>NC_139639.1:9248746-9405262 GCF_964638095.1 Poromitra crassiceps
TTTAATCACTGATTTATAATGTGTGATTATTGTACAGGACATGAAATCACTGATTTAGAATGTGTGATTATTGTACAGGACATGAAATCACTGATTTATAATGTGTGATTATTGTACAGGACATTAAATCACTGATTTATAATGTGTGATTATTGTACAGGACATTAAATCACTGATTTAGAATGTGTGATTACTGTACAAGACATTGAATCACTGATGTATTATGTGTGATTATTGTACAGGACATTAACACGTTGAGTGCCAATGACAAGATATCTCGGCTTACAGGATCCAACCGTTGAGTGCCAAGGACGAGATATCTCGGCTTACATAAACAATTTTTTTTTTTGACGGTGGGACATCGATCAACCCCTTTTACGTCTCCTATACCAATATTGGAGGAAGAGAATGTGTATAATCTATTTTACCGACCAGCTGGTGGCGACAGTGCTCTCCAGACAGAGAGAAAGCCGAGCAAAAAACAGCCGCGGGTCCGCGGGAGAAAGCCATTCTAATTTTCAAGGAAATAGCTGGGCGAAAACGCTTTCGATTTCACACACACACACACACACACACACACACACACACACACACACACGCGCGCGCACACACACACACTCGAGTACCTTTGAGCATAAATAAGACCAGAATCGCAAAAGCTTCTTCAAAGCTCTCAGCCGACACCTCAAGAAACGAACGAGCCCGTTTTACAGTAATCCAGACTTGCCCGAGAGCGGCCGCGGAGCCAGCAGGAGCCAGCAGCAGCAGCACAGACGGAGGGAGGAGTTTGGAGACACACACACACACACACACACACACACACACACACACACACACACACACACACACAATACAGTATACAGACTTGCCCAAGGGCACTCATAATCACAGGCACGTGAGGTGGTTCTAAAAATCCATTTATCTCAAAACTCTCTGAAAATCTCTGAAACCATACTGTACTCAACGGCTAATATCTACATAACTACTAACTCTACAAACTAACTCTTTTAGACAGAGAAAGCACACATTCTATTAGTTCTTTTTAGATGATTGGTGTTCACGAAGTCTTAACAGAAAAGAATCCTCGGCTCTTGTAAAATGAGCCAGAATCCTCAAAAAAAACTGGCAGAACCTACCTACAGCATTGAAAAAAGGCCTGGCAGTCAATGTGTTAAATCACTGATTTATAATGTGCAATTACTGTACAGGACATTAAATCACTGATTTATAATGTGTGATTACTGTACAGGACATTAAATCACTGATTTATAATGTGTGATTACTGTACAGGACATTAAATCACTGATTTATAATGTGTGATTACTGTACAGGACATTAAATCACTGATTTAAAATGTGTGATTACTGTGCAGGACATTAAATCACTGATTTATAAAGTGACGCTGTTTCAGACCTCAACTGGGTCAAGTTAGAGAGAGGAGCTTAGTTCCTCTAATGCCATGACTCTGTAAGTTTGTGACGGGAGGTTCTGGTGCTCAGGGAGCATCATGGTGACGGGAGGTTCTGGTGCTCAGGGAGCAGCATGGTGGGAGGAAGCTGTTGCTGTGATGGGAGGTTCTGCTACTGCAATTACATTCCATAAACATTGCAATGGTACATTAGCTAATTGAGTTAACGGCTTGTAAATTAAATAATGCTGAATTTGAAGAATTCACCAATTTGCTGCTGGGGAACCCCCTGAAACTCCCTCCCGGACCACACATTGAGATCAACTGCTCTAATGTCTTAGACATGTGGTCAGATCCCAGTAAACACGGACACGACTGAACCCAAAATCCCAACAAATAGAATACTGTACATCTTTTATGTTGCAGCATTTTGTAACTTTGTTTTTTAAATGCTGTAAAGATATACTGTAGGTATTATTATTATTATTAGTTGTACTGGTAGGACTAATAGCAGCACTATGAATAGTAGTAATAGTAGTGGTAGTAGCAGTAGTAATAACAGTGGTAGTAATAGTAGTAGTAGATGTAAAAGTAGGTTGTGTTGCTAGTTCTTTATAAAGTATATGATGCAGTATTTTGCATTATAAATACCGTAAATTCCGGACTATAAGCCGCGGCTTTTTCCCCGTTTTTTGGCCCTGCGGCTTATATAACGGTGCGGCTTATCTATGGATTTTTTCAGAAAAAAAAAAAAAAATACAAATAAAATCTCTCTTTTTTAGCACTCTTTCTAACTATAAATCCACTTCTGTTTTAATTTCCTCTCTTGCCCTCTTTTCACCACACCGCAGACACTGTGTGCACTGTAAAAATAAACAAAGGTGGTGTTGTGTTATGTTGTTTTGTTGAAATGTTACGGTAATACGGTAAATGGGAGCTTCCTCAAACAGCCAACAATCCCCTCTGTGCGTGAACCCTTACATATGGTAATTACGGTAAGCAAACGGCCACTCGGTGACCTCCAAAATCGATGGATTTTACAGGTTACACAGCTTCATCAGCACATTTTATGTGCATTGCTTTGCTGCTTGTTTTTTCGATTATTTTTTTGTAAAGCACCTTGAATTGCCTTTGTGTATGAAAGACTTGACATCATTGGCGGAAATCAACCGGTTACTCCTACCGGTTCAAAGTTCATCAGCAGCCCGGAATCACAACAAGACGAGCAGACTCTCTCTCACTTACCATGGGGAAGGTACGCAGAAATTCACACGACGCAGCTTTCAAGTTGAAAGCAGTCAATCTCGCATTAAAAGAGGGAAATAGAGCAGCAGCGCGTAACCTGGGCATCGACGAGTCAATGGTGAGGCGTTGGAAGGTGCAGCAGGAGGAACTGTCTCAGTGCAAGAAGACCAAAAAGTCCTTCAGAGGTCATAAAAGCAGATGGCCCGAACTTGAAGATTCCCTTGAAGATTGGGTGTTGACCCAGAGAGCAGACGGCCGAGGCGCTTCCACGGTGCAGATCCGACTGAAGGCCAAAACAGTCGCCACCGAAATGAAAATTGAACATTTCATAGGTGGCCCATCTTGGTGCTTCCGATTCATGAGACGAAAGGGACTGTCCGTCCGGGCGAGAACTACTGAACAACTCCCTCCCGACTACCAGGAGAAAATCACAAACTTCGGCGAATTCACACAAAGGAAGATCACGGAATATTATAGGAGTGTGAAAACATCCACAATCACCAACGGGTTCCAAAAGGCTGGACTGCTGCGGGATGAAGAGGATGACGCCGCCACAGCTGGCGCTGAGGGCCGTCAGAGGCTTCAGAGGCTGTTCGATGCCGACACCGACAGTGACGAAGAGGAGTTCGTTGGTTTTGAGTGACAATGAAGGAGAGAGGAGAGTGGTTGACGAAGCCACCCTGAACCTGTTCGTTTCCGACACTGAAGATGAGGACTTTGGTGGTTTCAGTACGCAGGAAGAAGAGGAAGACGAGGATTAGTGACTTGACTTCTCTGGTTACAGCCGTTTGCTGCACCTTCACCTAAAAGATGAAGACAAGGATTAATGACTTTTCTGGTAGGCTCACTACTGTTGACTGATTGTTTTATTATTGTTTTACAGTTATTTTGTTTACAGCCGTGACTGCACCTTATCCTGTGTGATATAGCCTATTGTTGTGTGATTTTGTCTGGGGATTAGTGACCTGACTTTTGTTTTGTTTTGTTGAAATTTTAATAAATGGGAGCTTCCCCAAACAGCCATCTCTTTCCCGACAATCCCCTCTGTGCACGAACACTTACATATGGTAATTAAACATCAAAACACCCGCGGCTTATAGTCCGGTGCGGCTTATATATGTAAAAAACAGTCAATTTTGCTGCTGCGGCTTATATACCGGTGCGCCTTATGGTCCGGAATTTACGGTACATAACATTGTTGCTGTCGTTAGAAAGCGGAACGATGAATTCCAGACCCTGACCTGCTTTACACAGAGAGCTAATTAGCAAACAAAGGACGTGTGTTGTTTCTGACCTCAGTCAGACCAGCGCCACCTATGGAATTCCACGGTACTGTATGGTGGAGAAAACAAAGCCAATATGTAGGACAAATACTTGACATCCATTGGACTGTTTTCTACGTCAACTAATTATACAACTTGACCCAGCATTTTCTCTCAGCAAAACAAGCCCGCGACAAAGGGAGCCTTGTGGTGCTCTCTGCGCGCATTAGCCGCGCTAACCTTTGACAAATGCCATCTCGTTACTTTAATCACATGTGAATGTTCCCGTATGGTCCAAATTATCCAATCAATTCATCAGCGCCGCGCCGCCCGGCTCCTCCCTGTGTTTTTGGGGGCTAAAAGTTGGAAAGAGGGAAAATGGGAGGAGAGGTTTTGGTGGAATGGCTCCTGGTGAAGCTGTGAAGACGCTGCTGAGGCTGAGGCACACCACCAGGCTTTGAACCAGCCATCAAAGTTCAAACTGGCTCAAATGCTATTTGCAAATGATATTTAAGTGTTTGTTTTATCGTGGGTGGAGTTTACCACATCAGGACAATTCAGATGGTGTTTATTTATACAGGGGGAGTCTCACTGAGAGCAATGCTCTCTTTCTCAGGAGTGCCCTGTTCACATTCACACACACATTCACACCTGGAAGCTGACCAGTACAACCACAGTCTGATCTGTTGGCCACTGAGCAGCTCCACTGGAGCGGTTGGGGTTAAGGGCCTTGCTCAAGGGCACCTCAGTGGTGGTAATGAGGGAGGGGCAAGCGCTGCCTTTTCACTTTCCCCACCCAGATTTATCCTGCCGGTCCCGGGGATTGAACCGACGACCTTCTGGTCACAAGCTCGTTCACAAGCTCACAAGCTAAAGGTTGGAAGCTGTACACTGCCGGTTACCATGACATCATCAGGATGACTGTCAGGTGTTGGGGCGGGAACTTGACCTACTGAGTGGAAAGAGGGCGGGGCTAACAATATGCCTCCTGTCCCATGGTGAAAAGTCGTCAAGCTTAGACTCTTAATCAGAACAACCTTCAATGAGTGCAGGAAGGAGTTTACATTTTGTTCAACATTACAAGCAAGCAGTCCAGTCACAATAGATTTAGAGAATATGATGTGTCCCTGGTATGATCACATTTGACAGAGAAAGAAAAGCAGGGAGAAACACTTTCTCGGAGTATTTTTAGACACACTGCCCGTGTGGTTTTGCTCCAAAGCTAACATGCTCTTAACTGTTCTGTCTTTCTGTCTCACACGTTGGACAACATGGCCGCTATCAAAGCCTCGCCAAGACCGAGCCACTAGCAGCAGCCGCCAACCTCCCAGCGAGGCCGCTGGAATACCAGCCTTCAAAACGAGCGTCAAACCAAACAAACCCAAACTCTCATCGTTCTCCGTCTCACTCGGCAATCTGTTGCTCTTGGCTGCCAAAACAAGAAGCGGATTTACTTCAGCACCGTCCAGGTTAAAGCAGAGGGTTTTGTGAGGATAAAATGTCCAAGAAGGCATCAGCCATTGAGACCCAGGATCTTTCTCTCATCACCTGTGTTCCTCTTCACCTAGTCAACACTGTTGTCATGGAAACACCAGAGGCAAACATCCTGTACTGTACTGTACTGTCCTGTACTGTACTGTACTGCAATACTTTAAAATACAATAAAACTTGGGGGAAAGACTGTGGGTTCATGCAAATAAGTACAATTTTGATTTGGCTTCTCAAAACAAGAATATACTTTCTTTGGAAGAAACTGTTCCGAGAGTTATTTCTGACAAGTGCACTGTGTGCAGTATTTAACATTTTACTGTAGTAGTACTGTGTGTACCACTGTCTAACAATATCTGACTTACCCTTAAACTGCTGCGAACACTGGATAATTCAACCACCTGCATAATAGACTCAGTTCTCAGTCTCTATCTGCGTGCATAAACACTCTGTAAATGCAATTAAATTAATTACAATTTGTAAAGTAATACATTTGTAAAAACAAACACCTACACTCACAAAATGACAATGCCAATTATTCATAAACTGTATATCTTTATAATAAAAATAAAAAGATAAGTAAAAGAAAATATAGTTTTTAAGTGACATAATTAGTTTATTTGAAATACTGGGAAATGAAAGTACAGGAATTGCTAAGAAATAAATAATGTTTTGGAA
The DNA here is from genome assembly GCF_964638095.1 of Poromitra crassiceps. Taxonomy (NCBI): domain Eukaryota; kingdom Metazoa; phylum Chordata; class Actinopteri; order Beryciformes; family Melamphaidae; genus Poromitra; species Poromitra crassiceps. Next base: position 9,254,828 of record NC_139639.1, read on the forward strand.
TAAAACCCTTCAATTGTAACAGGGAAGAATAGACTAACTTGTATATGAGCACAGACTAAAATAAGATGTATCACAGGAAATCAAAGAATTGCAGCATCTAAAATGACAGTTTGCAGTTTGTGACTCAACCACAATGAACGCTGAAAATAGAGACCTGATGCAATAGAATGAGATGTGCCGTTTACTCGGTAAGGCAATCCGTTGGTGGTTGCAATGGTAAAGAAAAGTATTTCTCCTCTTGGGACGAGCCAAATAGCAACTGATTCTTGAGGAGACCTCAGCCTGGAGAGACGGGCTGATGTTCAAGCAGAGAGCCAGAGACCTCAGCCTGGAGAGATGGGCTGATGTTCCAGCAGGTCAGGGACCAGAAGCACAGCCAAATCAAAGGTGGCTGTGTGACAAGAATGTGAGAGTCCCAGAGTGGTCCAGCCAAAGCCCACACTGGAACCTCATTGGAAATGTGTGGAATGACTTGAAGATCAGACACTCTCTGTCCAACTCCAACAAGCTCGAGCAAAATTTGCAAGGATGGATGGGGTAAAATCCCAAAATCCACATGTGTCAAGCTGATACAGATGTTTCTAAGAACACCAGAAGCTGGAATCGCTCCTAAAGGTGCCTCTAAAAAGTATCATCTTAGGGAGTTGAATACCTATTTAAATGAAATATTTCTATATTAAATGTTTACTTTTTTATCTTATTGTGCCATTATTATGTGGTATTCTGTGTATTGTGATGGAAAAATCTCAATGGAATCCATTTGAACCTCCATGGAAAAATCCAGGAGGTTGATACTTTCTGAAGCCACTGAACCATGCATCCACACATGAGTCCGGACAGGTGCTTCCAAAACTCCACTTTTAAAATCACATGGTTGAATCACTTTCATACCTGTGTTAACTAGTGAACCTTGTGAAAGCGTTCCTTAAAATCCAACTCAGACTTTAGCATGTGTATCTTTGGAGACATCATTGGAGAGATCTTTCTAGAAGAACGTGACCTGCTTCATGCCTCTGCCCAGCCGTCTGGTGGTGGAGGCTCCCTGTCCTCCGTCTCTTATCTGCCTGCGTCTAGATGCGTGTCTCAGGTCTTATATAATGAAGGAGTAACTTCAGCTTCACGGGAGATGCCAGCTTCCAGATCTCACATCTGAAAAGAAGGCAGTGTACCTTGATACCTTGATAGAGACAGAGATTGATGCTGTCTGTCTGAATGAACGCTGATGCCATGGACAGACTTTGTTTTGGTATGAGGTTGTGTGGGTGGAGCTACAGGGGGTGTGTGGTCCTCACAAGGTCTTCAGATGGACAGAGGTTCTCTAGGCGTTTCTGACCCGCCCTCCCTGCCACTCCCGAGGGGGAGTGGCTCAGATCTGATGTGTTCTAATCAGTGTGAACGTTAAAAGGCTCCATGGATTAAGGCCATTAAGGCTTAGTCCTTCAGGTGGCTGACCCAGGTTCAAATCTGACCTGTGGTCCTTTGCTGCATGTGATCCAATCTCTCTCTCCATCTTTCCTGTCCATCTACTGTCCTATCCAATAAAGGCAAAAATGCCCCCGAAGAGGCTCCATGGAGTCACATTTCTTCAGTTCTGATCTGGATCACATTTAAACGCCAGTCTTTTCATAATAGACGATAAATAAAGCTGACATCACCTTCACCTGAGATAACTGTTCTAGTTTTACCACCATGGCAGCTCATCACTGTCAGTTCATGTTGGCATCAGATGAGTTCACCAAAAAAAACAAATAAACGGCGGTGTGAACATACTGTAGCCAAAGACGACACTTGTCAAGCCCGATGCCAAACAGAGGCTGGAGGCTGTGCAAAAGACTCATAAACTTGTGCATGCTGTGAAAATAACCAGCTTTCTCTTTAGGGCGTGTGTTCACATAGTGTCTTTCTGCATCTTTTTGATGTGGAAAAAGCGCTGCCTGGAGCACTTTTTGTGAGGAGAGAGAGATATATATATACATATATATATATATATATATATATATATATATATATATATATATGTGTATTTTTTTTTTTATAATAACATTTATTTATAACATTTCACCAAAAATGACGTCATGCTTCAAAATCTGAGTTATGGACTGTCACATAATTACTGCACAGAGTCACAGCTTTAGTTGTGCCATTTTCTCTGACAACTGACCTTTCAAATGCATCGGCCATCTGTGTAGAGAGGCTTGTTTGTAAGAGACGGGCGCTGGAAGGCAGAACATGGTGCACAGACCATCTCTCTCAGTGGCCTCTCAGCTGATAACCAGCTCTCAGCTGATAACCAGCTCTCAGCTGATAACCAGCTCTCAGCTGATAACCAGCTCTCAGCTGATAACCAGCTCTCAGCTGATAACGAGCTCTCAGCTGATAACGAGTCAAATGAGAAGGTGAGTCCCTGTTGCTTTTATGAGTTTCACTTTTTTTTTTACAGTGCTTTGAAACATTTAGAGAACCCCTACGTTCCCAAAACTCCTGATATATGCAGAGAATAATGTGCTTACTGTTGTGCTAAACCCTCATAACTGCAGCTTTGACGGGTTCATGTTGTTACTTGAACTGAAGGTTTTACACGCTGGTTTATAGGCAGAGCCAGTTCCGCGACCCCTCGGCCCGTGAAATCCATTTAACGCTCGGGACAGCATTTCAAAAAGGCTCCGGTCATCAATCTGAAAACTGTTTTTCTAAGCGCCTGACAAGCTGACCGTCTGGAGATACCAGCTGACCGTCTGGAGATACCAGCTGAACCAAACAGGCGGCAAATCAAATTCAAATCCTGCAATTCAGAAACGCTTTGCCTTTCATTCAACAGTTCACCAGGTACGACAATGTTGAATAATCTTAAAGGAGACTTCTTTCTCTTCATTTGTAATTGCATACACATGTGGATTGATCCAGATACACTGCCATTTTTGTGTCTAATAACTTAGTAAGAGCGGAGAAAGTGGAGTTGGGGATCTCTATCGATATAAACTCTCTGCGTGAGGGACTTCTCTTCCGGTTCATTCTGTTTTTCTTTCCCCTTGAGCTAAACTCCCATTGGCTGTGGCCTGGATCACAGTCACATTTCATTGGCTGTGGCCATGGATCACAGTCACATTTCATTGGCTGTGGCCATGGATCACAGTCTGGTGCTTTATTGATATTGTGGTAGAGGTACGTTTGTATGGCACTTTGTAGATGGGACTTTTCACTGGTGTCATTACGGTAGTCTCCTTCAGGCCAAAATGGCAGAGGTGTACCATTAGTCTTTGAGTGGACGTGTGTGTGTGAGGAGGACTTACATAGATGTTCCTCTGTCGATAGCGCAGGAACAGGTTGTGCATGATGGCCCCGTCGTGGAGGTCCTCCAAGGTGGCCATGTCCTCCACCCCTCTGATGCTGCTGTGGTGCATGGGCTGCACCTTCTGTCTGCTCAGGGCATTCTGCTTATAGGTGTACACCTGAGAGAGAGAGAGGGGGGGGGGGGGGGGTTAGAAAAAAGTCTTCTCTTTGAAGGTGATGATGAACTAGACTGGAGCAATTTCATGAAGTGTCATTATAAGGTTTGGTTAGATTCATCTTTGTCAGCTTTAGCCTGGTTGATTTGTCCTCACTTTAGAGTTGGAAACAGAACAGAACAGACAAACAAACAAAAAGAAAAGAAAAATACAAACTAAACAATGACTTGAATACAACTATCCTCCTACTCCATCTTTCCCGGGACTTTACATCTTGTCACACCAAAGGGGGTCATCAATATTGTACAACTGATCAGTTTGAATGATCAATGTTTTGGGGCAGGGGCTGCCAAATCATCCTGTTGAACTGTTTCACTTTGTTTAATAGAGTCTCTATTAAACAAACTGATCAAACTGTTTCAGTTTGTTTAATAGAGTCTCTATTAAACAAACAGTTCAACAGGATTTGAACAGGATAGAGAGAACCGTCTTCTCGCCAGGTGGGAAAGTTGAACCATTTTTTCCAGCCATAATTTGACAGGTGGAACCTTTGCCTTTTTCTAAAACATTAAAATAAGTTTTTTGTTTTGTTGCGATGATAAATGCACAGGATAGCAGTTGTTGACATGAAGCAGGGAAAACTAATCTGAGCATCCAGGCACCAAGTGGCTCAGGTTCATATCCATATGCATCATATCTGTGGAAGAAATGTGGAACACATTAGCCCAGAATGGAGCTAACTGAGGAAAGAGAACAGAACTGTGGAGAAGACTGCAGTGTTTCCCCTATCAAGGGGACCCCCAACCCCCTCTGAAAGAATCAAAATATGTTTGTTTATGTACCGTAAATTCCGGACTATAAGACGCACCGGTGTATAAGCCGCGGGACCAAAATTGACTATTTTTTTCTTCTATAAGCCGCACCGGACTATAAGCCGCGGGTGTTTTGATGTTTAATTACCATATGAAAGGGTTCGTGCACAGAGAGGAATGTCGGGAAAGCGATGGCTGTTTGGGGAAGCTCCCATTTATTAACATTTCAACAAAACAAAACAAAAGTCAGGTCACTAATCCCCAGACAAAATCACACAACAATAGGCTATATGTGCAGCAAACCTGTAACCAGAGAAGTCAAGTCACTAATCCTCGTCTTCCTCTTCTTCCTGCGTACTGAAACCACCAAAGTCCTCATCTTCAGTGTCGGAAACGAACAGGTTCAGGGTGGCTTCGTCAACCACTCTCCTCTCTCCTTCATTGTCACTCAAAACCAACGAACTCCTCTTCATCTATAGCTGTGTTTCCATTACAGTTTTTCGCAAAAGAATTGCGATATTTCTACAACTTCGACAATGTACAATTGCGACTTGTAGGCGTTTCCATTGAAGTTGCGTTTGAGTGATTCCCCGTTGCAGCAGCTGCCACAGTGATTACGCACGGGGATCTGCCCCATATCCCGTCCCCTGCATGCTCAAATCCAACCAATGGTCAATGGAAATCCCAACATGAAGTTACAATGCATATAAACGAGCCTGATTATCAATTCAAAAGAAAATGAGTCGCAAAATGTTGCTGGCTGCGTGAATGCAGTCAGCGCGACAGGCAGAGGAAAAAAGGTAGCCTAATAGCCTACAACTGGTCCGATTTAGAGATGGAGGGGGGAAAAGGCTGATTTGGTTCTATAATTGCACCTGAAACGTGTGCAATGTATTAGCCTACTCACAGTCACTGTATTCACTTCAGACAGCACCACCGCACCAGTGTGTGCTTTTCATCCTCTCATCTCGCCGCTGTGCCAAATGCGCGCACACAGGCAGCCTGCTGTCACCATGGACCGATTTCTGCCATTAAACATTATCTAATTTGCCCGGCTACGCTTTTGCACAACACTCGTCTTTCTGCTAGGTAGCGTTGCTTCAAAGTTTTCCACTTGCTGCGGAGGTTTTGACACGGCTATCGAACCTTACTTACCAAACTTATTTTCCGCTCCTTTTCCAAGGGATAATATGGGTCACATGACGTGCAAATGCGAAAAATGTGTTTCCATTACACTTTTGCGATAAACTGCTATATCGACACGTCTGAAAAACCACCTCATGATCATCTACTGCTCGTTCTCATGCTGTCGAGAACGAGCAAAGCTTTTTTTTGGTGAAAGAATCCTCCAGGGCGCTTCTTGTTAACAGTCCGAGTGAGTGGCAGGTCGAACGTCAAAGGCACTTCATCCATATTTATGATCTGCTCCGGTTCGATGGAATATTCCTTGATCTTCCTTTGTGTGAATTCGCCGAAGTTTGTGATTTTCTCCTGGTAGTCGGGGGAGGGAGTTGATGGGCTTGTGGCCGTTTGCTTACCGTAATTACCATATGTAAGTGGTCACGCACAGAGGGGATTGTCGGGAAAGAGATGGCTGTTTGAGGAAGCTCCCATTTACCGTATTACCGTAACATTTCAACAAAACAACATAACACAACACCACCGTTGTTTATTTTTACAGTGCACACAGTGTCCGCGGTGTGGTGAAAAGAGGGCAAGAGAGGAAATTAAAACAGAAGTGGATTTATAGTTAGAAAGAGTGCTAAAAAAGAGAGATTTTTTTTTTTTTTTTTTTTTTTTCTGAAAAAATCCATAGATAAGACGCACCGTTATATAAGCCGCAGGGGCCAAAAAACGGGAAAAAAGCCGCGGCTTATAGTCCGGAATTTACGGTAATTTGTTTAATTAGCAGAAACGCTGGACTGGCTTCTTCATTTTGGCATTTGTAGGCTTTAGCCTGGTGGGCAGTCATTTGTACACCAGTTGCAGAACAGAAGCATCCCACAGGCTGTCGGTGCGGTCGGTTCAGTGAGTTTTCGGATCATCATTTTTAGAGTTGATGTTCTCGCCAAGTTCTGACCGAGTCAGCGAGCCTGCCCTGTTCTGTCCAAAATAGACACAGGCAAGGCCCGCCAGACCACAGCGTCTGTTTATAGGCTTATCACAAAGAGCCGGACCTCCAGTAGGCTTCATACACTCGAAGATCTTCCATAGCATATCACCATATTCCACAAACAACTTCAATTGACTCTACTAGCAGGATAGATGTATCTTTGGTAACCTAGGTGGCACTCTCCTCCCAAGAGTCAATCACAATGAAGAATAGGCTTCAATTCCTAGATCTCAAAACCAGGATTAGTTGCAAACATTCCTGTGTCACTGTAATGATGATGTATGATAGAATGCAGCTAGAAGCAATAAGAACCAGACAGAAGATGCAGAGAAGTTTCATTTATCTCAAAAGACTGGAGTGTGACTGAAGATCTGACTGAGGCACTTACATCATGCATCCAGTAAATTTAAAAAGGAATGTAGGTGTGCTGCTAACCAGATTGTGCTAATGTGATTATGACTTTACTCGCATTAGGATAATTGGAAAAAGGTGTTTAAACCGTCAATTTAAATTGATTGAGTATTGCCTTAATCGGGTGAAGATCGAATCTTATAGTATTTCATAATGTTTCATTTCTCTTCCAGATCACCGGCTACTTTTCCAGTTTCTGCTTTGGAGCCTTTTGCATGTCACTCTGGTATTTCTGTTGAGCGACGACTACTGTCAACTCCAACTCAGAGACACGTTTCGTTAAAGACAATTTAGCGCTCTTGACAGGCAGGAACGGTGAAGCAGGTATCTGATCTGCTGACGGTAACACAGCCTCGCGCCGGCTGATGCTCAAACATTTTAACCCGTGAGATTTACAGCGGTGAAAGTTCCAACCGACAGCTTACATCTCACATTACCGCAAGGCCGTAAAGTGTGAAAGGAAAGCCTGAGGTGAAAGAGAGAGAGAGAGACTGCCCCGTAACCGAAAGGTCACACGTTCGATCCCCGCGTCAGTCAGCGTGTGTCCTGTTGAAGTGTCCTCGAGCCAGATGCTGAACCAGCTCATTTAACCCATTGATACCTGATGCGTGTATATCCCTCATTTGTGTGTGTATCCCTTTAAGACCTTAAGTCTTAAAGGGATACACACACAAATGCTGCATCAGGTATCAATGGGTTAATAAGAGGGGGTCAACATGCAGAGTGGTGAAACTCTGGAATTTAAATGAACACCAGCCAAGAGCCAACAGATTAATTATGGCTGCTCACTTTGGCACCAGACCAACAGCAATTTGGATGTCCTCTTCTACTTTAAAGGCATAGTTCACCCAGAAATGAAGATTCTGTCATCCTCTGCTCCCCTCATGCCAGTTGAAACACAGGTGAAGTTATATTCAGATGGGTTGTATGAACTTCCAGAGAGCTGACATAAGGCAGATAGCTGGCATAACTCCTCACTCTGACCCTGGGCAGGAGAAGAACATGATATCTCCTGGCTGGCTGGATGGATGGATGGGGAATTCAGCAGAAGGCCAGTGGAAGGGCTAAGGTCATTGTTATCAGAAATGATAGCTTCAGTCAAAACATTTGAGACTAGTCTCAACCTTCCTCCTGCTATCAGTGCAGTAATGACCTGCTGCAGCGCTGACAAGCCTTTAGATGTAGAGGAAATAACTTCCTGATTAGAGTGATATTAAACACGGTATTTGGCTTAAAAATAGCGAGAGTCCAGCAAAAAGCAAGTGTGTTTGCAGCAGGTATGACATACAGGACTGTCTGTCTAACCATAGGCCACCTTGAGGCTATTGTCTATTGTGTGGAGGACCTCCCTGCAGCAGCAGATCATTAGTTGAAGAAGATCCCCCTCAGTGACCCATCGTGAGGGCACAGACTGTCTGCTGAGAGGGTGGGGGCACAGACTGTCTGCTGAGCGGGTGGGGGCACAGACTGTCTGCTGAGAGGGTGGGGGCACAGACTGCCTGTTGAGAGGGTGGGGGCACAGTCTGTCTGCTGAGAGGGTGGGGGCACAGACTGCCTGCTGAGAGGGTGGGGGTACAGACTGTCTGCTGAGCGGGTGGGGGTACAGACTGTCTGCTGAGAGGGTGGGGGCACAGACTGCCTGCTGAGAGGGTGGGGGCACAGACTGCCTGCTGAGAGGGAAGCAGACTGCCTGCTCTCTGCAGCACATGGCCTCCCTCATACGGCTCTTTTAGCTGGAAATGGCTAATCAGCTGCTGGAGGGCAGCAGGCAGCGCACTCAGCTCACTGTTCAGAGCAGGTTTGAATCGGATCACTTTTGAGGTGAAAAGCTGAAGTGGTGAAAAGCTGAAGTGGTAATATAATCTGTGAGATAGAGATTCTTGTTTTCTTTCATTTTGTCTCCATATTTGCTGCTCCGCGGCTTCATCATGCTCTCACGTTGTGGGAGTTTGGGTTTAATTGCATCTCTGCTGACATCAGTGGTTGTCTCAGGTACTACACTGCAGACAACATGAAACCACAGCAGCTTCTGACTGGAAACAGGACAGCAGCCAAACCCTGTGCTGCCTCAGCTTTTTCCACGAGCCAACACCACAACGACTTACATCACTCTCTCTCTCACACACACACACACACACACACACACACACACACACACACTCTCACACACACACGCGTGCAGTGCACACACACACACACATGCACATGCACATGCGCGTGCACACACACACACACACACATGCACACACTCCACCCCGGATTTAACTAGGGGCTGGTCAGCGACCCGGTGTGACCTGTGACCCCGTGGCTCTGGGCAACATTTCCAGCAAGAAGTCCTGAAGAAAGACAGCCTGTGTCTGAGGAGTCAATCACATCTGACCCAATAGACCACCCCCCCCCCCAATACCCCCTCAACACCCTCCCACTACCCCCACCCATCCCCACATCTGCCCCACACCTCCCCCAGTGTCCTGCTTCTCACATTCCAGCGTTAGTGACGCCTCACGGAGCGGACGGACGTCACTAGAAACGCCTTTCAGACTGGGGAAATATGAAGCTTCACCATTTCATTGAGTAGAGCTGGGTATTGGTTCAAATTTCAAGAATCGATTCGATTCCGATTCACAAGGTTGCGAATCGATTAATTTCGATTCGATTCGATTCCGATTCGATCGATTTCAATATGTTTCAAAATGTTTTTTGATCTGTACCCTGAATTACATGTCCAGTTATGTAACACAGGGGTTCCCAACCAGCCAAGTAGATACACGGGGAAAAAAAGTTGCAGACCTGTTGTCAATTTTAATGGTTTTAGTTACACATATATTTACTCACCAGGTGGTGACAAAGGGTAAATAACAGCCTTTTCATTGGTCAATAAAGACACTTTCACAATTATGCACAGTGATTTGATTTCAGCCTATATAATTTCTAAAAGTAGATATTAATGATCAAACATTTCCATTCATGTAGCCTACAGTATTTGTTTTTGTTTCAACTACAAACATAAATAAACGTCAACTTGAAACTATGTTTCAACTACCACACACAGCACAATATTTTAGCCTGTTTATTTATTTATTTATTTATTTATTTATTTTTTATCGATCTCTGGACATATGAATCGATAATCGAGGATTAAAATAAAAATCGATTAAAAATCGGAGAATCGATTTTTTGAACCCAGCCCTATCATTGAGATATGATTCGATGCTGCATTCACAGCGTTCGAGGCTGCGTTCACAGAACTCTGGTGGCACCAAATAACAGACTCCGTGAACGTAATCCAAACCAACTAGAGCACCAAACAGTACTGATTGAACCAAACATAACTGAATAAAACGAAAACTAAAAGTAAGTTAAATGACGCAGAGGTGCCCACACAGAGGTAGGGTGCTAACACGTAGCTAGCAGCTAGCTGCGTGTTAGCACACAGAAGCAGGGTGCTAGCTGCATGAAGCAGGGTGCTAGCTGCGTGTTAGCACACAGGCAGGGTGCTAGCTGCGTGTTAGCACACAGAGGCAGGGTGCTAGCTGCGTGTTAGCACACAGAGGCAGGGTGCTAGCTGTGTGTTAGCACACAGAGGCAGGGTGCTAGCTGTGTGTTAGCACACAGAGGCAGGGTGCTAGCTGCGTGTTAGCAAACAGAGGCAGGGTGCTAGCTGCGTGTTAGCACACAGGCAGGGTGCTAGCTGTGTGTTAGCACACAGGCAGGGTGCTAGCTGCGTGTTAGCAAACAGAGGCAGGGTGCTAGCTGCGTGTTAGCACACAGAGGCAGGGTGCTAGCTGCGTGTTAGCACACAGAGGCAGGGTGCTAGCTGCATGTTAGCACACAGAGGCAGGGTGCTAGCTGCATGTTAGCACACAGAGGCAGGGTGCTAGCTGCATGCTAGCACACAGAGGCAGGGTGCTAGCTGTGTGCTAGCACACAGAGGCAGGGTGCTAGCTGCGTGTTAGCACACAGAGGCAGGGTGCTAGCTGCGTGCTAGCTGGGTGTCTCTGTTTACAGTCAACATGTGGCATGTGGGGGCAGTCCTGGAACAGGTGGTTAGATACTGTAAAGTGTAAACACACACTTCAAACTGTCCGTCTGTTCCACACTGCTGGAATCGGACGACTTCATGCTTTCACTGCACTGGGACTTGGGTCAGCAAAAAACAACAACATTATATTCCTGTAATCCAATCCAGGCATAATAGAGTTTGTATAGTGACCTTTGACCTTTGTGATTGTACTCCCCCCTCTCCTATACCATCCCTATAATATTCCTATGGGGACGTTAATAACTGTGATACTTAGAGGCAATATTGACCTTAACCACTCTTTATGAGATCTTATTTAGCTGCCAGCCTCGCACACAGTCAGCCTATAATACTCCTTTAGGGTGACAGACAGTCATAGGGTTGTAGATATATTTGTATAATATTCTTCTAAAATGTACTGCTGGGTTACTATACACTCTAAAAAAGGAATGTGTCACTTTCCAAACAAATGCATGTACATGTTGAAAAGTAACAAGCTGTAAGTGTAAGAGTAACTAAGGTGTGACTCCCAAAGAGTCACACCTCCCCAACAACATGTGTTGGGGAGGGATATACACACAAATGCACACAGAGCCCAGTGGACCTCCATGAAGCCAGCCGTGTACAGACGGTACAGAAGACAGTACAGACGTGTGCTGCAACTGCAAAGCCTCTAATCTTTCTCCCTCACGGAAGCTCAGTGATGAGAGGGAAGAGACAAGGACGTTGTGTCTGCATCCTAAATCCTCTCCAGGTGCCAAGACACTGCGATCCAAAACAGATCCCAGCACAGACTGAGTCTAACCTGACTGTCTCATCCCCAGTGTTTAGACCTCTACTGGTTTCTGTCCAGCACAGACTGAGTCTAACCTGACTGTCTCATCCCCAGTGTTTAGTCCTCTACTGGTTTCTGTCCAGCACAGACTGAGTCTAACCTGACTGTCTTATGCCCAGTGTTTAGTCCTCTACTGGTTTCTGTCCAGCACAGACTGAGTCTAACCTGACTGTCTTATCCCCAGTGTTTAGTCCTCTACTGGTTTCTGTCCAGCACAGACTGAGTCTAACCTGACTGTCTCATCCCCAGTGTTTAGTCCTCTACTGGTTTCTGTCCAGCACAGACTGAGTCTAACCTGACTGTCTTATCCCCAGTGTTTAGTCCTCTACTGGTTTCTGTCCAGCACAGACTGAGTCTAACCTGACTGTCTCATCCCCAGTGTTTAGTCCTCTACTGGTTTCTGTCCAGCACAGACTGAGTCTAACCTGACTGTTTCCACCATCGGTTCCAATGAGAAATGCTTGCTATTGCTAACAATGCTAATAAGACATTTTAGTGAATCTTTATGAACAGAAGCGTTTCCTCCCATAATGCCAAGTGTTTGCTGAAAAATAACTAATGCAAAAATACCAAGGTAGCCCTTTAAAGTGTGGAGTGCATTGTTTATGTCAAATTACGCTGGTAGAGAAATAGATTGAGCAAATATTCCCTTACAGACAAACGACTGTTTTCAAGCCAGAACACTAAAGCATTTGGTTTGGCAACATAGTAAAACACAAGCTAACATTTGGTCAAGAGCAGAATCCATCAACCTATCAAACAAGAGTTCTGCGTCTGTAAAGCAGCTACAAGGAACTTTCATTTTGCGTTGATTGTATTAAACTTAGACTGTTTCATAACCAGTTCAAAGTTCCTTGTTGGGGCTTTAACTTTGGCAATGGCTGCAGTTTAGCCTTAGTGTTGGTAGCATTATAGACCCGCCCCTTCAGCCACACAGTGGACGAGGGTTTGTCCTTGGGCCTTGACCTACACTAATTAGGCTTCTAATTGGTCCGGTCGTCACCGTGGAGACGACGAGGGGTCCACGTCTCCAAACAAAGCCGCGCAGCCGGGCGCTAAGCCTGTAGCGACAGATGCTAACAGGAGTAAATCTGTGTGAAACAAAGCCATTAGACAGACAGTGTGAGCAGAGAAGAGGAGGGGGCAGCAGAGCAGGAGTGACTGTCTGTCATGCTCACACATCAACACGCTCTGTTCCTGGATCTGCTTTGTTTTCCTTACTGAGAAGGATCGAGAAAGTGAATTTACATTTAACGTTTAGGCCTTTAGCTCATTCACGTTCTTCTCCACAGCAACGTGCTGCACACTGAGCAACGTGCTGTACACTGATCCACAGCAACCTGCTGTACACTGAGCAACGTGCTGTACACTGATCCACAGCAACGTGCTGTACACTGAGCAACGTGCTGTACACTGTTCTTCTCCACAGCAACGTGCTGCACACTGAGCAACGTGCTGCACACTGAGCAACGTGCTGCACACTGAGCAACGTGCTGCACACTGAGCAACGTGCTGTACACTGAGCAACGTGCTGTACACTGAGCAACGTGCTGTACACTGATCCACAGCAACGTGCTGTACACTGAGCAACGTGCTGTACACTGAGCAATGTGCTGTACACTGTTCTTCTCCACAGCAACGTGCTGTACACTGAGCAACGTGCTGTACACTGAGCAACGTGCTGTACACTGAGCGACCGAGTCAAGCCAGGAACATGCTTCATCGTAGCCTGGCGTTCAGGATGGCACACGGCGGCAGCTAGACATACATACTCAAATGGTGTGATTTCACTAGGATTTCAATCACTAGAAGTTAGCACAAGGAGAGGATTTAGTGCATGTACTTGGTCAGCTTTCACTCTCGCCTGTTTATCTATTCTATAGTTCATCTCAACGCCAGACCCATGAGAGTTCTTACGCTGATATACTACGTGGAGCACAGCGATTCAATGTAATATTTGTAGCCTGAGGGGAGAGACTATTCTATAGTATACTGTAGTTACTATACTGTTCATGTTAGCTGCAGACACATTTTGGGGGAGCTGCACGTCACCCATGGCGGCAGTCTCGCCAGCTGTGGCACAGCCCCCTCGGTGCGTACGGCGACGGCTTTGATGCGCGACCATGAATTCTGCTTCAGAGTTCAGAGTTCAGTTTGACAGATATGGACTTTTGAGGCCAAAGCCGGTACCACTGTTACTGGTTTGAAGGTGCTGATAGGCACCTATTCTGTGCCAGTAAGCACACAGTAAGTAGAAGCAGTATGTAAAACAGTGGTTCTTAACGTGGGCCCGTGAGGACCACCACCCCTTGAGGGGGTTCCAGCCAGGGGAAATGTTATGTGGTCTCTCCTGTTTCTAAATATATCTGAACCGTTTGGTTTTGAAAAAGTCAAACTATTTTTATAAGCATTTTTACGAAACGACGTCTATGGGAAAATAAATGGCGGATGAAAATCTCTGGTACTGTACAGTGCTGAAGCAGGAAGTAGGCGGTCACTTTGTCTCTCTATTGCACGCACAGTGAGGATAAAGGCATCTACAGATTCTACTTTTACTATGGGCTATATGGAAAATGGCACATGTTGGCGTATCCCTTTAAGGCACAGCGAGGTACGTTAAAGGGGGACTGGCCCCCCCAGATTTCTTGCAAAACGGTATTCTACTTGATTTGAAAACTCTGCAGGCAAGATGGCCGCCTATACTCCCTTCTGTACCCTGGCAGAATAAACTATCATAACTTGGTATGTAAGATACAAAACAAATCGTAATGTCTTTATTTGTTGTAGAATGCAGAGGACATGTAACCGTTTAGTTAAACTCGCATTCCAGGAATATTGTATTTACTGCGCTGCTCTAAAGATAACGTAGTTGGCTCGAGCCTGTTTCGTCCGGATTTTTTTTTTTTTTCACGAGTGGGGCATGCGCAAATACCACCGTGACGTCACAATGTACCAAATCGCCCATTCATTTGAGGGCACAAAAAAAAGCAGGTTTGGACCCATAGAGGGCACTTATTAGGGGTGGGGGAAAAAATCGATTCACCTAAGTATCGCGATTTTTAATGTCACCATTTTTTGGATCGATCTTTTATTCCAGAATCGATAATCGCAAAAAAAAAAAAAAAAAAAAAAAAAAAAAATATTTTGGTGCTTGCAGTCAGGCCACTCACTGAACAGCAGGCCAGGCGCTGCCTACTGGTTTACTAGTGGTTTTATTACTTTATTAGTTAGTCTGAAATAATAATTACACTTCAGGGTTAAAGTGGGTGCATCTCATTGTAAAATTGGACTTCAAACGGCCCAAATCTGGCTTCAAACGGCCCAAATTGGGCTTCAAACGGCCCAAATTTCACGCGCGTCGGCCCATATCGGCCTGGCCTGCTTGGTATCTAATGCCCGGCATGAATTATGATCCCAGTCCGCCCCTGTTTTTAACTATATCGCCCAGCCCTACTCATGATATATAATATACAGTCTCTAGTGTATGATTCAACTTTTCCCATGTTCTAATCTAGTGTAAAAAAGCAAACAAACTGAAAAAATAAAAGAAAAAAATAAACAAAAATCGCAATAAATCGTAATATCGAATCGCAATAATCGTAGAATCGCAATATAAATCGAATCGGGACCCAAGAATCGTGATAGTATCGAATCGGGAGATAAGTGAATCGCCACAGCCCTAGCACTTATGCTGCTGAAATGATAGGGGTTTGTAAAATTGTAACAGATTGGTCTCAAATGTGGAGATTTGGACCAGAATCCTTCACATACCACCCCCCAAAGCCATATATATAGTGGTTAAAAGCTGGAAAAAAAAGTGTTTTGGGGGTAAGTTATACTTTAAGTAAGAGTCACTTAGCTAACCGCCTCCATAACATTTAACAATGGCTTCTGACTCTCCGGCCTCACTTTGTCAGAGTTGGCGTCGTCACACTTTTCAAACGGCGGCCGCCCGCGTTTGGAATGTAACTCCTCATGATGTGCATTAGAAGGAAAGCTGAGACGTCCCCGTGCCCCTCGCCCCTCACTCTCTGTGTCAGATACACTGAGAGCTGAGCTTACCTGAACAGGTAAGTACGTACACGCCCCCCCACTGCAAAGCATCAAAAGCACCAGCTGCTCATTGAGTTACCATTCATCTCCACCTGCATTGTGCCTCAGGTCAAGTCAGCTCAGACGAGGGCGTCTGGCCCCGTCAAAAACACTGAAACCTGATCGAGAGAGGAGAAACTATACACACATGCACACATACATGTACACAGGTGTATCAGAGGCCTTTAGAGTGTATTATTTACTGGGTGAAGTGGGCGGGGCTTGTGGTTGTGCGCTTCAGTGATTGGATAGTGCTGCTGACTATCTAACATCTGTTCTGAAGCGGAACAGGTGACGTCCATCTCCGGTTACGCACAACATACGGCTGGCAGGCAGGGGCGCACGCGCACACACACACACACACACACACACACACACACACACACACGCACACGCACACACACACACGCACGTGCTCCTCCAGTGATCTCAGTACCAGTCTCGATCAGGCAACTGGATCTGGGTCAGACTCAGTGGGTTCCTGGTCCACCATGAGGCTCCTCTGACTGAGCTGGACCTGTCAGAGGAGCCTAGGTGAGAAGCTCTGACTGAGCTGGACCTGACAGAGGGGACCAGGGGAGAAGCTGTAATCTGCAGAGCGGCCAGACATGTTTGTGTTTCCTGAGGGAGTTTGGATATCAAACACTGCTCCTCCAGCAGCTCCGAGGCTGGAGACACTTCATCTAAATGAATTGTTGTTGTAATTGTGTTGACTTATTCTTGTAAATGAAATAATGCTGAAGTTTAACAATTGGTGGATTTGCTGGTGATCCCCTGGAACCTCCTCAAGGACCACCCGGTGGTCCTCCCACGTTGAGACTCACTGCTCTAGGCCAGCCTCTGCTCAGCCTCTCAGCCTGGTCCTCCTGCTGCTTGAGGCAGAAGAAGCTGTGCTCTCCAGTGACACTCATCACATTGTACTTTACAGCGTGCAGAAAAGTGTGAAGGCTCCTACGTGTGAAGCTCTTAAAGCAGCTACGAGCAACTTTTTCGATTGTTATTAAACAGTATAAATTTAATATCAATGCATCACATCTTACCTCTAATAGTCGACGAGAGCAACGCAGAGTAGTCTCGCTTGAACCCCGAGTGAATCGGCCAGTGTTAGTGTGTCTGTAGCCAGGGCAGATCAGGAAGTGAAATGAAACGGTTTGCAGCAGCCACTTCGGCCATAACCACAAAATAACTTCCAAAAAACCTGTTAGAATATAACGAGAGATGTTCCCGCGAGTATGCGTGGCGTTCACATTGTTTATGTTATGTTGCTAGGCAGCGCAAACGGCGTTGGAAGGCAGCTGCGTTTCACTTCCTTGTTTCACTTCCTTGTTTCACTTCCGGGTTACCCGGTCCGGTCGCTCTAGAGAGCCCCCTGTTGGCGCGAGTTTAGGCAGACTATAGACTTAATAATCACCTAAGGGAGCAATCTCAGATACACACGGCTTTGGTCTCGTCGACTATTAGAGGTAAGATGTGATGCATTGATATTAAATTTATACTGTTTAATAACAATCGAAAAAGTTGCTCGTAGCTGCTTTAAAGAGATTGGCCGTGACAAAAGCAACGCTGCTTTTATTCCCCCCCTCTGAAAAGCTGTCCTCCCATCTGGAGCGAGAGCAGTGACAGGTCGTGTCTGAACGCTTCACAGATGTTCTTCATGTTGTCCAGGGACCTGCTGATACACAGCTGACAGGACTCAACACTGACATCAGCCCCAGAAGATCAGCTGACAGGACTCAACACTGACATCAGCCCCAGAAGATCAGCTGACAGGACTCAACACTGACATCAGCCCCAGAAGATGAAGAATCAGATGAGAATGTGAGAAAGAACCGGGACGGTTTCCAGGAACAAGATGAGACAAAACGAGACCTTCCTGTGAAGCCAGTGTCTAGAAGACATTATAACCCTACTTATAATAACACATTATAATGCCAGTTACAATTATTCATAGACAGTTGTACATGACTGCTCATTAAAAAGCTTAAGTAACGTGTTTATAATGTTCTAAAACATTCTAACTGTCGATGCATGATTATAACTATACTTATACAGTAATGCATAATGACATTATAATGTGTAGTATGATTATAATAAACGTATTATAGACACTGTCTTGGTAGAAAGTGTGACTGAACTTGGGATTTGTTTTGTCCACAGAGAGAGCCAGCAGCACCCAAAACAGGCTTAACACACACGCATCATCTAACATGTTCAGTTAACAGACGCATTTCACAGTAACCGTTTTGAACTGGTAAAGCAGGAGGTAAAACAGGTGTAAGGAATACCATTAAAGATGGTTTCCATTTCATTTAGGTGTTCCAATGCCAGGGCCCTCATGAATTGTATTGGTCACACCTGCTTTACTTCCTGCTAGTGTTTTACCACCCCGCCCAGACCCACGTCCAACCAGAGTGAGTGACCTAGGAAGGAAGGGGGGGGGGGGGATCCATTGCGATATTTGTGTGGCAACATATCGTATCACATGAATGCAAAGTATCGCAATATGTTATTGTAGAAAGTGTCAGGCGCATGCAATATTTATGAAAGGTTTTTATGACAGCGTTGGTCAGTCTGTCTGCTTGACAGACTGAAGCTAGAATATGATTGAAACTCAGGCTTGAAAAACTAAGCGAGAGACTTTCCATCCTGATTATAGGCTACATGTTGTGCTGCAGGCTTTAGAGTTTGTAGAGCAGTTAGAGTCGTTCAAAAGCTACAGTTATCCAATAAATCCCCTCAGACTTATGTTAACTGAAGTACAACTCAAAGCAAGTGTGTGTGTGTGTGTGTGTGTGTGTGTGTGTGTGTGTGTGTGTGTGTGTGTGTGTGTGTGTGTGTGTCTGTGTGCGTTTGCGTGTGTGTGTGTGTGTGTGTGTGTGTGTGTGTGTGTGTGTGTCTGCTGGTAGCCTCCTCTGTAGTGCTCGTGATCCTCACACCAGCGTTTGATGTCAAAGCAAAGCTTCAGCAGCAAAGATCTCTGCCGTGTGAAGATCCACACTTCAGGTGGCACAGAGGGCCTTCATGACACTATAGTCTGATCTCTTTGTAGTAGTAGTACAGTAGTAGTAGTCTGACACCCTGCCTGCATCGAAGAAACATCAATAGAATTCAATGAAACTTATCATTTCAGCCATGTTTTTGACAGGATGCCTTGTTTTAAATGATGATGAAGCCAAAACACATGTAAAGTCCACTTTGACCCCTATAGCGTCTGACCTTTAACCCCCTCAAGATCCCGTGTTTGGACAACATGTGGATCAAAGAGGTAATGGAGAAGAAGAACCAGATGGGGTCTAGAGAGGATTTAGCCAGTCTTCAGCTGATCCCACATTATGAGTAGACCTCTTTAAGCCCGGGCTCAGTTAAGCTTTACAAAAAGATCTGTCAGCCCTTCAGAAGAAGTTGGGGAAAGACAGGAGATGGGCAGTACACTTCCCTCTGTGTCTTTCCTTCATTCAGACAGTAGCTGTGTTTCCATCAACCTCATTTTCATGTACATTTTGAACCATCGCATTAGAAAAGATTGATGACTTGATGTTTTTCGGTGAAGAAGTTGTCATTTAAGAAAGAAAAATGGCCACCAGCAGATTGCATGACATCATAATTATGACTTCTCCTGTGGCGAGTAAGCATTGTAAAGCTCTTGTCTCACCCCACATACAAACTACTTCATAGAAACGCACCTGTTTCACATTTTAAGATTGACGACTTTTCAAAATGCTTAGAATTTGCGCAAAACCTGAATGATGGCTGGTGAGAGGGACAGTGGAGAGGTAGGCAGAGCAGGGCAGACACATGAGATGTGGTGGGACGTTGAGTGGTTCTTCTTACCTGGCCGTAGTCTGTGGCAAAGACCACAACTCCTCCAGAGCAAGTGGACACGGTGCTGGGCAGGTACTGCTCATCCTCCCGTAGCCAGACCCGCGCACCCTGGAGACAGAAGAACAAGAACACGGTCAGTCACCCAACAGGTACTGGTGACAATCCACTTACTGAAGAATTATACGTCAATCCAGACCGACAGTCTGACATCAAGAAAAACAGCAAAAATACAAAGGAAAATACCATGCCAAAACAGGCAGTTTTTACCATACCAGCACAATACACAAAGGCATAAATCACCTAAAAGTATTTGAAAGCCAGACACATTTCAGTGATTTACAACTTTACAATTACAACTCTTATGAAGTACATGACATGTGACATGACATAATGGTAAATTATGTCTGATACCAAAGCAGAAATGGCCACTTCATTCTACCACTTTACATTTGTGCCAAAGCTGAGAAAGTTTCTATGTTGTTTGATGCTTTACATGGAAAACACATAAAGCGCCCCCTCCTCCTCCTCCTCCTCATCACATGATCAAATCACTTCACTCCTGTCACGCCCCCTCCTCCACATCATCATCATCACATGATCAAATCACTTCACTCCTGTCACGCCCCCTCCTCCACATCATCATCATCACATGATCAAATCACTTCACTCCTGTCACGCCCCCTCCTCCTCCTCATCATCACATGATCAAATCACTTCACTCCTGTCACGCCCCCTCCTCCTCCTCCTCCTCATCACATGATCAAATCACTTCACTCCTGTCACGCCCCCTCCTCCTCCTCCTCCTCATCATCATCACATGATCAAATCACTTCACTCCTGTCACGCCCACCGACTGATTACTTTCTGACAGGCAGCTGCATTCACCTCCCTATGGTGTTGCCATGGCGTCACATGGCATAAACCTTTCTCCGGCCAATAGGGTCACAGCTGTCGGGAACACAGGAAGTGTATTGCGGTGTTGGGTTTCGGTCTGCGGACCCCGGCGCTCTCCAGAGGCTTGTAAAGTTGCATGTTTAGTGAGGCGCTTTAGTGACTGTGTCTGAAGCATCAGACCTTCCTCCTCAGAACACACCTGTCTACCTGCTGACCTGCTTCTCCTCAGAACACACCTGTCTACCTGCTGACCTGCTTCTCCTCAGAACACACCTGTCTACCTGCTTCTCCTCAGAACACACCTGTCTACCTGCTTCTCCTCAGAACACACCTGTCTACCTGCTGACCTGCTTCTCCTCAGAACACACCTGTCTACCTGCTTCTCCTCAGAACACACCTGTCTACCTGCTGACCTGCTTCTCCTCAGAACACACCTGTCTACCTGCTGACCTGCTTCTCCTCAGAACACACCTGTCTACCTGCTTCTCCTCAGAACACACCTGTCTACCTGCTTCTCCTCAGAACACACCTGTCTACCTGCTGACCTGCTTCTCCTCAGAACACACCTGTCTACCTGCTTCTCCTCAGAACACACCTGTCTACCTGCTTCTCCTCAGAACACACCTGTCTACCTGCTGACCTGCTTCTCCTCAGAACACACCTGTCTACCTGCTGACCTGCTTCTCCTCAGAACACACCTGTCTACCTGCTTCTCCTCAGAACACACCTGTCTACCTGCTTCTCCTCAGAACACACCTGTCTACCTGCTGACCTGCTTCTCCTCAGAACACACCTGTCTACCTGCTGACCTGCTGTCTCCTCAGAACACACCTGTCTACCTGCTTCTCCTCAGAACACACCTGTCTACCTGCTGACCTGCTTCTCCTCAGAACACACCTGTCTACCTGCTGACCTGCTTCTCCTCAGAACACACCTGTCTACCTGCTTCTCCTCAGAACACACCTGTCTACCTGCTGGATTTACTGCTTTGACTGGCTAGTGGCTACAGCATTTCCCCCGGCTAACAGCTGGAGATTTCATCACAATAACCCGTTTCCGCAGCCTACAGCCTACTGTTTGTGTAGAATTAGCACCGCATTTGGAAAATTTAGGACATTATATAAAAACATTATATAAAAAAGAAAGAAGAAGACGAAAAAAGCTAATACAGTTAATAACCAAGAACCTGAAATAATATATGTATAGTGCTTTCTGACCTCCTTCATGAAGTTTGAAGGTTCCTTGTTATTGTAGGGTGCACACACACACACACACACACACACACACACACACACACACACACACACACACACACACACACACACACAGAAGGAATGAGAGATCAAGATCAGAATTGAGATCAACCCTGGTTTGCTAAGCTCCTCCCCTTTGTGAAATATGACCAAGCTGAAAAAGAGTGCAGGGGCCCTGGGCTTCTTAAACGCATAGCCACATGTGCCAGTGTTCATTAGCGTGACAGGCTAATGCTAATGGGAAAAACAAACGCTGCATTTTTGTGCAATAGACTGGCTGCTGCTTTCTGAACCGGGCATATGAACGACCTTTGACCCTGACGCCCCAATTCTGACACAGTCATCCTAGTCTGGCCTCGGGGGGAGGGAGGGGGGGGGGGTTACTTGGCTGGGAAAAGGGGGATGGACAGAGAGGGAAAGAGGGGGTCTGGCTCGCCCGTCCTAGAAACACACACACACACACACACACACACACACACTCGACCTAAATGTCAGGTCTGCCGTGTCAGCAGTAGATGAATGGGGGCTGTGTGTTGTTTTAAACCCTCTCTGAAGAGGCAAAGCACACGTTTCAAAAGGTCCCGGCCGGGACGTCCCGGGGAGAGAGATCAACCCCACGCACAGCACAAGCCATGAAACACAAACTCATCTTTTGATCATAGAAATCTTTTTCTGAGAGCGTGGGCTATGTCATACCAACTCAATATGCTTTTCCTTCTTTTTATTGGCCTGAATGTCAACATTCTGAGCCCAGAAGTCACCTGCCAATCAAACAGGGTGGGCGGAGCTTGGATGTTCTGTTGATGTCGTTTGAGTTTCTCTTCTCTCTGTCTGTTCAGTCATGGTGGCTATGATGATGTGATCACCACAGCTCTTCTTCTTCTTCTGTTTATTCTCTGTCTGTTCAGTCATGGTGGCTATGACTGCTCTTCTTCTTCTGTTTATTCCAAACAAACAGGAAACGTAAAACGCATCACTTCCTGTGTGAGGATTTTTTTCCCCAGGAAAGCGCGACTGACCAGACACCAGCTGTTTATAACTGACAGGGTTCAAAGTTTTATGAACTGGATATAGCTTCACATATAGAGGAGCAAAAGGGAAATGTATTGATACAAAAATGTTATGGATTATTACATTAAACAAATATGGACCAACCAGGGTTGTAGTCAAGTCACTATAACTTGAGTCCAAGTCAAGTCTCGAGTCCCCAATGTTCAAGTCAGAGTCCAAGTCTGAGTCTCCAAAGAAGAGTCTGAGGCAACTCTCCATTCAACTCCCCATTCAACTCCCCATTCAACTCTCCATTCAACTCCCCATTCAACTTTCAATTCAACTCCCCATTCAACTCCCCATTCAACTCCCCATTCAACTCCCCATTCAACTCCCCATTCAACTCCCCATCCAACTCTCCATTCAACTCCCCATTCAACTCTCCATTCAACTCCCCATTCAACTCTCCATTCAACTCCCCATTCAACTCTCCATTCAACTCCCCATTCAACTCTCCATTCAACTCTCCATTCAACTCCCCATTCAACTCTCCATTCAACTCTCCATTCCCTGAGTCCGACTCCAGAGTTACTGAACATGAGCATGAATCCATAGGGGGAACACACTGCCCTGTCATCAGTGCTCCAAGTCCAAGTCCAGTCACAAGTCCTGAAAAGGAGTCCAGGGACTGGAGTACTACATACTGGAGTAGTACACACTAGAGCAGTGATTCCCAACCAGGGGTACGTGTACCCCTAGGGGTACTTGAGCAGCTTGCAGGGGGTACTTGGAATGATTGGGGAATACAATTTACCTCCAAAATGATAAATAAATATATATATATTCCAAGTCATTTCATAAGCCCATTGTTAAAATGTGATGTGTGTGCCGCAACTAGTTCTGCTGGCAAGTGTCAACTGCTACACTGTTCTGCTACTGATAATGGCAAAAAAACAACTAAAAAGCCCAAACACCGGCAGTTCAGTGAAACATATTCTGTATAGATTTACTTGTATGTAATCATCAACACACATGAGTGAGGGGTACTATTGTCATGGAAAAACAGCTCAAGGGGTACATAAGACAAAAAAGGTTGGGAACCACTGCACTAGAGGACTACACACTAGAGGACTACACACTAGAGGACTATACACTGGAGTACTACACACTGGGACCAAAGCTCCATTCTAATGTGACATTTGGCTCTTGTGATGCCACAAAGAGAAGCTAACAGTCCATCATGACAGCACAAAGAGAAGCTAACAGTCCATCATGACAGCACAAAGAGAAGCTAACAGTCCATCATGACAGCACAAAGAGAAGCTAACAGTCCATCATGACAGCACAAAGAGAAGCTAACAGTCCATCATGACAGCACAAAGGGAGGTGGTCCATTGTGACGCGCACAAAGAGGAGGCGTGTGCTGTTTACAGCAGCAGGGGTGGCCAAAGCTTTTTGGTTGTGGGCCGCATAGTCTCGCTAGCCAGCCTCTCTTCCTTTCCGTCAGAGAGTCTGGCGTCGCAGGTTTCCATTGTGGGATTGCTCTGTTTGGGTAAACCAATCATTCTCGTCTTGGGCGGTGCTTAGCGTTAGTGCCCTTGGAAAATAGTTTCGGGGTGGAACTTGTGCCGAGCAGGCCTTCTTTATTGCACAATCCAAATTTTCTTCAAAACTTGCCATTTTCAGCGTGTAGCAACGAGTTAGCCTGTAGGTTTCTGCCGTTAGCTTTCTACGCTAGCTAGTTAGCGTTCGGCGGGAGCATTACAGCGACACACATGGGAGCTGATTGACATGGTCGGAGCCAATGAACAGAGCGTGACAGAGCTTGCAAGCGGGGGAGCGGATATCCTGCTGCCACCGAAACAGCCGCTCGAATGGGAGAGCAGCTTTAGAGCAGGGGCGGGCTGATCCCTGTTGCCTGTTTCCACAGCGCCAGACTCTCTGACAGAAAGGAAGAGAGGCTGGCTAGCGAGACTATGGGCCGCATACAGAAACATAGAAGGAGTCGCTCTTCCCTTCTAGGAGCAAAAGGAGAGGCCATCGGCACACTTTCAAGCCTCTTTGACCACCAGAGAGCAGCCAGGCCTTCCAGCACATCCTGCTATGCTAATGCTAGCGTATTAACCCCCCTCCCCTCCCCCTGCTATTAAAGCGTATTAACCCCCCCCCCCCCGCCTATCCGCCATGCTCTTTGTGGGCAGCGTGTGCCGTCTGCCCTCTCTCTCCACGCTGCTGAGGGAGAGAAAAGACACATCCGACAGAGACACAGTCTCTTGTCCTGCCCTCCCCTCCTCCTTATATACCCTCCTCTGCCGGGGGGGGGGGGGGGGTCACAGCCCAAGGCAAGGAGCCTAAAAGAAGAAGGAGAAGACCACAGGCCTTCACGGTCCAAAGTGATGGTGGTCCAAAGTGGTCAGTAGCCCCCCCTGGACAAAGACATGTTGTACATTTAAAAGTAAAATGCATGAATCTGGTGCACTCTGAGAGCAAAATGAAGAGGCTAGTAGATCGATGAACAACTAACACATCACATTAATTAATTAATTTTTATTTAGCCTTTATTTCTAATATCACATTGTGAAGTGAGTGATGTCTTATCCTTCTTTTTTAGGGTCCCCCCACAGACACACAGACACACAGACACACACACACACACACACACACACACACACACACACACACTCCGAGCTACTAGCCCATTTCAAAACTCTGGCTCTGTGCCAGAAGCCTTTGAATAGCCTCCTCCCCCCCCTCTCTCCTTCTCCCCTCATTCATCATCACTGCTGATTGGCTGAAGGCAGACATCAAAGATCTCTCATTTGTACGTTCAGATGAAAAGAAAAATGTATCAGGGAACGTATCGCCGCTGACAGATGAAAAGCAGGTATCTGTGAGAGGCACCCAGCAGGTATCTGTGAGAGGCACCCAGCAGGTATATGTGAGAGGCACCCGAACAGAAAGAAAGCAGGTACTGTGAGAGGCACCCGAACACAAAGAAAGCAGGTATCTGTGAGAGGCACCCGAACACAAAGAAAGCAGGTATCTGTGAGAGGCACCCGAACAGAAAGAAAGCAGGTACTGTGAGAGGCACCCGAACACAAAGAAAGCAGGTATCTGTGAGAGGCACCCGAACACAAAGAAAGCAGGTATCTGTGACAGGCACCCGAACACAAAGAAAGCAGGTATCTGTGAGAGGCACCCGAACACAAAGAAAGCAGGTATCTGTGAGAGGCACCCGAACAGAAAGAAAGCAGGTACTGTGAGAGGCACCCGAACACAAAGAAAGCAGGTATCTGTGAGAGGCACCCGAACACAAAGAAAGCAGGTATCTGTGAGAGGCACCCGAACACAAAGAAAGCAGGTATCTGTGAGAGGCACCCGAACAGAAAGAAAGCAGGTATCTGTGAGAGGCACCCGAACAGAAAGAAAGCAGGTATCTGTGAGAGGCACCCGAACACAAAGAAAGCAGGTATCTGTGAGAGGCACCCGAACAGAAAGAAAGCAGGTACTGTGAGAGGCACCCGAACACAAAGAAAGCAGGTATCTGTGAGAGGCACCCGAACACAAAGAAAGCAGGTATCTGTGAGAGGCACCCGAACACAAAGAAAGCAGGTATCTGTGAGAGGCACCCGAACACAAAGAAAGCAGGTATCTGTGAGAGGCACCCGAACACAAAGAAAGCAGGTATCTGTGAGAGGCACCCGAACACAAAGAAAGCAGGTATCTGTGAGAGGCACCCGAACACAAAGAAAGCAGGTATCTGTGAGAGGCACCCGAACAGAAAGAAAGCAGGTACTGTGAGAGGCACCCGAACACAAAGAAAGCAGGTATCTGTGAGAGGCACCCGAACACAAAGAAAGCAGGTATCTGTGAGAGGCACCCGAACACAAAGAAAGCAGGTATCTGTGAGAGGCACCCGAACACAAAGAAAGCAGGTATCTGTGAGAGGCACCCGAACACAAAGAAAGCAGGTATCTGTGAGAGGCACCCGAACACAAAGAAAGCAGGTATCTGTGAGAGGCACCCGAACACAAAGAAAGCAGGTATCTGTGAGAGGCACCCGAACAGAAAGAAAGCAGGTATCTGTGAGAGGCACCCGAACACAAAGAAAGCAGGTATCTGTGAGAGGCACCCGAACACAAAGAAAGCAGGTATCTGTGAGAGGCACCCGAACAGAAAGAAAGCAGGTATCTGTGAGAGGCACCCGAACACAAAGAAAGCAGGTATCTGTGAGAGGCACCCGAACACAAAGAAAGCAGGTATCTGTGAGAGGCACCCGAACAGAAAGAAAGCAGGTATCTGTGAGAGGCACCCGAACACAAAGAAAGCAGGTATCTGTGAGAGGCACCCGAACACAAAGAAAGCAGGTATCTGTGAGAGGCACCCGAACACAAAGAAAGCAGGTATCTGTGAGAGGCACCCGAACACAAAGAAAGCAGGTATCTGTGAGAGGCACCCGAACACAAAGAAAGCAGGTATCTGTGAGAGGCACCCGAACACAAAGAAAGCAGGTATCTGTGAGAGGCACCCGAACAGAAAGAAAGCAGGTATCTGTGAGAGGCACCCGAACACAAAGAAAGCAGGTATCTGTGAGAGGCACCCGAACAGAAAGAAAGCAGGTATCTGTGAGAGGCACCCGAACAGAAAGAAAGCAGGTATCTGTGAGAGGCACCTGAACACAAAGAAAGCAGGTATCTGTGAGAGGCACCCGAACACAAAGAAAGCAGGTATCTGTGAGAGGCACCCGAACAGAAAGAAAGCAGGTATCTGTGAGAGGCACCCGAACAGAAAGAAAGCAGGTATCTGTGAGAGGCACCTGAACACAAAGAAAGCAGGTATCTGTGAGAGGCACCTGAACACAAAGAAAGCAGGTATCTGTGAGAGGCACCCGAACAGAAAGAAAGCAGGTATCTGTGAGAGGCACCTGAACACAAAGAAAGCAGGTATCTGTGAGAGGCACCCGAACAGAAAGAAAGCAGGTATCTGTGAGAGGCACCCGAACACAAAGAAAGCAGGTATCTGTGAGAGGCACCCGAACAGAAAGAAAGCAGGTATCTGTGAGAGGCACCTGAACACAAAGAAAGCAGGTATCTGTGAGAGGCACCCGAACAGAAAGAAAGCAGGTATCTGTGAGAGGCACCTGAACACAAAGAAAGCAGGTATCTGTGAGAGGCACCCAGCAGGTATCTGTGAGAGGCACCCGAACAGAAAGAAAGCAGGTATCTGTGAGAGGCACCCGAACAGAAAGAAAGCAGGTATCTGTGAGAGGCACCCGAACAGAAAGAAAGCAGGTATCTGTGAGAGGCACCCGAACAGAAAGAAAGCAGGTATCTGTGAGAGGCACCCGAACACAAAGAAAGCAGGTATCTGTGAGAGGCACCTGAACACAAAGAAAGCAGGTATCTGTGAGAGGCACCCGAACAGAAAGAAAGCAGGTATCTGTGAGAGGCACCCGAACACAAAGAAAGCAGGTATCTGTGAGAGGCACCCGAACACAAAGAAAGCAGGTATCTGTGAGAGGCACCCGAACAGAAAGAAAGCAGGTATCTGTGAGAGGCACCCGAACACAAAGAAAGCAGGTATCTGTGAGAGGCACCCGAACACAAAGAAAGCAGGTATCTGTGAGAGGCACCCGAACAGAAAGAAAGCAGGTATCTGTGAGAGGCACCCGAACAGAAAGAAAGCAGGTATCTGTGAGAGGCACCTGAACACAAAGAAAGCAGGTATCTGTGAGAGGCACCTGAACACAAAGAAAGCAGGTATCTGTGAGAGGCACCCGAACAGAAAGAAAGCAGGTATCTGTGAGAGGCACCCGAACAGAAAGAAAGCAGGTATCTGTGAGAGGCACCCGAACAGAAAGAAAGCAGGTATCTGTGAGAGGCACCTGAACACAAAGAAAGCAGGTATCTGTGAGAGGCACCCGAACAGAAAGAAAGATGTCCGTGCAGTTTGGAAATCATACAATGGGATTCATCATAACCAGGGACTGCACTGCTGTGGCCCCGACGCACAATTTCATGCCTTTTCCACGGCTTCTTCGCATGACTAAGTTGGAACATTTCCTGAAAATTGAAACACGTGAAAACGGTTTTCCTCCTTCCTGACTTGCTAATGTGTTGTTGTTGTCTGGGTTCCACTCCAGGTGGGCATGAAACAAGGGGCAACCTCCGCAGCTTGAAAAATAAAGCCAATGCCTAAGTGCCTCCTTAACCCATTGATACGTGATGCAGCATTTGTGTGTGTATCCCTTTAAGATCGCGAACCGCGTGAATGCTGCATCAGGTATAGGGATCGACCGATATGGTGATGCTGATACAGATAATCGGTAAAATGCTAAATATCGGCCTCGATAATCGGCTAAACCGATAATCGGTCGACCCCTAATCAGGTATCAATGGGTTAAACCTGCATTATTTTCATGGCTAGCAGCGGGCGACTCCACTGGTTATAAAAAGACGTCAGATTGTATAGAAGTCAATGGGGAAAATGACCCTCTTTCTCACTTTTACTCAGTAAACACTTTCCTAATGAATTTGTCAAAAATTCATATTGCGATATTGTAATAATGGCAATATTCTGACGTGTTGATGTAACGACGTCAGGGTTTCATTCATAAAAAGTGATTCATCCCATTGTTAAGTAAGTTCAAGTTGGAATGTATTCATTAAAACTTAAAAAAACAAATAGAGAAATGCAGTTTAAATTATTAGGATTGCTAATCATTTCGATCAGATTTGGATTTCTCATCTTTGGGAAGATGTCACTTTCAGCAAATATTTAGATCACTTTTTCTCTCAAAATGTTGGACATCTCTTCAAATCCCCAAGTGTTTAGGTGTGACGATGTGCCACTCCACCACCTCCCACTGCACTAAGTCCACTGGCTCGCCCTCAGTAAAGATGTCAGCCACATGTGCCAAGTGTCTAGAGAGACGCTTCTTTCTGGCCCAGCGCCCTGTCCAGACACCTCCTCCCTGTCGGAACCAGAACAGCAACACAAAACCTCCCACCCCAAACGGCCCTGGAGACAAACCCAGCCAGTGACCCTTCCCCTGCCTGTGTTTTCCCTCCGTAACCTCTCTGCTCCTCCACATGTGGGGCTCATGCTCTCTATGGCAGTGGTTCTCAAATGGAGGTCCGGGGACCCCCAGGGGTCCTTGGCACCTTGCCAGGGGGACCGCGAAAAGTTTTCAGGAAAATAAAAATAAAAACTTTTTGTGTGTGTGTGTGTGTGCAAAAGCTTCATAGTTCAACGAAAATATTGTATGCTTTAAATCTAAAATGGTTCATGGATTACATTCTAATCTAACAAACCTATCAATTTAAAAGTCAAGCATGTTACTGTGGAAACAATAAGCTTAGCCCAAAATCACAAATCAGAATGAGGGGGTCCCCGGTATATTTTCTATCTTGTAAGGGCTCCTTGGCTGAAAAACATTTGAGAACCTCTGCTCTATGGGACACCAGGGGGCTCATGCTCTCTCTATGGGACACCAGGGGGGCTGGGGGTCCGTTGGTACGCCGGTGGGGTCGGGAATGAGCAGCTGTCTGCTGGGGAGATTCCACTTCCTCCAGGATAACAAACAGAGTCTTGTGTTGCTCTCTCTCTCTTCTCTTCTCTGTCAGCTCAGACGCACGTCTCAAAGCAGAGTCTGTGTGGGCTTCTGCACCGCCCACCCTCTCCCAAACAACTGGCCCTATCTGCTGCTGTCTGTATTTACGTATATACACAGTGAAGTTCATGGTGGAACTACAGTGTTGGAGGTGACATTTTCTACAATTATTGTCATTTGATTGTACCCAAAGTGTGCAAATCTACCATTTTGAATGTTGGACATAAATGTTGGACACCGCCCACAACCAGACAGAAAGGGTAAGCTGTCTCCTCTGGCACCGCCCACAACCAGACAGAAAGGGTAAGCTGTCTCCTCTGGCACCGCCCACAACCAGACAGAAAGGGGAAGCTGTCTCCTCTGGCCCCGCCCACAACCAGACAGAAAGGGAAAGCTGTCTCCTCTGGCACCGCCCACAACCAGACAGAAAGGGTAAGCGCTGTCTCCTCTGGCCCCGCCCACAACCAGACAGAAAGGGTAAGCTGTCTCCTCTGGCACCGCCCACAACCAGACATAAAGTGGAAGCTGTCTCCTCTGGCACCGCCCACAACCAGACAGAAAGGGAAAGCTGTCTCCTCTGGCACCGCCCACAACCAGACAGAAAGGGTAAGCTGTCTCCTCTGGCACCGCCCACAACCAGACAGAAAGTGGAAGCTGTCTCCTCTGGCACCGCCCACAACCAGACAGAAAGGGAAAGCTGTCTCCTCTGGCACCGCCCACAACCAGACAGAAAGGGTAAGCTGTCTCCTCTGGCACCGCCCACAACCAGACAGAAAGGGTAAGCTGTCTCCTCTGGCACCGCCCACAACCAGACAGAAAGGGGAAGCCGTCTCCTCTGGCACCACCCACAACCAGACAGAAAGGGTAAGCTGTCTCCTCTGGCCTCGCCCACAACCAGACAGAAAGTGGAAGCTGTCTCCTCTGGCCCCGCCCACAACCAGACAGAAAGGGTAAGCCGTCTCCTCTGGCACCGCCCACAACCAGACAGAAAGGGTAAGCCGTCTCCTCTGGCACCGCCCACAACCAGACATAAAGGGTAAGCCGTCTCCTCTGGCCCCGCCCACAACCAGACAGAAAGGGTAAGCTGTCTCCTCTGGCACCGCCCACAACCAGACAGAAAGGGGAAGCCGTCTCCTCTGGCACCGCCCACAACCAGACAGAAAGGGTAAGCCGTCTCCTCTGGCCCCGCCCACAACCAGACAGAAAGGGTAAGCCGTCTCCTCTGGCACCGCCCACAACCAGACAGAAAGGGGAAGCCGTCTCCTCTGGCACCGCCCACAACCAGACAGAAAGGGTAAGCTGTCTCCTCTGGCACCGCCCACAACCAGACAGAAAGGGGAAGCTGTCTCTCTGGCACCGCCCACAACCAGACAGAA
The DNA here is from genome assembly GCF_964638095.1 of Poromitra crassiceps. Taxonomy (NCBI): domain Eukaryota; kingdom Metazoa; phylum Chordata; class Actinopteri; order Beryciformes; family Melamphaidae; genus Poromitra; species Poromitra crassiceps. Next base: position 9,286,505 of record NC_139639.1, read on the forward strand.
AGGGTAAGCCGTCTCCTCTGGCACCGCCCACAACCAGACAGAAAGGGTAAGCTGTCTCCTCTGGCACCGCCCACAACCAGACAGAAAGGGGAAGCTGTCTCCTCTGGCACCGCCCACAACCAGACAGAAAGGGTAAGCTGTCTCCTCTGGCACCGCCCACAACCAGACAGAAAGGGGAAGCTGTCTCCTCTGGCTCCGCCCACAACCAGACAGAAAGGGTAAGCTGTCTCCTCTGGCCCCGCCCACAACCAGACAGAAAGGGGAAGCTGTCAAGCAAGTAGCTTGTAATATGAAAAGTGAAGGATCCAACTGCGCTTCAGCTGTAGGAACTGGCAGGTCCGGTGCTTGTAATATGAACATACAATAAGACGTCCTGTTATTCTGTGTGCCAGTATGTATGGTGCTACTATTTACTTGTCAGTCTGTTATTGAACGCCTAATTGAATTTCAAATAACCCTTCCCTGCAACATCAACAGAGTCCGGACTCTGATGAAGACGCACCCTGCGTCGAAACGTTAGTTCAATAAAAAGTTTCTATTTATACTTGATCCGTGTGCTACAGTACTTTTGGATTTTATCCAAAGCCTCTTTTCAAAGGCAGGGAGATGTTTCTCCACCTGCCTTTCATCTCGGACGTTTGAGTACAGGTGTGCTTGAGTACAGGTGTGTTTGAGTACAGGTGTGTTTGGGGGTTTTCTGCCTTGGATTTGAAAGCTCCATGCTTGAGCGAGTTTGCATGACTCTTGGCTCATAAAAAGCCATATAAATTACCCATATAAATTACTTGTGTCTTCATAGTTCATTCCTGACCAACTTTCCCCTTGGAGATGCACGGTTTGTGTAAATCTCTCAACAGTAACATTCATGAGAGACAGTCTGCTGGAAGGAGCAACAACTAACTAACAACAACTGTGAAATCAAACATGAGTCAAACACTTCAACAGGGTCAACAACTCACTCAAAATAACAAAGAACAGTTTTATGTGACTAAATACTTAGAATTTGGGGTTAACTTTCAGGGTAATTTTCTCTGAATGTTGCTTTTAGGAGTACAAACATTCAAATAAGCAGATCTCCTTCAGCTATTTTCAGATTTCAAACTTTGACACATCATTTGAAAGCTGACAATCTGCACATTCATAATCGGTAAAAAAAGAAATAAAAAATAAAAATGACCATGGCCTACTAGACTAATAGGCCATGGTCATTAACAGTACTACTAGTTAACACCAGTCCCTGTCACATATATTAGTTAACACCAGTCCCTGTCACATATATTAGCTAACACCAGTCCCTGTCACATATATTAGTTAACACCAGTCCCTGTCACATATATTAGCTAATACAGTCCCTGTCACATACATTAGTTAACACCAGTCCCTGTCACATATATTAGTTAACACCAGTCCCTGTCACATATATTAGCTAACACAGTCCCTGTCACATATATTAGCTAACACCAGTCCCTGTCACAGTCACATAGCTAACACCAGTCCCTGTCACATATATTAGCTAACACCAGTCCCTGTCACATATATTAGTTAACACCAGTCCCTGTCACATATATTAGCTAACACCAGTCCCTGTCACATATATTAGCTAACACCAGTCCCTGTCACATATATTAGTTAACACCAGTCCCTGTCACATATATTAGCTAACACCAGTCCTGTCACATATATTAGCTAACACCAGTCCCTGTCACATATATTAGTTAACACCAGTCCCTGTCACATATATTAGCTAACACCAGTCCCTGTCACATATATTAGCTAACACCAGTCCCTGTCACATATATTAGTTAACACCAGTCCCTGTCATATATATTAGCTAACACCAGTCCCCGTCACATATATTAGCTAACACCAACACCAGTCCCTGTCACATATATTAGCTAACACCAGTCCCTGTCACATATATTAGCTAACACCAGTCCCTGTCACATATATTAGCTAACACCAGTCCCTGTCACATATATTAGCTAACACCAGTCCCTGTCACATATATTAGTTAACACCAGTCCCTGTCACATATATTAGCTAACACCAGTCCCTGTCACATATATTAGCTAACACCAGTCCCTGTCACATATACAGTATTAGCTAACACCAGTCCCTGTCACATATATTAGTTAACACCAGTCCCTGTCACATATACAGTATTAGCTAACACCAGTCCCTGTCACATATATTAGCTAACACCAGTCCCTGTCACATATACAGTATTAGCTAACACCAGTCCCTGTCACATATATTAGCTAACACCAGTCCCTGTCACATATACAGTATTAGCTAACACCAGTCCCTGTCACATATAATAGCTAACACCAGTCCCTGTCACATATATTAGCTAACACCAGTCCCTGTCACATATACAGTATTAGCTAACACCAGTCCCTGTCACATATAATAGCTAACACCAGTCCCTGTCACATATATTAGTTAACACCAGTCCCTGTCACATATATTAGCTAACACCAGTCCCTGTCACATATATTAGTTAACACCAGTCCCTGTCACATATATTAGCTAACACCAGTCCCTGTCACATACAGTGAGTTATTATGCAAGAGAAGAGTCATTATTGATGTGTGGTGCTAGGGGCAAATACACGGTGACAACGAACGCAAGCTCATTAATCTTGTTGAAAGAAGCGGTTATTGTTGGCAGACAGGCCGAGGCCTTTTGAACAGATGCAAGGCAGGAGCAGACGCCATCATCATCACCTCTTTGTTGGAGATATTTCCCCGAGCGCTCCATGTTCTCCCATTGTTGTGGAAGCTAACGGCATCAGGCCACAGGCGCTATCAGGGCTTCTGCTTTGCTTCGGCCATGACAGATAAGCACAGGTCGGCCATGACAGATAAACACAGGTCGGCTGATTCCACGGATTAATTATTAACATTGAGAGTGAACTGCTTTATGGCTGAGGTTCAAAGTGAGTAACGGCCTCACTTTGTGTTTTGAATTTGTTTGAACCAGCCAATAGAGTTGCGCGCCCTCTTCCCGGTTTCATCCGCCATTCACTTTTCCATAGACATTTCGTAAAATGCTTGTAAAAATAGTTTCACTTTCAGCTATATTTAGAATCCGGCGAGACCATAAAAGCTTTTAGTTTTGGTCTGAGTGAAATGTTCTATGGTCTCTCCTGATTCTAAATATAGTTGAATTGCTTGGTTTGACCAAGTGCAACTCTTTTTATAAGCATTTGACTAAATGTCTATGGAAAAATAAATGGCGGATGAAATTCCTTGTTGCGGATGGCGAACCCAGAAGAGGCAGAGGGCTCGACTTTGGCTCTGTATAGAAAGTAAGAAGGCAGACAGAGACACAGACGGTTTGTTTCAAAACAAAACCAGTGGAGCAGCCAGCCAGCCAGTCAGGCTGACATGACAGCCAAATGACCATTCTGCCTCATAGCCTTGACTTTGGCTTTTCATTTGTGTCAGACTACTCATTTGTCTGAAGGCTTTGGGCCAAAGTCATAAATCTCCACTGCAGGCTAAACTAAGGTACAAATTGCACACTGCTCAGAGGAAGGTGAGATTTACACATTGTCCTGCCTACAAACTCGCAGCTGTTTCAGGATAAATCGCCAGGGGTGGGTAGTATTCATCAGAGCAGACGCCACACTTTCCCATCTGCAGGGCCTACCTTAATAATAATAATAATAATAGTAATAGTAATAGTAGTAATAGTAATAGTCATAATAATTAGGGATGGGGCCGATCCGATCCAATATCGGTAGCCGATATTGGCACTAATTCATGAATCGGGTTGGAATCTGAATTTCTTTTTTTTTTGCAATTCCAGCGCGGGCTGCACAGGGGACGCTGGCTGTAATTTGTCCATGTATAATAGTATCCTTATTTGCCTTGTATATTTTCTTAATTTTGTCTGCTTTTTGCAAGGTATATTTAAAAAAAAATCTTTAATTGGCCAAATCTTTGCCTATTACTATACTGTATATTATTCAAGAAAAATATTGGTATCGGCAGATATCCAAATTCAGGTATCGGAATCGGATCGGAAGTGAAAAAATGTGGATCGGTGCATCCCTAATAATAGTAATAGTAATAATAATAATAATAATAATAATAATAATAATAATAATAGTAGTAGTAATAATAATCATAATAATAATAGTAACCAGATGTAACACTTTCCCATCTGCAGGGCCTACCTTAATAATAATAATAATAATAATAAACAGATGTAACACTTTCCCATCTGCAGGGCCTACCTTAATAATAATAATCATAATAATAATAATCATAATAATAATAATAATAATAAACAGATGTGCAGGGTGTTGATGTGGCTGCAGAGCGAAGGTAAAACAGCAGAGGCTAATCACAGGCTAATTGCCCTGCCTCGGCCTGTAAGTGCAGCAGTTGAAAGGCACATTCCAGCTCGTCTGTTACGCTGCCGTCAGGCTGCACAGGGTTAAATCAAACCATGTGTCTGCCTGCCTCTCAAACAGAAGGCTCCACTAAACACCCAATCAGGAGTTTTCCCCCATTTGTAAATATCCTAGCAAGAGCTATGCAGACAGAGTTTCAATGCCTAAACACTTTATGTCTATTTTGAATTCATTTTCTGAAACGTCCACTCAATACCTATTTCATAAAGTCAGCTAGCGGTAATCCAAAAATACAACGACCATTTTGAAAGTGGGTCATAACCCCTCCCCCCCCTCTCCAATTGTACTTGGCAAATTCCCCCTGCTGTCCCGGTCGTTGCTCCACCCCCTCTTACCAATCTGGGGAGCTGTAGACTAGCACCATGCTTCCTCCAATACATGTGCAGTCGCCAGCCACTTGTTTTCAACTGACAGTGAGGGGTTTCACCGGCAGGACGCAGCACATGGGAGGATAACGTTAGTCCCCGCAGTTCCCCTCCTCACCAGAACAGGCACCCGGACCGACCAGAGGAGGGGCTAGTGCCGTGACCAGGACTCATACCCCACGGGCGTCCCACCCGCAGACACGGCCAATTGTGTCTGTAGGAACGTCTGAGCAAGCCGAAGTACCACTGCCGGGAATCGAACCCGGGTCTCTGTGGTGGTAGGTGAGCGCTTTTAGCTCTACACTACAAACTGGGTCATAATAGAAACTGTATTATACTATATTGTAGGGGTGTCCCGATACATTCAGTTCACGATACGATACGATACACGATATTGGGTTCACGATAACGATGCGATATTTTAACAATATTTTTTTGCGATCGATTTGTAAGTTGAGGGGGCATCCGCCACGCTAATTTGAGTCATTTCACCATTTTCATCCTCCGTGTCTGTAACGTCCCTCATCTGTTCAAACAAAGCAATGAAAAGGAGAGCCAGCATGCAATCAGATGCAGATCAGTGCCACCATGTTCAGCTCCTTTTTCTCAACGATATGAGATTTCATCTCAACGATACATATTGTCACGTTTTGATATCGCGATATATCGTGGGGCGATATATCCCTAGTATATTGTGCTTAACTTCCAATACTTGATTATTAGTTAGTTTGTTATTCAGATGGATCTGTGTATTCCCCAGGCTCTGAGGACCAGGAGGCAGTGACTCACTGAACTGGAGGAGAAAGGAAGTCAGTGGTCAGTGTGGTTGCTGCAGGCCACCAGAGGGGGGGCTGTGCTGGACGCCATGCTGATGATGATGGAGAAAGGAGGACTGTGGTTATATCACACATAAGAGCACGCACGCGCACACACACACACACACACACACACACACACACACACACACACACACACACACACACACACACACACTCTACTGTGGATAATTTGTGAGTAATTGATGGCACATGAGCATGTAAAGCAGAGTGGCCACAGTAAAACACATGGAGTGGTTCTTCATAGCAGAGGAGAAAGATCTGGTAGAAGAAGGCTGTGTGAGTTAGCAGGAAACCATGTGAACTCATTTCTGGAGATCCGTTTTGAAGGTACAATGGAGAGTGAGGTGTGACTGGTCCCGTCCGGACTGGGAAGCTGGAGGAGCGAATGTAAACAAGATCAGATTTTCGCCCGACTGTGAAGATCTCCTGTACAGAGAGAGACTGCAACCAGAGAGCTCCCACTGTGCTTAGAATAATGAAGAGGAGAAAGTGATCTAGACTACATTGAAACTGGCCCACTGCAGCCTGCAGGAGATGTGACATTAAAATGATACATTACAGTGTTACAGTGTAACCTACTGTCAATATTTAGCTAATGGCTACAATTACTGTATTTTACCACTGATGCCTCCAAATAAGAATGGTTTTATTGTGCTATTATGCTACACTGCCAGAAGCTAAACACCAAAGACGAGGAGCAAAAAAAGACAGACAGCAGACCCTATATCCAGAAAGATCTGCTCCAAAGAAAGACATCTACTATAGCATTAATATCCACCATATGGCTGAAAGATGAAAAGCTACGGTACTTTATGGTGCTTTTGGATCCACTGTTAGAGAGTGAGTGATCATCTTCAGGCAAGCAATGATTTGATCCCCCAAAATGGAGACATGGACTTGTGGAAATTAACTGGCTGCAAAAAGCAAAGCTACAGGAGGAAAGGAGTTGGCTTTGCAGAAGATGGAGAGGCGAGAGAGGAAGGTGAGTTGGGGTGAAGGTGGAGGAGGTGCAGATGATCCAAACAGACAGAAAACCCACAAGCTGCCCCCGACAGCCTGGGCTCCACGACTACTGGCTTGGTTTTATCTTCATAGTCTGAGGGAGTAACTCTCATAGTGCTGACGAGGTCACTGCTTCAGAAGGTCTAGCTTAGCTGCGGATAAGTACGTCAGATAAAAGTTAACCCCTTTGCTGATTTATTACACAGTTTAAAATTTCTCAATTTTTCCTTACTTTCTGAAATATCTGAAAAAAATTAACTAAAAACTGCAAATAAATGTATCTTGTATCCAGACTTATCAAGCTTATTTTAGGATGTTTTTAGTGAAACAATTTAACTGCACTGGCATAATTTGACCAGTTTCATCAAATTTGACCCCCCCCCCCCCCCCCCCCCCACCCACACCTTGTTTCAGGACATTTACTTGGTAAAAGTGAAATTGTTTTGGAGAAACTTTCTTGTTTCCATATTTTCATTTTTTTTAAGAAGTCATTGGCGTGAATCAAGTGCATTTGACTGAAAGCAGCAGGATGCTCTGCCAGTGCAGACAGATCATCTGACTACAAATATATGACAAACTAAGCTTGAGAGGTTCTGGAAACAACTTCAAATCACTGGACAGCTGTTTGTCCCCGTTTGTGGTGTACAGATGTTTTGAGAAGACTGAAACACGGCACTGAAAACACACCTGGTTCAGATGTAAAATGAGCAGAAGGACATGTGTTTTGAAGAAGAGCATCCTGAACTCTGAGTGAGAGCAGAACTTTAAACAGGCTGACTGTCTGACTCCAGCACCTTCTGTGACTGTCTGACTCCAGCACCTTCTGTGACTGTCTGACTCCAGCACCTTCTGTTACTGATGATGACTTCAGCCTGAGCTCTGAGCTCAGAGGAGCCGCTGTCTGTGGTCCCACTCTATTCAGAGCTCTAAGCTCAGAGGAGCCGCTGTGGTCCCACTCTATTCAGAGCTCAGACTCAACTTGAACATGGTGCGGTCGGACTCTATTTAGAGCTCAGACTCGACTTGGACATGTAGAAAGCAAAGCAGGTCAGATCCACGTTAGGAGTGTTTTGAGTCGGTTCACACAGGGACAGTCTTCTTAGGGTGGTGGTGATGCACAGAGGCAGAGCAACTCAACCATCAACGCTAATTTGAGCGACTCTCACAGACAACAATGGCATCTGAGGAGCTGCCTCGACTTTGTTGCTTTGAGAGGCAACATTTAAAGACTTCTTTTGAAAGATGTCTGCAATCTCACTTGGTTGTCTGTTGCTGACAGTGTTTCCCATCCGCATACATCCTATAGCATTAAGATTATTTCAGAGCATTTCAGTCACCACATGACATTAAGTGGAATTAGGAATTTGTTAGTATACAGTATTTCCCGCTCAGACAGAGTACAGTACAGGATGTTTTTCAGTTAGCAGCTAGCGTGTTATGTTTTTCACTGGGCTTCAGATTAACATCACTTAGCCAGATCAAATGGTTAAAAATAATAACTGTGGTCTTGGCTCCGCCCAATGAGGTTTAACTCGAAATGTTTCTATGACTTAAACAAGTTAAATGTGGATTTATGTGTTAATTATTTATAGGCTTGAGAGTGAAAAGTCTTTAACGCACACAGACACACACACAGACGCACACACACACACACACACACACACACACAGACACACACACACACACACACACACACACACAAACAGCTCACATCTCAGTAGTCATCCACAAAAAAACACACCTGGCACACTTGAATTATTAACACAGCAACATTTACAAGGGGTCAAAGGTCACGTCACTCTTGTTTCAGAGACTAGGAACACACACACACACACACACACACACACACACAGGAAGCAGCTGCTCCTCTGTGGTGTGTGATCAGGTGATCAGGATGAGCCTCAGCACCTTCTCCTCTGCAGCTCAGACAAGACCTGAGCTCTCCACAGTTTGACAACGTCCAAATAAGAGTCGTGTCAACTTAAAGTGGTCACCTGCAGAATTGCCCATCAGCGCTCATGCTGGAGAGTTTCTGCACTGCACTTCCCAGACATCACCTGTCAATCAAACAGTGTGGGCGGAGCTTGGATTTTCTGTCGATGCAGTTTGAGTTTCTGTAGGTGGTAAACGTTGTGGATTATCACGTTAATATAAATACAGTTTCCTGAAGTACGCAATGCGTGGGATGCGTTATTTTGGGGCTTGGATTTGAGGTCTTTCCACAGCATCTATGGGACTTAACACAAGGTTTAAACAAATGATTGTACTTTTCTGATAAAATAATAATCACTATTGCATTCTATCTTGACCTTCAGATCAAGAGGATTTCTGCCCAAAATGAATATACATGTATAGCAGTTGTTTGGAGAGACTCAGATCATCTTGAATGTCCCTCTCAGCTGCTTGGTTAAAAGGCTGTCTCAGTGGATGTGCAGCTGTAGGGTGTCTCTGTGGATGTGCAGCTGTAGGGTGTCTCTCAGCTCCTTGGTTAAAAGGCTGTCTCGTTGATGTGGAGTGCAGCTGTAGGGTGTATCCGTGTATCCGTGTATCCGTGTGAGTTTGCAGCTGACTGGGGAAAGCTTTGGAAGGTCTTTTGGTTGCGGCCTGTTTCAGGAAGCGTGGGAGAACTAGAATAGGCCCATCGCTGGAGAAACCGCTACAGGGTGTGTTGTCACTGCGGTAGCAAGTGATACAGTGTGTCAGTAAACATGCAAACTAATGGACACAATGCTAACTTGTTGTTAGCATGTCAAACAAACATTAAAAGTCCCATACATGTAGGAGAAAGACCTGTCGTTCAAAATACTAGGTTTACACTGTAACATCCCATTCATACTGTATTTTATGAACTAATTACGATAAGATAATTAAGAAATTAAGTATTTTTGTATTGAGAATTGTAATTTTGTATTGTTTGTTTAAAATGTGATGTTGCCTAAAACAAGTAGAATGCCCCTGGCTGGTTTTAGTAACCTGACACTGCCATATGGTTTGTTTTCACATAAGCATCTGGGAACGCTCGCCCCTCGGGAAAGCCATTTCAAAGGGCAGACAATTAAAAAAAAACTGGCAGGTGATTGGATGAACCATCTGTCTATCACGTCTATCACAGGCTCTCTTCTCGCTTACGTTGTCTAAATCCCGCCTGTAAGCTGCCTCTGGATGCTGATTGGTCCAAACCCCTGGTGGGTCAGTTTCAAACCAATAGATTGGAGCCTGGCCAGACGGATTTGTCATGTGATCGTGAGCTTATGTTTTTAGTGCCGTTTCAGAAAATTATCTGGAATTTGCAGATTTTTTTTCCCACTTTCCTCGAGACAAATAATACTTTAGGATCCCAGTTTAGATTAAATTACTTGTCAAGAAAGATGAATATTTCTGCAGTGCGAGAACACTTTTGGACCAGAACCAGAACAGGGACGGACGAGGAAAACAAAATCCATTACACTGACAGATGTGGAAATAAACCGTGCGCTGTGTGTACCTGTTGAAATAGGTTGTTTTCAGGTGACGTCACGTCAAGATCGAAAAATTGCTTCTCTTCATTGTATATGGATCACATCCTATATGTTTTGCAATCTTCTGGCGATACCTGCAGCGTGGAGCAGCAGCCAACCCTCTTGCATACTGGCTTTTCTCTGTTCTCCACAGTAGCTCTGGGAGAGCTGCCACGCAGCGACGTCTTCAGAATCACGTTGTAAACAACTTGTAACAGTTTTCCCTCAGAGGAGCAGCCTGTCATTATGACACTGCTGGCTGTCATTATGACACTGCTGGCTGTCATTATGACACTGCTGGCTGTCATTATGACACTGCTGGAATGTTGACTTTCTCCACTGCCTCCTGCAGGTGTGCTACTGCTGTCTGTCCAAAACCTCATGTTCTACCACAGGGTTCAGGTGTGCTACTGCTGTCTGTCCAAAACCTCATGTTCTACCACAGGGTGCAGGTGTGCTACTGCTGTCTGTCCAAAACCTCATGTTCTACCACAGGGTTCAGGTGTGCTACTGCTCTCTGTCCAAAACCTCATGCTCTACCACAGGGTTCAGGTGTGCTACTGCTCTCTGTCCAAAACCTCATGTTCTACCACAGGGTTCAGGTGTGCTACTGCTCTCTGTCCAAAACCTCATGCTCTACCACAGGGTTCAGGTGTGCTACTGCTGTCTGTCCAAAACCTCATGCTCTACCACAGGGTTCAGGTGTGCTACTGCTCTCTGTCCAAAACCTCATGCTCTACCACAGGGTTCAGGTGTGCTACTGCTGTCTGTCCAAAACCTCATGCTCTACCACAGGGTTCAGGTGTGCTACTGCTCTCTGTCCAAAACCTCATGTTCTACCACAGGGTTCAGGTGTGCTACTGCTGTCTGTCCAAAACCTCATGCTCTACCACAGGGTTCAGGTGTGCTACTGCTGTCTGTCCAAAACCTCATGTTCTACCACAGGGTTCAGGTGTGCTACTGCTGTCTGTCCAAAACCTCATGCTCTACCACAGGGTTCAGGTGTGCTACTGCTCTCTGTCCAAAACCTCATGCTCTACCACAGGGTTCAGGTGTGCTACTGCTCTCTGTCCAAAACCTCATGTTCTACCACAGGGTTCAGGTGTGCTACTGCTGTCTGTCCAAAACCTCATGCTCTACCACAGGGTTGCCACTCTTTTGTAATGATAGAATTCAAGCACTTTTCAAGGACAAATAATTTCAAAAATAACGGGCCAATAATTCACAGAGATGTTCAGTTCACATGTACCAGTCTCCTAAATCCTCCAATGCAAATGTGTTTCTAGCCATGCGTACACATCTGAATGAATCATTAACACTTCACATCAACTCAAAAGCAGTTTTGAAATCCTCAGCATTTCTTTCTGCTTGTAGCCTGTGAGCCTATGATACTGTGATACTGTAGACAGGAAGAAAGCTCAATCAAGATTGGCCCAGCAACTTGGAGATGATCATAATCATCATATGTAACTTGTCCCAATTTCCCCCCGGGGATCATTAAAGTCTTTCTGATTCTGATTCTGATCATGACGGAGCGCATAAGCCTCAAACTCAGAGATTGCGGTAAGCTAAATTCAACCACTTTTAATGACCTCTTTATAAATCCAAGTACTTTCAAGTACCGTAAATTCCGGACTATAAGACGCACCGGTGTATAAGCCGCGGGACCAAAATTGACTATTTTTTTCTTCTATAAGCCGCACCGGTCTATAAGCCGCGGGTGTTTTGATGTTTAATTACCATATGAAAGGGTTCGTGCACAGAGAGGAATGTCGGGAAAGCGATGGCTGTTTGGGGAAGCTCCCATTTATTAACATTTCAACAAAACAAAACAAAAGTCAGGTCACTAATCCCCAGACAAAATCACACAACAATAGGCTATATGTGCAGCAAACCTGTAACCAGAGAAGTCAAGTCACTAATGCTCGTCTTCCTCTTCTTCCTGCGTACTGAAACCACCAAAGTCCTCATCTTCAGTGTCGGAAACGAACAGGTTCAGGGTGGCTTCGTCAACCACTCTCCTCTCTCCTTCATTGTCACTCAAAACCAACGAACTCCTCTTCATCTATAGCTGTGTTTCCATTACAGTTTTTCGCAAAAGAATTGCGATATTTCTACAACTTCGACAATGTACAATTGCGACTTGTAGGCGTTTCCATTGAAGTTGCGTTTGAGTGATTCCCCGTTGCAGCAGCTGCCACAGTGATTACGCACGGGGATCTGCCCCATATCCCGTCCCCTGCATGCTCAAATCCAACCAATGGTCAATGGAAATCCCAACATGAAGTTACAATGCATATAAACGAGCCTGATTATCAATTCAAAAGAAAATGAGTCGCAAAATGTTGCTGGCTGCGTGAATGCAGTCAGCGCGACAGGCAGAGGAAAAAAGGTAGCCTAATAGCCTACAACTGGTCCGATTTAGAGATGGAGGGGGGAAAAGGCTGATTTGGTTCTATAATTGCACCTGAAACGTGTGCAATGTATTAGCCTACTCACAGTCACTGTATTCACTTCAGACAGCACCACCGCACCAGTGTGTGCTTTTCATCCTCTCATCTCGCCGCTGTGCCAAATGCGCGCACACAGGCAGCCTGCTGTCACCATGGACCGATTTCTGCCATTAAACATTATCTAATTTGCCCGGCTACGCTTTTGCACAACACTCGTCTTTCTGCTAGGTAGCGTTGCTTCAAAGTTTTCCACTTGCTGCGGAGGTTTTGACACGGCTATCGAACCTTACTTACCAAACTTATTTTCCGCTCCTTTTCCAAGGGATAATATGGGTCACATGACGTGCAAATGCGAAAAATGTGTTTCCATTACACTTTTGCGATAAACTGCTATATCGACACGTCTGAAAAACCACCTCATGATCATCTACTGCTCGTTCTCATGCTGTCGAGAACGAGCAAAGCTTTTTTTTTGTGAAAGAATCCTCCAGGGCGCTTCTTGTTAACAGTCCGAGTGAGTGGCAGGTCGAACGTCAAAGGCACTTCATCCATATTTATGATCTGCTCCGGTTCGATGGAATATTCCTTGATCTTCCTTTGTGTGAATTCGCCGAAGTTTGTGATTTTCTCCTGGTAGTCGGGGGAGGGAGTTGATGGGCTTGTGGCCGTTTGCTTACCGTAATTACCATATGTAAGTGGTCACGCACAGAGGGGATTGTCGGGAAAGAGATGGCTGTTTGAGGAAGCTCCCATTTACCGTATTACCGTAACATTTCAACAAAACAACATAACACAACACCACCGTTGTTTATTTTTACAGTGCACACAGTGTCCGCGGTGTGGTGAAAAGAGGGCAAGAGAGGAAATTAAAACAGAAGTGGATTTATAGTTAGAAAGAGTGCTAAAAAAGAGAGATTTTTTTTTTTTTTTTTTTTTTTTTCTGAAAAAATCCATAGATAAGACGCACCGTTATATAAGCCGCAGGGGCCAAAAAACGGGAAAAAAGCCGCGGCTTATAGTCCGGAATTTACGGTAGTCAAGTAGTCGGTCACACGCGTGTCCATACAAACCTCGTCCACACAAACCTCGTCCACACACACCTCATCCCCACACACACCTCATCCACACACACCTCATCCACACAGCCAATAAAAGTCTGGGTGAAGTGAAGGGAGGCCGGAGTCTGAACACTTGGGATCATAATTAAACCTACACTCTCTCATCACTGTGTCTCGGTTTCAGGTTTGCGAAAACATTAGCGTTGATTTTGGATACAAAGTATAACAACACTTTTTGATACAACATATAAGACAAAAGTGTCATTAACATACAGCATCACCACCGCTGTCAAGTGGAAAAACCCTGCACCTCCAAAACCTCTCAGGAACTATCTCTCCAAAACACGATTTCACAATTTAGATTTTTAAGTGGTGCAGCCGCTTCTACACGTGATGTGTGTCCGTTTGTAGCATGAGCGGATCGACCAATCAGGAGTAGCCCATGGAGAGGGAGTCGGGGGAGAAGTGGCCGACCTGCGCAACATAAAGCTGCACCACCGCGTCCTTCAACACCTGGGTGTGATTTTTTTATTTTAATGGAAAATTTTGGAACTAAACCCTTAACGTGCTGCTTACTCAACACCTAATCCTTTCAATAAGTTCACGGCATCGTTAATAAATGTGCCCAGGGCCTCTCGTCGCTTGTCTGAGCGTGTCTGACTGAAGACTCTCTGGCTGACTCACAGAGGTGTGTGAGCTTCCCGGGTCAGGGCAGGCCGAGGGAGGCTGACGATGTGGTGGTGAAACCCTGGAGATCACCAGGGACCATTCAGCCTTAACACAGAGGTGTTGCTCTCCACACCTCCTTCTGTCTGCTGTGGCACAGCACACAACTGTGCCCTACTACTGTTTGAGTTGTGTTGCGTTATAAGGCTTCATAAGCATATTTATAAGCACATCGTGAGGGCATGAATCAGAGTAATAATCATAATCATCAGATGAATAATGTAATAAGTCTAATCATAACAAAAAGTGTTGAATACATAGTGGAGCAACAGTATACTTTTACTGATATGATGTGAAACTGAATTTGATTTTCTGTCTGATTAAAATGATGGAATGACTGCAATTCACTTCAAGTAAAAAGTGTTACATTATTGACTAATAAGTCAATGTAACAACTCAACTTGTTAGATTATGAATGAATAATTTAACAACATTAATTTAACATCTTTGGCCACTTAAAATTAAATAATGGCCCATTCATAGAATAACCTGCTATGATTCTCCAGCAATTTCAACCCATTTGAGGACATATTATCATCAGTTTGCTATGAAAGTGAAGGCACTTTACAGTACCTCTTTACCATGAGAAACACTATTATTATAATTTACTGAACAACCAACTGCCAAGAGCGGAATAACGCTATAATCATGGCAAGAGACCCAGTGGATCTTATGTTTTGGTCAATTAAGATTTCAAAATTAAAAGAAAAAAAGGTTTTAAAATGAGCCGTTGCTTGCTTTAGTGTTGTCATGAACAGGTTGACAGTCTGTGACGTGAGCACAAAGACCTGTGAGCAAACATGCAGCACCCTCCTTTAGCTTTCAGTCAACACACACATGTGTCACCTTGAAATACGGTATGTCCCCCTCTGAACCAGGTGATGAAATGCTGTCAACACAGATGTGTCACCTTGAAATATGTCCCCCTCTGAGCCATGCAGGTGATGAAATGCTGTTGACAGCTAACATTAGCTTCGTTGCTCTTCCTGAGGCCTGAGCAGGGAAGATGAGTCTAACTGAGTCTCTCATTAACAATTCAATAGCTCTCAATAGACTCTTCTAACTCACTCCAATCACTTCTTCATTCACTCAGCCACCGATTCTGTATCCAGCACACAGCAAAATGATTCTGTATTCATCACACAGTAAAATGATTCTGTATCCAGCACACAGCAAAATGATTCTGTATTCATCACACAGCAAAATGATTCTGTATCCAGCACACAGCAAAATGATTCTGTATCCAGCACACAGCAAAATGATTCTGTATCCAGCACACAGCAAAATGATTCTGTATCCAGCACACAGCAAAATGATTCTGTATTCATCACACAGCAAAATGCTTCTGTATCCAGCACACAGCAAAATGATTCTGTATCCAGCACACAGCAAAGTTATTCTGTATTCATCACACAGCAAAATGATTCTGTATCCAGCACACAGCAAAATTATTCTGTATCCAGCACACAGCAAAATGATTCTGTATCCAGCACACAGCAAAGTTATTCTGTATTCATCACACAGCAAAATGATTCAGTATCCAGCACACAGCAAAATGATTCTGTATCCAGCACACAGCAAAATGATTCAGTATCCAGCACACAGCAAAATGATTCTGTATCCAGCACACAGCAAAATGATTCTGTATCCAGCACACAGCAAAATGATTCTGTATCCAGCACACAGCAAAATGATTCTGTATTCATCACACAGCAAAATGATTCTGTATCCAGCACACAGCACAAGGGAAGACATGAATTACAGACCGAGTTTTAATGGAACCAAGGATTTTGCGTAGGTTAAATTCCTAGTAGTGTCTAGCTGTTTATTGACTGTGTGAATGATCTAAAATCTATTTTCTAGTTCAGCCGTATCTGACTATAACTGCATCACAGGAGCATTCATTAAAGCATTTGCATCAACATAAAAACTGGTTTGACAGAAACGTCATTGTTGATCGATGCAATAATTGAAGAAGCCGTTAAAAGCATGTCTTACTCATACCTACAGTATGAGTAAGACGAAGAAGATTTAACAATCGATACAGCAGTGAGTACAACTGACTGCCACCGCTATTTCTGAGGTTCCCTTATGCAAGGCAGCAGGCATGCTAAACAAATCTCCCCAGATGAAAACAGGTCAAACAGAATCAAACGATTCATAATGGAAACCGAATGTGGAAATCTCTCACAGAGGGCATCTGCTGTGAAACAACTACCCATGGGATGATAATACAGTTGAACTGAACTGAACTGAACTGAACTGGCCAACAAGAGAATGTCTTAAGATGCTATGGAGGAACCGCAGGCACAAACTCCCCCTGAAGATCTGATATATGTAGACTGGGGGGGGGGGGGGGGGTTGGCTTTGAACAGAGACTAATGCAGAAAACAGGTGTTTGTGTTTATAGCCTTGACCTCAACATTTGTGAAGGAATTGTTAGTCGGCAACTTCCTCGGCCTACATGCACCTCTAGACAGCTGTGGAGAAAACATGGTATGTATGGTCCTGTATTGGTGAATGGGGAGTAAAGGTCAGCAAAGTAAAAAAAAATGTCTCTCTCTAACACACAGAAGATAAGTCTCTCTCTAACACACAGAAGATAAGTCTCTCTCTAACACACAGAAGATAAGTCTCTCTCTAACACACAGAAGATAAGTCTCTAACACACAGAAGATAAGTCTCTCTCTAACACACAGAAGATAAGTCTCTCACACAGAAGATAAGTCTCTCTCTAACACACAGAAGATAAGTCTCTCTCTAACACACAGAAGATAAGTCTCTCTCTAACACACAGAAGATAAGTGCAGAGATAGAAGTTTTTGAGTTTTACAAACACTCCTCTAAGGCAGAAATAATCTGATTGGTTGAGTTACACCTCCGTGAGTGGAGCCTCCTGGCTAAGTAAGACGACGGCCAGTTAAAAAGACAAGACGTAAGAGATGAGGAGGACTAATATCATGAAGTCTAGCGCTCTTCTATGGACTGAACAAAAGTGATCTAGGTTAGCTAGTTAGCTTAGCTGACCTTCAGAGTTCTAGCCATACCAACATCATCATCAATGCCATGGCCATGAGTTGGCTGGGAGGTCATGTTTCCACCTCCATTTGTACATGTTTCTCTGTCTGTTTGTCCTCAGAACATCTCAAAACGTTCTGAACGGATTTGCACAAAGCTCTGTAAGAAAAGTAGGTTTCTGGCCGACTGAGAACTGATGAACTTTCCACGCCCACTGGCCAAACGGAGGCGTGGCAATGGCCGTGTTCAATCACAAAAAGGCAGTTAACTTCCAAACGGATTCACGTAACACCACAAAACTTAGTAGAAAGGTTGGTGGTGGAGGTGTGCACTCCAGTCCAGTTTATTTCTTTTTTGACCAGGGTTCAATTCTTTACAATTCATGTTTCCCAGTTAGCAACTTGTGCTCTGAAAAACTGGTTATTTGGCTCCACCCACTGATGTTTAAATCAACCAATCAGGTTATTTCTACCTCCAGAGCAGCTCTGCCTCTGGGAAATGTTGGTACTAAAACTCCAATCTGCTGAAAGCAAACTGGTGACAGTGCATCAGGTCATCTGGCCATCGGTACATTTAGCACATTCATGCTTTCTTTGGCTCAAGAAAGTCTTTGAAAGGTCTCATTATTTCAACATTAGTGGCAGCAGCACCTTGTCTTTGGCTCGGCTACAGAGGAGTGAGAAGAGGGCCACATGAAACAATACCCTCACCCCCCCTCAACTAGAACATCAACATGCTGATCCTGCACACGCAAACCACCATGGACTCCTTCACAAGAGGTTTGAGCTGATCCTGCACACGCAAACCACCATGGACTCCTTCACAAGAGGTTTGAGCTGATCCTGCACACGCAAACCACCATGGACTCCTTCACAAGAGGTTTGAGCTGATCCTGCACACGCAAACCACCATGGACTCCTTCACAAGAGGTTTGAGCTGATCCTGCACACGCAAACCACCATGGACTCCTTCACAAGAGGTTTGAGCTGATCCTGCACACGCAACCACCATGGACTCCTTCACAAGAGGTTTGAGCTGATCCTGCACACGCAAACCACCATGGACTCCTTCACAAGAGGTTTGAGCTGATCCTGCACACGCAAACCACCATGGACTCCTTCACAAGAGGTTTGAGCTGATCCTGCACACGCAAACCACCATGGACTCCTTCACAAGAGGTTTGAGCGGCCCTTTGAGAAGCAACAGCTTTGAAGTCCAGACATTCTCCCTGGCTTTTCCTTCCTGTTTGGACTCATGTCTCACTCTGCCACCTCCTTCCTTTTCAGAGGGAATATTTTTGTCCGTGCGGCGGCCATTTTGGTTCATTCTCAGACCAGTCGGCCGAGAGCGGACGTACAGTCTGCGCGAGGTTAGAGATGATTTGCCAAGTTTGCCAGTTTGAATCCTGGAGCTGCTGGGACAACACTAACCCTACAAACCCTAATCATAACTAGGCATGGGTCGATTTCCGGTTTTACCGGTTCGGTTCGGTATACGAGCCCAAACCGGTTTGATCACGTGCAAACCGAAAAAACCTTAAAAAAAAAAAAAAAAATTTTTTTTTTTTTTTTAGTTTTTTTTTTTTTTAGTTTTTTTTTTTTTTTTTGCCAGTCCATTCTGATTGCACTATTGTTCGTATTAGCCTCTTCTCAAGTTGCACTAGTAGGCAAAAGTCTTATTTTGTTTATTATGTTGATGTTTGAAGAAAAGTTAAGCTGAATAGTTATGAGAAATAAAAACAGTGTGTTGTTACAGTTAAAAGGTTCTGCTTATTTGTATTCAGTGTTCGTGCTGGTTGGCAGCATACCAGCTTAGAGGTGCATTATCGCCACCAACTGCAGCCGCTTTGATACGTTTTTTGGGGGAATATCGAACCGGTTTCAAAATGTTCAAACCGACCCATGCCTAGGCCCTATATTGTGTGAATTTGTGAGTTTTGAAGGCAGCTCAGCTGTAAGCCAATCCATTCTGATTGCACTGCTTGTGTTTTTATTAGCCTTTTCTCAAGTTGCACTATAGGCAGAAGTCTTATTTCATTTATTATTTTGATGTTTAGAAGAAAAGTTGAGCTGAATAGTTATGAGAAATAAATACAGGGTGTGTTTGTTACACAGGTGTCCTGCTTCTTTTTATTCAGTATCATTGCTGGTTGACAATACCAGCTTAGAGGTGTATTATCGCTATCAGGTGGACTGTAGTTGCACTACAGACAGTTATGGGCCACACTCGGGAGCCCTGCTTAAAAAAAAAAAAAAAAAAAAAAAAAAAACATTTTTTTTTTTTTTTTTTTTTTTTATTACAAAAAAAATCGGTATACCGGTTCGATCCGGTTTAGACGGCAATATCGAACCGGTTTTAAAATTTTCAAACCGACCCAGCCCTAATCATAACCAAGATATTCCTGGAAAAAAGCCCCTCTGTTGTGGTCACGACGACTCTGGGTGAACATCCAGAAACAACCAACCTAACCTAACCCTAACCAACCACAACCCTAACCCTTAACCCCACCTCAAAATAGACTGCCGACGTGCCCTTGAGCAAACCATTTCACCCTGAACTCAGCGGTGGAGAGTAGGAGACTGTGGAGGTGGTGGTGAGAGCGTCCACACAGTGAATGAAAGGTAAAAATAAGCGCTGGTGGGTTTTTTGAATGAGCTGTTTTTGGTCTGGAGAACAAAGCGACAGTGAATCCCACCACAAGCCCAGGCTGTCATCTCACTTATGCTTGCTGCGCAACTTCCTTGTTTAGTCCTCACTGACTCACACAGGCAGCAGCCATACAAAAAGCCAATAGGGTTTTGTTGTCTGCCATTTTTAGTCAGGCATGTTTGGGGGCCTCCGTGGTACACAACACAAAGAGCCATGGGACTGGGATGGGTTGGCTTTAAAAAAAGAGGCGACCGCTCACTCCGCTTCACTCTTCACGTCTGACTCTTTCAGCAGCTTATCTCACAAGTCTTAAGAATGGATTCCCATGAATTCTGGTGGACAGATCGCCCTTGAGCCAAGGAACAATTGATTTGATTTGGGTGGTGA
The DNA here is from genome assembly GCF_964638095.1 of Poromitra crassiceps. Lineage (NCBI taxonomy): Eukaryota > Metazoa > Chordata > Actinopteri > Beryciformes > Melamphaidae > Poromitra > Poromitra crassiceps. Next base: position 9,306,922 of record NC_139639.1, read on the forward strand.
TCTGTATCTGGGATTTCGGCCATTAGACATTAAATTCTCCTTTTTTTAAGCTGTATATGAAACGAATAGAGATAGAGAGACTTGATTGTAAATCATATGGGGATGTTTTTAAGATCTTTTTGATGCAATAGCAAATTGGATTATTTTTCAGCCTTCTAGTTCTTTATTGAGATAGTCGGAAAGATACAGGCGAGACGTTTGTGGAGGGATTAGATCCTGAGTCAGATGGTTTCTTCTGATCAATATGTTTTGATTTTTCTTCATTTTCATTACAGTCACAGAACAGAGTACAATACATATTTCATTTAATCCTTCCAATAGAGAGGCAAAGTGAACGTCACTTCCTGCTTCAGCACTGTACCAGAGATTTTCATCCGCCATTTAGTTTCCCATAGACATTTAGTAAAATGCTTATAAACATAGTTTTACTTGTTCAAACCAAACGGTTCAGAAACATTTAGAAAGAGGAGAGATCGCATAACATTTCACTCGGACCAAAACGTAAACAATTTCTGATTTAAAGAAAATATTTTTTCAATGTTGTTGTTTTTAGTTTTGGTCCAAGTGAAATGTTCTATGGTCTCTCCCGATTATAGCGCTAGCTGAACCGTTTGGTTTGACGAAGTAAAACTATTTTTATAAGCATTTTACGAAATGTCTATGGGAAAATAAATGGCGGATGAAAATCTCTGGTACAGTGCTGAAGCAGGAAGTGACGTTCACTTTGCCTCTCGATAATACAATAAAATAATAATGGTAGCAGAGATGACATCTGAGCTTCTACAGCTGATGTGAGGTATGAGTCCTGGTCACTGATGTGAGGTATGAGTCCTGGTCACTGATGTGAGGTATGAGTCCTGGTCACTGCACTAGTGCCTCCTCTGGTCGGGGAACTGGTAGGAATAGCGTGATCCTCCCATGTGCTACATCCTGCCAGTGAAAGCCCTCACTGTCAGGTGAAAAGAAGCAGCTGGCGACTGCACATGTATTGGAGGAAGCTACAACTATCTTCAGATCATCAGAGGGGTGCAGCAACGAGCAGGCCAGCAGGAGGAGTTGGCCAAGTAGATTTTTCTTTTCATCTTAAGTAGAGAAGTTGAGAATAGGGGTGACTCAGGAGAAACTGAACATATATAAGGAGCAGACCATATGGTTTCCAAAGATGGGGGTCTCTCAACCGCTAAACGCTTCATTCCATGCAACCCGATTTCAGTGGGAAAAAACATGCTTTTGATCAACCAAAACAATGTTTTCTACTTTCTGAGACTTATTATTTCTACTATCTGCGACTAATTAGTCACCACAATCAGACAAAAGCTTCTCTCGGCCAAAATGAAAGTCAAATGAAGGCAGAAATTCCCAGAGCAAATTGAAAAGCAGAACTTCATGCTTAGTTTGTGGAGACTGGAGAAGTCTTCAGATGTGGCAGGAGCAGGACTGGATCAATGACGACCCGGCGGTGACCTAACGCCTCAGAGCTGTTTCACTACAGAGCGTTTAGGCACAGAGAGGGGGATAATGACCAAACTCCCCTCGCCTGGCAACACGGTGGCCCCACACACACTTAAAGCCTACCTGACCTACTTTCTCCTGCTGTCCGTGCAAGTGTGTGTGTGTGTGTGTGTGTGTGTGTGTGTGTGTGTGTGTCTAGGTGGGTGGGTGTGTGTGTGTGTGTGTGTGTGTGTGTGTGTATATGTGTGTGCACATGGAAATGAGAGCGTGCATGCGAGAATGTTTGTACATGTTGAAGACATTGTTTGTACAAGTTTGTGTAAGTGTGTGTGTGTGTGTGTGTGTGTGTGTGTGTGTGTGTGTGTGTGTGTGTGTGTGTGTGTGTGTGTGTGTGCACACGCGTGTGCATGCATATGTGTGTGTTACGGGCTGGCAGCCGGGGCCAGGGTTGCCATGTGTTGGCCAGCTGTGGTCCCCTGGCGTTGGCGAGACTCGTAGTGGACATAATCTAAACACTGGCTTCCCTCTCTGTCTGTCTGTCTGTCTGTCTGTCTGTCTGTCTGTCTGTGTGTCTGTGTGTCTGTCTGTCTGCCTGCCTGCCTGCCTGTCTGTGTGTCTGTCTCTCTGTCTCTCTGTCTGTCTGTCTGTCTGTCTGTCTGTCTGTCTGTCTGCATAGTTGAGAGACAGTTGCATAGTATACCTTTAAAGAAAAGAAAGCCAGGGAACTCTTTCAAAGCAAAAGTGATCTTCCTCTCTCCTCAGCTCTTACTCTCCTTCTGACCAAAGTCCAGCAGCTTCAGTCACATCTCACTGAGTCACTGGCCCACATGTCTACATTCAGACGCAGAAAGGCAGACATTTCTGAATGACCGCCGCTATCTTGGACAAGTTTGCGGTCACAACGCAAGCCTTGATCTTAAGGTCTAAACTCTCTTTGATGCAGCCTGACCCACTCAGTTGGAGAGATAAGGTTGTTTATTCGCCCTCGGGGGCCATTTGCTCAGTTTAGTGTGAGAACGTGTCCAGAGCCCAGCCTGAGAACATCTCCTGGCCTGAGCCCAGCCTGAGAACATCTCCTGGCCTGAGCCCAGCCTGAGAACATCTCCTGGCCTGAGCCCAGCCTGAGAACATCTCCTCATGACTTTATGGAGTTTTTGGAAAAGTGTCAAGTCACTGAGTGCACCCATATAGACCATCTAATCATTCTGCTGGCCTGGCTGTTGAGGACTGGGTTAAGTGGTGAGGTGTGGGTGCAATTAGAAGAGTAGTACATAAGTAGGAGTCATGTAGAAAATTAATTGGGAGTCCAATTAGCAGAGCAGACCTAAAAGTCATTCTTTCTTTAGTGCCGTTTATTTCAGTTTCATATATAGGGTGAGTAGGAATTTGTCTTTAGCACATCGCTCTGACACACACACTTCACAGGTGCACATTTCAGAGGGTTCAGAGTGCAAAGGCAGCCGGGGGCAACGTCCATAGAGGGGTTCACTGTCTTGCTCAAGGGCACTTTGGCAGGCGAGGACACGTCTCTTATCTGGTCAGGGTTGAATCTAGGTGAAAGCTCTGATGCTACGATTCACTAAATCCACTCCAGTCCTGGAGGTGACAGGAAACAGCATGTCCCAAAACAATATGAAAAGACATCTCAAATGTCCAAGTCAAGGAGGACAGAATACTAACATTTACCTGATTTTGGCTCAAATTGAACCTGGATCGTTCAAACGCTTTGAAGAAGGCCCTGTGCTATTTCTATTGTGATGGAAGCCAAATAAACAAGTGAAATGTTAGTCTTTTGTTCTCCTTGACTTGGACATTTGAGGTGCTACCTTTTCATATTTTTGGGAACAGCTTCTGGATTTTGGGTTCAGCACGCCACTGAGAATCCCATTGTTGAAGCGCAACCTCCTTTGCCAATTCAGGTAAATGAAAAGACGTTTACGCCGCAAAGAAACATGGACTGAAGAAACATGGACTGAAGAAACATGGACTGAAGAAACATGGACTGAAGAAGCATGGACTGAAGAAACATGGACTGAAGAAACATGGACTGAAGAAACATGGACTGAAGAAACATGGACTGTCCAAAAAGTGAGGCGCGTCTCAATATTAGGGGGATCATCCTAATTCAAAAAACATGCAGCAACAAAGATGATCTACTTTGCGTTCCAGAAATCATTTTGGAATTGAGTCAAACTAAAGAGATTCACAGTTCAACCGACAAGCCCACAAAAACAAACTGTTTATTCATCCGTGCACATTCCTCACGACCTAACGGGGTGAAAACACGCCAAACAACTCAATGAGCCAATTAGCAGCGCCGCTACAAATCAGAGCTCTCTGAGAAGGCTGATGAAAATGACTATGTTCCATCTCCAGCTTCATTGAGCTTGAGAGGCAAGGTTCTATCTCCATTTGAGACCTTCAGCTGAGGCTCTTCAGCTGAGGCTCTTCAGCTGATGCTCTAGCAGAGCAACTTCCACAACAGGTAGTCATGGCCAGAGTCTTGCTCAAGCACACTTTAGTATGTGTGGCTGCTGGGGGTGGGGAAGGTTGTATTTATGAGTCTTTGTTTAAACACTGGTCTGTAAGCACGAGGTAACCCCCACAGACTGAGGGGTGAGCACTCAGGAAGCAATCATTTGGACAGACTGCTCCACCTCGCTCTCTCTAAAGCCACTTCCTCTGGCTGGCATCAGAGGGACAGACGGGTACGGAAACCAAGCGTCCTCCACACACAGAGCAGATAGAGGGAGGGTGAAGCGGACTGGCAGATGCCCAGACAACCAACAATCTCTGTGTGTGTGTGTCTCTCTCTCTCTGTGTGTCTCTGTCTCTGTCGGTCTCTCTCTCTCTGTCTGTCTGTCTGTCTGTCTGTCTGTCTCTGTCTGTCTGTCTGTCTGTCTCTCTCTGCTATGAATGAGCAGAGGCAGGATTGAGTCTATCTTTACAAAGAGCCGTTGATTCACTGCAGGTTTTGTTCAGGCTGAGTGGAGAGAATCTACTGGTTCAGACTGAGTGGAGTGAATCTACTGGTTCAGACTGAGTGGAGTGAATCTACTGGTCGATTCAGCTTCACTTAACGAAACAAAGATCTGTCACTTGTTCTTAGTCACCATATACGACACGCAGCGCCCAGATAACAATATATGGCGTTTGGTAGGGCTGCACAATTATGGTCAGAATGATGATCACAATTATGTTGATCAATATTGAGATCACGATTATTAACATGATTACTCTTTGACTTTGGGGATATCATGCATTTATTGAACTAAAAAAAAACAGACGGAAAAAATTATTTCTTTTAACGGTCATCTTCCACCAAGAAAGCTTTAAAAATAAACGGACAAACGTGCCGACTGATCACTGTTTCAATGATGATCATATTGATCACTCCAAATGCAATGTCCTTAATGCTCAATGTCAGGAGAAACGAAGACAAGCTCTGATTGCCTTCTTGGCACAGTGCTGCACAGAGAAGATCAATAGCATTCAATCTAATGCTTAAAAACTTTTAAACTGTTCCTAAGAGCTTCAGTAAAAACTCCTAGAGGAGACCTGTGCTCTCACAGGACAACAGACCTGTGCTCTCACAGGCAGGACAACAGACCTGTGCTCTCACAGGCAGGACAACAGACCTGTGCTCTCAGAGGCAGGACAACAGACCTGTGCTCTCACAGGCAGGACAACAGACCTGTGCTCCCACAGGACAACAGACCTGTGCTCTCAGAGGCAGGACAACAGACCTGTGCTCTCACAGGCAGGACAACAGACCTGTGCTCTCACAGGCAGGACAACAGACCTGTGCTCTCACAGGCAGGACAACAGACCTGTGCTCTCACAGGACAACAGACCTGTGCTCTCACAGGCAGGACAACAGACCTGTGCTCTCACAGGCCGGACAACAGACCTGTGCTCTCACAGGCAGGACAACAGACCTGTGCTCTCACAGGCAGGACAACAGACCTGTGCTCTCACTGGCAGGACAACAGACCTGTGCTCTCACAGGACAACAGACCTGTGCTCTCACAGGCAGGACAACAGACCTGTGCTCTCACAGGCAGGACAACAGACCTGTGCTCTCACTGGCAGGACAACAGACCTGTGCTCTCACAGGACAACAGACCTGTGCTCTCACAGGCAGGACAACAGACCTGTGCTCTCACAGGACAACAGACCTGTGCTCTCACAGGCAGGACAACAGACCTGTGCTCTCACAGGACAACAGACCTGTGCTCTCACAGGCAGGACAACAGACCTGTGCTCTCACAGGACAACAGACCTGTGCTCTCACAGGCAGGACAACAGACCTGTGCTCTCACTGGCAGGACAACAGACCTGTGCTCTCACAGGACAACAGACCTGTGCTCTCACAGGCAGGACAACAGGATCGCATGACAACCAGCTAATTAGTGGAAATGGATGTTTGGTTTTAGCCTATCCGCTGTTGTGTTATGTTGTGTGTGTGTGTGTGTGTGTGTGTGTGTGTGTGTGTGTGTGTGTGTGTGTGTGTGCGTGTGTGTGTGTGTGTGTGTTTGAGGGGGGTGGAGGGTTTCCAGGAAGTTGCTGTCAACACAGAGTCTAGGATCAGATAACCTCCTCCGTTCTGTCTCAAATCTGTTAAGCAGAATTGGTGCGTGTGTATTTGGGAAGGAGAGATGATATCTCGCTAGCTGACAACATCATGTTTAAGTTAAGATGGAAAACATTGGTAGGGACGAAATGTTATATTTATCTTTCATGTTTCCATGCACACAGTTGACTGAGGATGCAATATTCATACAATACTACACATTCACATATGCGAGCTGCCCCAGTATAACCACAGCCTTCTTCTACTCAGTCAGTCACTGAGCAGCTCAGAGCATGGGGTTGAATGCCTTGCTCAAAGGCACCTCCAACTATAGGTGAGGGAGTGGAGAGTGGAGATTTCTCAACCAGTCCAGGAATTTCAAATGTATCTAACTTCTTACCACTAATACGCCCACTTCCAACTTCTTCCAGGAGGTTCTGAACACTGAAATGTTCACAACTTTGACAGAAACCAGAATAGAATCCAAAATACAGATCCAAACCTTATCACAGTTACACAGCAGCACACTGACTATGACAGTTTTAGGACCAAACACCTGCCCATTAGACACATGGTTGTCCTGAGCTTCAGGGGAATGAGGAGAAGTAAAGTTCTCACTTCCTGTATGATGTTGTAGGCCAGCCCAGGTGAGTTTATGGGCCAGGTGTGTGCCTGTGTGTTCGCTCCATGATGCACAGGGCACTACATGAACATCATGTAGGCCAGCCCAGGTGAGTTTATGGGCCAGGTGTGTGCCTGTGTGTTCGCTCCATGATGCACAATATGTTTTGTTATAATAATACTGTGTCTAAGCTATAAAGAAAATGCTGCCTTCAGGCACATGCAGCTCATAAACAAATGCACATTAGTGCACATATCAAGCAATAAAACAAGCCATCAGGGTCAATAATCCCACAGCTTTTGTCATGGACTCTCATAGAGCCTTTGTTAGTCTGACTAGCCGGGACAGGTGGGACAGCAGTTCACCCACAAATCACGACTTGTCCTCCTCGTGAAACCAGACTCTGCACCCTGCAAACCAGGAAGCAACTGCTCGGCCTGAGAACATTGCATTTGTTTGATATAAACCAGTTTTAAGAAATTTCAGTCACGATCTACTCAGCTCAATGCCGATGGAAGGATGGGTCTTTTTTAGCCCACAAACATTTGTGGAGTTTCACAGCAAAACACCGTTGCAGAATTCTCCTAAACAATTTCTTTTCAATCTTCACTGCAGCAGGCTCACAAGTCCTGTTCTTCATCCTCCTTCCTACGACTACAGTGCAGATTGCAGCTAAAATAAATTACGTTTTTTCAAGTCAACTTGGCATCTCAGGGCTTGTGGACACTTGGATTACACCAGTTGCGCAGTATGGATTTTTTTTTTTTTTTTTTTTTACGTTTGAAAGTTGGACCACATTCACTTCAACAGTGTTTTGCTGTGAAACTCCATGGATGTTTTGTGGACTAAGAAGCTTCACCCATCCTTCCACCGGCATGGGGCTGAGGAGATAAGGACTGAATTTTCGTTTTTGGCTGAACCTCTCCTTTAAAAACCAGCAGGTCTGATCGGCCAGGATCAAAACCCAGCTCTTTGTTGAAAGCTTGTCAGTGAGGAGAAGTCCAACACATCCTGGGACTTTCAGGCAGGATTTTAATGGAGCATTTGGGGAGCCTGTAAACAGGGCTCAGCAGGACACTCAGGGATTAGTGTCAAGAGAGCATTTCAAACTTCAAGCCTTTTTGATGGATTCTGAAATATTGTCTTTAGAACCATCCAACCAGGAAATGACTTCTCACGCATCAGGCGTCCATGACCTTCTGCTCATGGTGTTGGAGCCGTCTGGTTAGGTTGCCTGGGAGGCCAAATGTAGACACATCACAGAGGAGGATTGACATGATTTCAGATTAGTTTAATCTGCGTTTACACAGTTTCCACACACATGATGAAGAGGTCAGACAGCAGCTAAGGTCATGAGCTAAGTTTGAACCTGCAAAGCTCCAACTTCTACAACGTTTGAACCTTAGCAAACACATCCACCTAGTCCTCGACATTTAAGCATTTAAGATTTGGCACTATATCACACAAACACTAGGCTTAGTAACACAACTGCATTTTTCTTTCTTTCTTAATCTTAATCTTCATGTGTAAGATATAGCAGTAAATCTGCTATCTCGGTCCCAAACCTCCCTTCTCTACTTTTTGTTGACTACTTTTCCGCGGCCGTTTCGGCTATTCACTAACGTTAACGCATAAACACACTGCATAACGTTAACGCATAAACACTCTGCATAGAACACGTCAGCTCGTCTCACAACAACAGTGGGAAATGACTGGAGGTGTAGTTGTTGTGACTAGTAGTATCGCCAAAGTCACAGCGCAAGTTGCTATTCAGACTGTTGTAAACAGTGGAGCCCGGACGCGGAAAAGGAAGTTTCATCTTTCATATTATCAAATTTCATATTTGTTCATATTTTGCTCTCAAGTTTCAATTCTTCCTATCTTCCTGTGAACAAAGAAGTCTCCCCACCAGTGACCTTCACCAGCAGCAGAATTACATTTGGGTAAAGAGGGAGAATCTACGACCTCTCAACTGTCGGGGGTGGGACACGCTTCTCTGTTGAAGACACACATTGTGATTTAGGCTGAGAAGTTTTTGTCTAGTACAGCTTTAATTGCCGATTTAAATTAGCATGATTTGAACACAGCTGTGTGACTGTGTCCTGTATGAATGTGCATGTGGAGCGGAGCTGCAGGAGGTCAGAGGTTAAGAAGTTTCAGGGTCCAGAGGAATGTCTGGAGGGGTCGGACAGGAAGTGCCAGGACTTTTTTAGGAAGCCAAAAAGTAGGAAGGGGGGGGGGGAGAAACAAAGAGCTTAAAGGAACAGTTTGCGCAAAAATGAAAATTCTGTCACCATCCCCGCCCCCTCATGCCAGGAGAAACACAGGTGAAGTTAACTCCTCCCCCTCATGCCAGGAGAAACACAGGTGAAGTTAACTCCTCCCCCTCATGCCAGGAGAAACACAGGTGAAGTTAACTCCTCCCCCTCATGCCAGGAGAAACACAGGTGAAGTTCACTCCTCCCCCTCATGCCAGGAGAAACACAGGTGAAGTTAACTCCTCCCCCTCATGCCAGGAGAAACACAGGTGAAGTTAACTCCTCCCCCTCATGCCAGGAGAAACACAGGTGAAGTTCACTCCTCCCCCTCATGCCAGGAGAAACACAGGTGAAGTTAACTCCTCCCCCTCATGCCAGGAGAAACACAGGTGAAGTTAACTCCTCCCCCTCATGCCAGGAGAAACACAGGTGAAGTTAACTCCTCCCCCTCATGCCAGGAGAAACACAGGTGATGTTAACTCCTCCCCCTCATGCCAGTTGAAACACAGGTGAAGTTAACTCCTCCCCCTCATGCCAGGTGAAACACAGGTGAAGTTCACTCCTCCCCCTCATGCCAGGTGAAACACAGGTGAAGTTAACTCCAGCACAACTCCATAGCAGCCTTCTCAAAACAAATTGAAGTCAGTGGGGACCAGTTATTCACAGTTCAGAAAAGACCTATATTATATTTACATCATCACTTATAGTGACAATCTGAACTACAGCTGACGGACTTGCAACTAATAAGCTCTTTCTATTCACAGTCTGATTGTTTGGCTGTTTGTTTTGGAACTCTAAAGAACAGGCCCTCATTGAAGGCTGCTATGGAGTTGTGCTAGTGTGATTACATGGACTAACACATTTCACCCGTTTCATTTGGCAGGAGGGTGGGTACAGTAGATGATAGAATTTTCATTTTTGGGTGAACTATTCCTTTGAGAAGGGAGGAAGACAGACAGACAGACAGAAAGAGTGAGAGAGTGATGGAGGCAGACCGAGAGAAAGTAAACAGCCTTGACTGTTCCTCTCATGTCCGGCCAGTAGAGGGATTTATGGCCGACGTTCTGAAGGTTTCCGCGTGCTCAGACAGACTGGAGGACTTGGAGTGAAGATGCAGTTTGTTCTCCATCATGTCCATTACAAGATTGACAGAGATCACACACTTGGGAGCGAGCTGCACGATGCAAAGACCAACAAAGGATGAGGATTGAGATGGACTGATGTCATGTTTGAGCTGCTCTCTCAAAGCCTAAGCCTGCTGATGCTGTGTGACTGGAATAGTTCAAACATAGGAGACCATTCACCCTGATCTGCAGCACAGAGTGCGTGACCTCGTACAGAAGGCCGCTGTTGTAGCGTCTAGCTGCTCATAGATGAACCTACAAAAGCAGACATGAAGGAACTTGGAGGACATTTGGAGGCCATCTCTAGTTCAAGTCCAAAATATCTTCGCTAAAAAAAAGTCAGCCCTAAATCCCCTGGCATGTGGAGAAGGGTCCCGATTCAGGAGCAGCCATGTTAGGGCATGCATTATTCATGCTAGGTTGAGAGATCTTGTTCCGTTTGGCTCATCGTTTTCATTTCAATGGCTTTGTGTCATTTGTCTATATCCGTCTCTGAGATATCTCGTCATCATAGAAGGTGTTCAGAGACGTGTCTGTGTGCTAAATCATCTGAACACTACAATGACCTCCAGGGGCGAGGCACTAATTCAGCAGCCCTGTTCAAACTGGAAGCTTCAACTGGAAAATAAACATCAAACCATCTGCCAAATGTTGACTCTATCATCTATCGAGATCCGGCTCTCTTCAATAAATCCTGGTCTTGTTGTGGTACTGTGCTGCACGGCCTCGCCCGCTCTATTTGGCATGCGCAGCGCACAATTGCTGAACTTTGCATCACTGATGACATCACAATGATGTCACAATGTCTATGACCTCATCAGTGATGTCACAATTGCTCTCAAGTATAATCAAAAACCACAATTGCTCGAGTGACATGACTAAAACAAATCTATCCATCGGTCCAATGTCTTGCTCAAGGGCACTTCAGCATGGTCTTCATTCCCACTTCACCACCATGCTCCCAATAGTCTAAGCATGCCCCACCCCCTTTTCTGGAGGGGGGGGGGGGGGGGGGGGCAGTAGCCACTGTGCCCGATGGACAAAAAGCAGAGTCCCCTGGCCCGGGTGTGGAAATACAGAACCAAGAGATGTACCGTAGTTGAAAGTTCTCACAGTCGCCCCTCTGCCCTATATATACTGTGGGGCTGAGAGCGGTGGAACCAGTTTCAGATCCGCTGCGGGCGGGCGGGCGGGCGGCGCTGGCTCCCGTCCAACATGTCTGCCTCCTTGAGTAGGTGTTATTTCAGGAGTAAAACGTCTCGGCTGAGCCAGCAGCCCAGCTTGGCCGGCTCACTATATTTCTCATCTCTTTCCCCCACCACACACGCAAATGAAGTGTGAAATACAATACCACTCCATATATGTGCTGCTAGAAAAGGACAGTTTAGTTCCAGAGCCCAGCGGTTCTCAAAGTGGGGTCCGGGGACCCCCAGGGGTCTTTGAGGGGGTTCCCCAGCAAAAAAGGGGATACTTTATTTTCACTATAATTCCATCCATAAGTAAGACAGACAATGACAGAATGTAGGACTATTTCATGGGTTCCATTCACTTTCTGTAATACAACATCTAAAAGCAAAAGTATGGGAGAATATGAGAAGCTGCCTAGCGAGCAGCAGTATCTCAGCTGAAGAACTCTTTAGAACATTGAGAAGCTGCTGCTGAGCGAGCAGTATCTCAGCTGAAGAACTCTTTAGAACATTGAGAAGCTGCTGCAGAGCGAGCAGTATCTCAGCTGAAGAACTCTTTAGAACATTGAGAAGCTGCTGCCTAGCGAGCAGCAGTATCTCAGCTGAAGAACTCTTTAGAACATTGAGAAGCTGCTGCAGAGCGAGCAGCAGTATCTCAGCTGAAGAACTCTTTAGAACATTGAGACGCTGCCTAGCGAGCAGCAGTATCTCAGCTGAAGAACTCTTTAGAACATTGAGACGCTGCCTAGCGAGCAGCAGTATCTCAGCTGAAGAACTCTTTAGAACATTGAGAAGCTGCTGCCTAGCGAGCAGCAGTATCTCAGCTGAAGAACTCTTTAGAACATTGAGACGCTGCCTAGCGAGCAGCAGTATCTCAGCTGAAGAACTCTTTAGAACATTGAGACGCTGCCTAGCGAGCAGCAGTATCTCAGCTGAAGAACTCTTTAGAACATTGAGAAGCTGCCTAGCGAGCAGCAGTATCTCAGCTGAAGAACTCTTTAGAACATTGAGACGCTGCCTAGCGAGCAGCAGTATCTCAGCTGAAGAACTCTTTAGAACATTGAGACGCTGCCTAGCGAGCAGCAGTATCTCAGCTGAAGAACTCTTTAGAACATTGAGACGCTGCCTAGCGAGCAGCAGTATCTCAGCTGAAGAACTCTTTAGAACATTGAGAAGCTGCCTAGCGAGCAGCAGTATCTCAGCTGAAGAACTCTTTAGAACATTGAGACGCTGCCTAGCGAGCAGCAGTATCTCAGCTGAAGAACTCTTTAGAACATTGAGACGCTGCCTAGCGAGCAGCAGTATCTCAGCTGAAGAACTCTTTAGAACATTGAGACGCTGCCTAGCGAGCAGCAGTATCTCAGCTGAAGAACTCTTTAGAACATTGAGACGCTGCCTAGCGAGCAGCAGTATCTCAGCTGAAGAACTCTTTAGAACATTGAGACGCTGCCTAGCGAGCAGCAGTATCTCAGCTGAAGAACTCTTTAGAACATTGAGACGCTGCCTAGCGAGCAGCAGTATCTCAGCTGAAGAACTCTTTAGAACATTGAGAAGCTGCCTAGCGAGCAGCAGTATCTCAGCTGAAGAACTCTTTAGAACATTGAGACGCTGCCTAGCGAGCAGCAGTATCTCAGCTGAAGAACTCTTTAGAACATTGAGACGCTGCCTAGCGAGCAGCAGTATCTCAGCTGAAGAACTCTTTAGAACATTGAGACGCTGCCTAGCGAGCAGCAGTATCTCAGCTGAAGAACTCTTTAGAACATTGAGAAGCTGCTGCAGAGCGAGCAGCAGTATCTCAGCTGAATAACTCTTTAGAACATTGAGAAGCTGCTGCAGAGCGAGCAGCAGTATCTCAGCTGAAGAACTCTTCAGAACATTGAGACGCTGCTGCAGAGCGAGCAGCAGTATCTCAGCTGAAGAACTCTTTAGAACATTGAGAAGCTGCTGCCTAGCGAGCAGCAGTATCTCAGCTGAAGAACTCTTTAGAACATTGAGAAGCTGCTGCCTAGCGAGCAGCAGTATCTCAGCTGCACGTTCAACACAGTTGTGTTGGGAGGACGAGGGCAGACAAATCTGCAAGCTCTTTAAATTCCTTTCAATTCCTTCTAGCAGCTCCACAGGTGTCGGGTTTCAGCCTGGAACAAGCCGGGGGAAGGAGAGACACTCTGACACAGCGTGCTGCTAACTCATCACGTTGAAATCATCACTAAAATGAGTCCATGTCAAACGGGTAGGGCCCGTGTTTGTTGTGGTGAGCCCATTATGGGTCATGATTGGGCCATTACTTTGAAAAGCCTTAACGAGAACTCCAGGCAGCAGAACTCCAGGCAGCAGTGGCTTGTGGGAGAGCAGCCAGAGGGAGGAGAAGACAGCAGAGAAGAGGGAGTTTTGGACTGCAGCCTTCTAAGACTTGGTGGGGAATTTGAAAAACTGGGTTAAGCAATGCAACATTTGGACGCTTTTAATTTCATCTTGGCAACTGATGGTGTGAATTGATTCCAGCCATGAATTCACCTCCGCCAACCGCTTAGACTTGTTGCTTCTCTTTGTCATCATGCAGGTTGGATTCTCCAAGAGTCAATCTCATAAATACAACACTGTTTAGCAGCCGACTGGGAAGTCCCGGATGCCAGACTTTCCTAGCAGCACATCGTGAAGGCAGCATAATAGTTACGGCTGAAGGAATACAAACTGGCTAATGTTGGAAAATCCTGGTCTTGGAGCAGAACTCAAAATCTAACCAATTTAAACGCTGTCGAGAGCAATCTGTCCACCAGATTGAATCTAAATCCATGAGTAACTTTCAGAGAAATCTTGTTAACTTACAACAGACAGCAGTGTTGTACTTGAGCACTGATGACTTCGACTTGAGCATTCATGCATTCAGACTCGGAAGTTGAAAACGAGAACTCGGACTTGTTAATTGATCAAACATTTCTCCCCCCCCACCTCCCACCTCCCACCTCCCACCCATGTTTCGGTTAGTTTTTTTGTAATAGCCCCTAATAATTTGGCATAGGATATTGATAGCTATAATAAAGACTGTGACATTATTCAATGTTGTGCCAGGGCAGGCACGTGTGTTCCCCCTATATGTGGATTCACGCCCATGTATAAGCTAACTCCGGACTTGGACTCATGTAATGGGGACTTGACTCGGTCGGACTTCTTTGGTGACTCGAACACTGGGGACTTGAGACTCGAGATATAGTGACTTTGACTTAACTACAACACTGACAGAGATGGGTGAAAACATCTTTTGTCGGTGGAGCTAATAGAACACTATATACTAGGTGTTGAAATGACAACTTGCATCCAGAGTTTATAGCAAACACACACACACACGCTGCCTCTGATTTAAATTTACACAAATGTAAAACCTGTTCTTGATCAGCTGCAGCTCTGTTGTGAAGCACTGTGACAAACGTTCTTGTTGAACACATGTGATTGGCCGGCACCTGACGTGCCTGCTTCCTGATTAGGGGTGGGACAAAATATCGATACCCACGTTATCGCGATATTTCCACCCGCGATACGTTATCGATACACTGGCGCCAAGTATCGATATGTTTATTAATTTTTTTTTTTTTTTTTTTTTTTTTTTTTTTTTTTTTTTTTTAATAAACAGGCTAAAATATTATGCTGTGTGTGGTAGTTGAAACATAGTTTCAAGTTGACTTTATTTATGTTTGTAGTTGAAACAAAAACATAACTACTGTAGGCTACATGAATGGAAATGTTTGATCATTAATATCTACTTTTAGAAATTATATAGGTAGGTAGGTAGGTTATATAGGTTTTCTTGTTTTAATAGTAATAATAAAAAGACTTAATGTGTAACTTTTCCTCCGTGGTATCGAAAATGGTATGAGTGAGTGAGTGAACTCAGAGAGTTCATGTCAATTCTGCTAATAAATGCATAATACATGATTTTTTGCCTTCAGAGGTATTTTTTTCACTTGTTACACAGGTATCGTGATGTATCGTCTTCCAATATATCGCAGTATCGCAGTATCGCAGTATCGTGATATATCGTTATCGAGGGCCAAGTATCGTGACGATATCGTATCGTGAGCTACTCAGCGATTCCCACCCCTATTCCTGATTGGTGGCAAAGGAGGACCCTACAAAAAGAAGGCTAAGAAAGACCTCACAGCGTTCAGATGTTGCATTGGGGCCAGACTTTGGGGCCAGACTTTGGGGCCAGACTTTGGGGCCAGTTCTATTGAAGTGAATTGGTGCGGGCAGGGAAAGTCCCACTATAAACCATCTGTGTCGGTTCATCTTTGATTGGAAAATGCTTCCAACAGATTAAAGAAAAGACATGATGTGATGTTGACTGATGCCCTGTTTGGTCATGTATCATGGTGTAGTTAGTTAGCTAATCTAGCTGACGGGTTCGTTTGAGTTGAGCTATAGGCAGCTGCTGGACAGAGCCATGATCTCTTGGGAGACCAATAAAATAAGGAAAACAAACTTTTATATTTAGAAACATCAGTCAACATCACATAATGTGTTTTCTTTAATCTGTTGGAAGTATTTTTCAATCCAAAATGAAACGACACATGATGGTTTATAGTGGGATTTACCCTGTCCGTCCGCCTCATTCACTTCAATAGAACTGGGCACAAAGTCTGGCCCCAATGCAACATTTGAAAGCTGTGATGTTCATGTCTCTTCCTGCTTTATAGGTTCCTTGACTGGTGGAAAGGTGAAGTTTACCTTGAAGTGGCCCCACCCACTCCCTGCCCACCAGTGCAAATGCTCCACCCGCTGAACTGGCTGACTCCACTGAGTCAACAGAGACCAACCAGCAAGTCACACCATCACACTCACCATACTGTCTGACAGCTCATAGTAACTTCACACTCACCATACTGCCTGACAGCTCATAGTAACTTCACACTCACCATACTGCCTGACAGCTGATAGTAACTTCACCATACTGCCTGACAGCTCATAGTAACTTCACCATACTGCCTGACAGCTCATAGTAACTTCACACTCACCATACTGCCTGACAGCTCATAGTAACTTCACACTCACCATACTGCCTGACAGCTCATAGTAACTTCACACTCTCCATACTGTCTGACAGCTGATAGTAACTTCACACTCTCCATACTGCCTGACAGCTCATAGTAACTTCACCATACTACCTGACAGCTCATAGTAACTTCACCATACTGCCTGACAGCTCATAGTAACTTCAATCTCCATACTACCTGACAGCTCATAGTAACTTCACCATACTGTCTGACAGCTCATAGTAACTTCAATCTCCATACTACCTGACAGCTCATAGTAACTTCACCATACTGCCTGACAGCTCATAGTAACTTCACCATACTGCCTGACAGCTCATAGTAACTTCACACTCACCATACTGCCTGACAGCTCATAGTAACTTCACCATACTTCCTATGAGGGTTTATGACAGGTATGAGGGTTTATGACAGGTATGAGGCTTTACGACAGGTATGAAAGGCCCAATGGTCACAAAACCCACTCGGCTGGTGAACGGTTGTTGAGATGGTTCAGTTGGAATAAGGGGAAGGTTTGGAGGTTTCAGGTTAACGTTTCCCCCCGGCCTGCGCTGCAGCAGCGTCATGGCGGTCCCACGCGGTGTTTGGCTCTGGAGCTTTTTCCCTGGAAGTCTCAGAGAGAGGGAATATTTCTCCTGCAGCGCCAGAAGCAGGCAGGCGCACAATAGTCTCAAATATCGGCCTGCCTGCCTTTCTATCTGCCAGCTAATCGCAGCTGAAACAAAGGCTCCAGTCTTCAAGGAACAGGCCATTTGACAAGGAAGTAAAGCAGCTTCCAGGCAGCAGTTTGAGCAGAGAGGAATGTGGACTGGGAAGGAAACTGGAGCGCTTTACATTGTGCATTTAAGGCATTTAGCTTCAGCGTTTGTTGATGGACTCATCGCCTGGAGCTGGCGACCCTCCAGTTCTGATGAGAAACTGGTTCAGACAGAAGTCTGTCTCACTCTCCCAGTCTGTCTCACTCTGTCTCACTCTCAGTCTGTCTCACTCTCCCAGTCTGTCTCACTATCCCATTTCAACGCTTACTGTTGCATGGGAACATCTGACTGCGTTCACTTTGAAAACACAATCCTGTGTGAGTCTGCGTTCGTGGCCAAGTGAAAACATGAAACATGAAACTTGGAAGTTATGAGGGTTTGACAACATGGAGTTACGACGGTGAATGTTGTGCTGGAGAGGAGACTGTGTCAAACTAGATCACTAGATCACTAAATCACTAGATCCCTGCCCTGATGAAGGCTGTGTGGCCCAAACATGTTGGCATGGCTCAATAATCTGTCCAGAAATGGACTAAGACTTTATATTCAAGCTTTCGTTCAGCCTTTTTTTGATTACCGTACTTTCAATCATGTTACCCCATTTTTGACCAAAGAGCACCTTCTCACAGTCTGACCTCTGACCTTTTATCCTCTTTTGATTAGATCATGGATGTGTTGACACTAGTGGCACATCTTTAGAGAACGCTTTCTCCTCTGTAATGACTGCAGCCTCCACAGACTGACCCAGAGTCAGTTCCTTTAGAGAACGCTTTCTCCTCTGTAATGACTGCAGCCTCAACAGACTGACCCAGAGTCAGTTCCTTTAGAGAACACTGTCTCTTCTGTAATGACTGCAGCCTCAACAGACTGACCCAGAGTCAGTTCCTTTAGAGAACACTTTCTCCTCTGTAATGACTGCAGCCTCAACAGACTGACCCAGAGTCAGTTCCTTTAGAGAAAGCTTTCTCCTCTGTAATGACTGCAGCCTCAACAGACTGACCCAGAGTCAGTTCCTTTAGAGAACACTTTCTCCTCTGTAATGACTGCAGCCTCAACAGACTGACCCAGAGTCAGTTCCTTTAGAGAACACTTTCTCCTCTGTAATGACTGCAGCCTCAACAGACTGACCCAGAGTCAGTTCCTTTAGAGAAAGCTTTCTCCTCTGTAATGACTGCAGCCTCAACAGACTGACCCAGAGTCAGTTCCTTTAGAGGACGCTTTCTCCTCTGTAATGACTGCAGCCTCCACAGACTGACCCAGAGTCAGTTCAGCAACTGTAAACAGAGCGAGTCAGGGTGGAAAAGCCCCCCCAGACACGTTGAGAACCCTAACCCGAGATAACCAATGCAGAACTTCTTACCAGTTCAAATATCTGCAATCTGACAGCAATCACTTTTTGGCAGATCACTTTTTGGCACAAGCTGTAAACGTTTGATCATAAACGCTCTGTCTTCTTCAGCTGAGAGTAACCGTTATGCTACTCTACCTGAAAGGGAACTGGTTTTAAATTGTTTTCTTCTTCTCTTGTCTTTCTCTTTCTGCCTCAGCTGCTCACTCACCAGCAGTGTGTTGAGAGACACTTCTGCCTAACCGCTGGTTGACTGATAAACGCTCAGGGCCAAAGAAAACAAACCAAGCCCGGAGTGACTCAGGTGTCAGCCCCGCCTACCTGCCGTTACCTGCCCGACGTCATCAGAGTGACTCAGGTGTCAGCCCCGCCTACCTGCCGTTACCTGCCCGACGTCATCAGAGTGACTCAGGTGTCAGCCCCGCCTACCTGCCGTTACCTGCCCGACGTCATCACAACGGCCTGTGGCTTCAACTTAATCCTGCCGATGTCGTAAATCCACCACAACCAATACTTCTCACCCTGAATCACAACTCCTGGAAAGTTTATGCAACTATAACAGAAGTGTGACAGTGTGACTATTACTCATAGATGGAATCCTCTATAACAGAAGATACAGTGTGAGATGGAATCCTCGGGTTATATTATTAGGTTAGTGGATGGTAAACCCACCTAAACTTTGCAGACCAACATAAATGTTTACCATGTAATTGGTATCAAAGTGATGTGGGTTATATGATTATAGGGTATTTAAGGAGGAAAGGACGAAATCAAACAATAGAAGATGCTTTCTTATGTTTTCTTTTGTGTTGAAAAATTTAAATCATTAAAAAAAATTGCTTTTCTTTAAATATATTTGATTTTGGTTCATATTGAAGGTAGTTATGCATGAGTAATAATTCCCAAATGGAGTTCATATTTCCCCTTCTTTACCTACCACCACTATAAAACATGTTTGTAATACAGCTGTACTTTGTAACCAGCAAGCAACACATGACAACAGCAATATCCAAAGAGTTAAAATGAGATCTCCATCAGATCTGGAGGAAGGAGTCATGTGAAAGAGATGTAATGTGATGTGATCCAAGACGACACTGTGGATGCTGGAGGTCACAGACATTTAAAACAGTACTGTGGCAAATTAAAGTCTGATGTAGGCAGTCTGATGTAGGCAGTCTGATGTAGACAGTCTGATGTAGGCAGTCTGATGTAGACAGTCTGATGTAGGCAGTCTGATGTAGACAGTCTGATGTAGACAGTCTGATGTAGGCAGTCTGATGTAGACAGTCTGATGTAGACAGTCTGATGTAGACAGTCTGATGTAGACAGTCTGATGTAGGCAGTCTGATGTAGACAGTCTGATGTAGACAGTCTGATGTAGACAGTCTGATGTAGGCAGTCTGATGTAGACAGTCTGATGTAGACAGTCTGATGTAGACAGTCTGATGTAGGCAGTCTGATGTAGACAGTCTGATGTAGACAGTCTGATGTAGACAGTGTGATGTAGACAGTCTGATGTAGACAGTCTGATGTAGGCAGTCTGATGTAAACAGTCTGATGTAGACAGTCTGATGTAGGCAGTCTGATGTAGACAGTCTGATGTAGACAGTCTGATGTAGACAGTCTGATGTAGACAGTCTGATGTAGGCAGTCTGATGTAAACAGTCTGATGTAGACAGTCTGATGTAGACAGTCTGATGTAGACAGTCTGATGTAGACAGTCTGATGTAGACAGTCTGATGTAGACAGTCTGATGTAGACAGTCTGATGTAGACAGTCTGATGTGGGCAGTCTGATGTAGGCAGTCTGATGTAGACAGTCTGATGTAGACAGTCTGATGTAGACAGTCTGATGTAGGCAGTCTGATGTAGACAGTCTGATGTAGACAGTCTGATGTAGACAGTGTGATGTAGACAGTCTGATGTAGACAGTCTGATGTAGGCAGTCTGATGTAGACAGTCTGATGTAGACAGTCTGATGTAGACAGTGTGATGTAGGCAGTCTGATGTAAACAGTCTGATGTAGGCAGTCTGGTGTAGACAGTCTGGTGTAGACAGTCTGATGTAGGCAGTCTGATGTAGACAGTCTGATGTAGACAGTCTGATGTAGACAGTGTGATGTAGACAGTCTGATGTAGACAGTCTGATGTAGGCAGTCTGATGTAGACAGTCTGATGTAGACAGTCTGATGTAGACAGTGTGATGTAGGCAGTCTGATGTAAACAGTCTGATGTAGGCAGTCTGGTGTAGACAGTCTGGTGTAGACAGTCTGATGTAGGCAGTCTGATGTAGACAGTCTGATGTAGACAGTCTGATGTAGACAGTGTGATGTAGGCAGTCTGATGTAAACAGTCTGATGTAGACAGTCTGATGTAGGCAGTCTGATGTAGGCAGTCTGGTGTAGACAGTCTGGTGTAGACAGTCTGGTGTAGACAGTCTGATGTAGGCAGTCTGGTGTAGACAGTCTGGTGTAGACAGTCTGATGTAGGCAGTCTGATGTAGACAGTCTGATGTAGACAGTCTGATGTAGACAGTCTGATGTAGACAGTCTGGTGTAGACAGTCTGATGTAGGCAGTCTGATGTAGACAGTCTGATGTAGGCAGTCTGATGTAGACAGTCTGATGTGGGCAGTCTGATGTAGACAGTGTGATGTGGGCAGTCTGATGTGGGCAGTCTGATGTAGGCAGTCTGATGTAGACAGTCTGATGTAGACAGTCTGATGTAGGCAGTCTGATGTAGACAGTCTGATGTAGGCAGTCTGATGTAGGCAGTCTGATGTAGGCAGTCTGATGTAGACAGTCTGATGTGGGCAGTCTGATGTGGGCAGTCTGATGTGGGCAGTCTGATGTAGGCAGTCTGATGTAGACAGTCTGATGTAGGCAGTCTGATGTAGGCAGTCTGATGTAGACAGTCTGATGTGGGCAGTCTGATGTGGGCAGTCTGATGTGGGCAGTCTGATGTAGGCAGTCTGATGTAGACAGTCTGATGTAGACAGTCTGATGTAGGCAGTCTGATGTAGGCAGTCTGATGTAGACAGTCTGATGTGGGCAGTCTGATGTAGGTTGACGCCAGATATGTCCAGCCTAAGTTCTATTAATAGCTTTACAAGACTTTTTTTCTTGGAGGAAAAGAGAAAAGAGGTGCGGAAATGCCAGGGACCCACTGGGACAGCGTCCAGCCTCCGTCCGTTCGGTCACGCAGACCATACTACATATTCCTATGCTATAGGGAGCCACTTATGGTGTCCGTGGTGCACAATTATGAGTTTATGGTTCATTTATCATAGGCTTTATATCATTTTATCTCATTTGGTATCACCAATATATTCATCATATAATATTCATATACGGATTCATATCTTTTTGGTGCTCAGTTGGTACTAAGTTTATAGTGACCTACTTTCTCGTAGGGTAGGCTGGCTACTACTCCATGGTGTGTGTATTGCCAAGTATCATTCTCTATCACATTCCATCCCATGGTATCTCTATAATGCAGTAGTATTAGAATATTCCTGGAACTTTTGCTGTGATATTTATTTGCCTAGTATCCTTATAAAGTGTATTATAGAATTGCTATAGCCTAGTTCTCCGTGCTATTAAAGAATAATCAAAATGCAACAATTAATTATGAGTGAATATATATATATGCTTCCACAATTAAACTCTTTACAGTGCAAATGCAACAAAACAGCGACAAGTGGGCATACAGAGCAAGGGTAATAATATAACAAGCCTTCAACAGGTCTGGCTGCTGTCCTGATGGACTGAGCACTTTTCATAATCTTCTTACCTCCGTGAAGAAATTATCCATTGGCCTTGTTATCTTAATCGCCGAGGATTACTGCATGGAAGGCGTCATCCAGTCAATCCAACTCATGTGTTTTTACATGAAGGCACAGCAAATCCAAGTTTGTTTTAGTCCATTCTCTGTCTCTCCTGTGCGTCTGCTGGATGGAAGATAGCCAGTCAGTCAGTCAGCGATACAGCAGCAAATTGACTCTTTGTTTCATGAGTTACTCTTCAGCAGAGACACATGTCCTTTAAAAAAAAAACTCTCCAGAGTCGCTGTGCGCCTCCGCTCTCACTCTGCTGTCCGTGCGCCTCCGCTCACTCTGCTGTCCGTGCGTCAGCTTTGTGTGCAGGCAGGTAAACATTCAAACATGCGGCAGAAGCGAAGAAATCACACCGGGCCAAGTTTGGGGAGACTCGCTCCTTCAGTCAACCGGCGGACAATAATCCTGAAGCCCCGCCCCCCGCACACAACTGCTGCCCGCACAGACCCTGAAAAGTGACTTTTACTGACTGAAAAGTAGGTGGTTGTCAAGCAATGATAATAGCGTTAATTATAATAATGATAACGGAACGGAACTGCGTCCAAGCACTTAGTTTGAGGTCCGGAAAAAAAGGTGTCCGTGCCTGGAGCCGGTGTTAGTAGGAACCATAAACACGAGGTATTGTGTAGCTGGCCTTTTTAACAGCCATGATAGAGTTGATCCATATCAACTCAGTAAATTCGTTCGTAGTAAGTTCGTAAATCCACTCTGCACTGAAATGAAAGCGCGAAGGTAAGGTACATTACGATAGACCATACATGGGCAATATACGGCCCGCGGGCGCCCCCTGTGTGGCCCGCGATGGAATTGCAAAAAAAAAAAAAAAAAAAAAAATTACATTGCACCTGAATGCAACATGCAAGATACCCGCTGAATAAGTGTTCAAATGTTCATGTCATTCTGGCCAATACTCTTCTGTTAGAACATTTCAGTCTGGAATATGGAATATCTTTCAATAATATTTATGACTATGCACTGATTTACTCCATGGGTCTTGACATGATTGCCTTGCTCCCATTGGATAATTGTTCTTGTCCTGGTTCCTATAAATAGGTTCCAGTGTTCTGCCATACCATATGCCAGATGAAGGTCTTGTGACCGAAACGTTGCAGCATTATTATTAAAAGCCTTGAAGTGGGAGTCAGTGTGCGGGAGTCCTCTTTTTTCATTTGATGACTAAAAGGCTAAAAGTAATCTCATGTGTAAGAAATGACTGTTCTACATTGAAGTAGAAATTTAAATAATTAACTTGTTGGTTTTGGATTTATTTAGCTTCAAGAGTGCATTTTTGTTCTTGTGTGACCCTCAACACAGGCTTTGAGAATCCCGGGCCACTTACTGATACTTATGCTTAAATTAACCCACTCATATTCTGGTTTATTTCAAGAAAAACATTTCGGCTAGTGCAAATTCTAATTGGCTGGTAACTTTAAAATCTAGCAGCCATATTGGCAGGTGGTGAAAAAAATTAATTTCAAGCCCTGCAGGGAGAGCAGGTGGTGACATAGGAGTGAGTGAGAAAAGGATCAAATATTGCTGGTTAAGACTGAATAATGACATCACAACTGTTAATTTAAAATGAGTTCTTCCTCTAAACCTGGCTTCAAATGCCCAAAATTTTTCGCGCTGGCGCCGTTCAGCACTCAGCAAAAACTGGTAGCGAGGACATTTTTTTGTGGCCCTCTCTATCATCAAAGTTGCCCATCCATGGGTTACGGCATGACAATATTTGTTCGGCCCCCAGCAACAATCTGGGTTTCTCATGTGGCCCCCCATGAAAAATAGTTGCCCACCCCTGCGATAGACCCTTCTCATGGGGGCCATTTTGTGTCAAAAAGGCAGGGTAAACACAGGTGCAAACAAAACATGAATGAGGGTTTCCAACTTCCATGATTGGAATTTGGAAACCCTCATTAGTGTTTTGACTAAAGACAGAAGCAGATGCTTTGTTGATGGCAAGAAAGATTTTATTTTGCTCACATATTGTACATTGTAATTTGGTATTACCATAGTTGCTCTCCACGTAGAGCGGCCTAAATTAGTTAGAAAAGATACTAGCATTAATCGTGATTTGGTTTCCGTATAAACTATAAAGCACAAACACACCGTTGTTGGAAGAACGATTTGCCAACTTTGAAAATAGGACCATCTGAGGAACACATGAATGCAGCAATATGAGGGATCAGCCGAGCAGCATTTTGGTAAACAAACCGCGTCACTGGGTGGCAACGGCAATGGAACCCTATGGAGCCCAATTGGCGCGAGGCTTGAGTCTCTGACTCTAGCCAGTTAACTCAGTTTACATTTTAAAAACTGCGACAGTTCACACAACTTTAACACGACATGCATTATACATCAAATTCTTGAGCTACAGTAGATGCTATCGAAGCCTCTGGCCAAATACCTCAGAGTGAACGAGCGCCCTGTCAGAGTTCCATCAGCCCCCAGGCTCCTTAATGATGATCACACCTTTATTTTGGGCAGGTCTGAAAGACTCAGATAATTAGCTCCTGTTGTCCAGCATTAGCATTCCTTTAGCAGGTTAACAACACATTGAGTTGGTACATCTAATCCAAACAGGGAGTGTGTGTTTTTGGTTTTCTCCCTGACCTCTTGGGCCCTGGGCTCCCCAGTCACATGGACTATTAGGCTCCGTTCAGACAGAGTCCGACGAGACGCAGTGGCCGCTGCGTGCAGGCGCGTGGCCGCTGCATGCAGGCGCGTGGCCGCTGCATGCAGGCGCGCGGCAAGCTATTTTCCGCAGGAGGTGCTGGAGCTGCCATGTAGGAAACACACATACCGAGAACCGGCCCACACAGCGTCCCACGTACGGTGCGTGTTTCTTACAGACACTTGACTTTTAACAATTCACCATATGAAAATTAACCAACCAACCATGAATCAAATTAGATGGAAAAGTATAGATGAAAATAAATCATTGCAAGAATCATAAGAATGCTAAAATAAAGAAGGCAAAAAACAACCTTATTTCATATTGACATTGCACATTACTCTTCTGGTTAGGGCGGAGAAAAGCAGAGAAGCAGTCCATGAAGAAGAGCCAAAGTGAGGTTTGGTTTTAATTACAAGTCTAACTTATGATTAATAAGTACTGTAATAAGTATATACTAGATAGATATATAGAATGAGATGGAGAGGTGAGCTAACAGCTACCTGTCAACAGCCGTCATCACTCAAGAGTAAGAGTCAACTTAAGTCAAGTCTGACACTCCAAGCCAACACCTGGCAACTATTCTCCAATCAATCCTTGGCATGAAAGGTGGAGAGTGGAGCCAGAGGTTGACCTTCTCGTTACCTATTCAGGTTAATGTGTCTCCTCCATACTTAAGTCAGGCCATTCGGAAAGGTGGGCTGACGACAGACCCTCAAGAGGTGGAGATCATTCCTCACATTAAAGCCTGCTTGACCCCGAGGAGCTTAAAGAGCATCACAACGGGGAATGTGTCTTACTTAACCTCTGTCAGCGGCCGGGAGTGAGAGGTCAAGGGTCATTCACCAAGCATTGTCCAGGTAGGTGACGTGCTGAAAGAAACTCTAGCCCTGGGAACACAACAAGTCACCCTCTCATCCAGACAACACAGCTTTGGAGAAGCATTTATGAGAGGGCGATGGAAAAATATTAACTCCTAACATCTTAGGGCAGCGGTTCTCTAACATCTTAGGGCAGCGGTTCTCTAACATCTTAGGGCAGCGGTTCTCTAACATCTTAGGGCAGCGGTTCTCAACGTGGCGTCCGGGGACCACCAGGGGTCCTTGAGGAGGTTCCAGGTGGTCCCCAGCAAATTGAAGAATCGTTTAAACTTCAGCAACAAGTGTGAAGAACAGTGTTCAGAGGGGTCTTCTTACCCAGCTGCTGTCAGCATGTATTATATATGGACTGCATTTATTAAGTGCTTTTATCCAAAGCGCTTTACAATGTGACTACATTTATCCATTCACACACTGAGGGCGGCAAGAATAATGCTCGCCCACAGTAGTTAATTCTAAACTAAATTCTTGAAAGCTTTTGCATTTGCTGTTTGAAACACTGTATTTTATCTGATGCTGCCAGACGGGGGCAGCAGTGTCAGGTTACTGTGTACCATAGACCAGAGGTTCTCAAATGTTTTTCAGCCAAGGACCCCTTACAAGATAGAAAATATACCGGGGACCCCCTCATTCTGATTTGTGATTTTGGGCTAAGCTTAATTGTTTCCACAGTAACGTGCTTGACTTTTAAATTGATAGGTTTGTTATTAGAATGTAATCCATGAACCATTTTAGATTTAAAGCATAAACTATTTTCGTTGAACTAAAGCTAAGCACTAAGCACTAAGCAAAAACAAAAACAAAAAATTACATTACGTCATTTAGCAGACGCTTTTGTTTTGTCCAAAGCGACTTACAATATCACAATTTGTCAACAGTACAGAAAACCACTATGCAACACAATCAATGACAGCCAAGATATTTTGATAGACTAGCACCATGTAGGAAGTAGTTTCAGAAGGAATATGTAACATGTAGCATTTTTTTTTAAATATATATTTTTTTTTTACCTGAAAACTTTTCGCGGACCCCCATTTGAGAACCACTGCCATAGACTGTATCTATAGCTGTGTACTCACGTTTAGGAGAAATACACACGCAAGTAACAAATGTTTTTTACCACGGGTTTTTTTTGCGCCCCCTCAGATTTTTGGATTGCATGACGCTCCTGACTGTAGGCATTGAGTAAGGAGTGTAAAAGCAGCACTATGACAACAGACGTGACGAGTAGGCTACTCCTGTGATGCTGGAATAATGATCACTATGACAACAGACGTGACGAGTAGGCTACTCCTGTGATGCTGGAATAATGATCACTATGACAACAGACGTGACGAGTAGGCTACTCCTGTGATGCTGGAATAATGATCACTATGACAACAGACGTGACGAGTAGGCTACTCCTGTGATGCTGGAATAATGATCACTATGACAACAGACGTGACGAGTAGGCTACTCCTGTGATGCTGGAATAATGATCACTATGACAACAGACGTGTAACAGACGTGACGAGTACTCCTGTGATGCTGGAATCATGATGGATGGTAGACCTGCTGTAGCCTGTGTCCTATGAGGCAGGACCAAAGCAGAAGAAAGTCTTCTCAGTTGTTGTCTGAATCTAAACAGGAAGAGGAAGACAAACATTTCCTGTGGCCCCATTTAGACGTCTCCTAAGATGCCAGATAAAGGGCCTGCCGGCCGGGGGCTTTCTGCCTGGAGACTGTCTGGATTCATCCTGCGACGTGTGTCAGTGGTGGAGCCAAAACACACTTCCTCCAACCTGTATCCCTGTATCACAGAGACAGAGAGAGAGAGAGAGAGAGAGAGAGAGAGACAGACAGAGAGGGAGACACACACAGAGAGAGAGAGGGGGAGAAAGAGACAGACAGAGAGAGAGAGACAGAGAGAGAGAGAGAGAGGGGGAGAAAGAGACAGACAGAGAGGGGGGGAGAGAGAGAGAGGGGGAGAAAGAGACAGACAGGCAGAGAGAGAGAGTTTACAGACATGTCTGTCTTTAGCTCCCTATCATTACCCTGTAATGATAAATAACAGTGTTTTTCATTGATGTGTGGTTTTCTAAATTGCTATCTGTTGCAGGACTCTTCCTCACTGCAGCAGCAGCAGCACCAGACCAACACACTTCAAAGCTGCTTGTGAGCTGCTCTCTGATCTTTGAAACGGTTTCTCCTCTCCACCTCCTTCATCTTCTCCTCTCCACCTCCTTCATCTTCACCTCATAAAGCCTTCTCTTGTCCACGTGCCGATGACAGGCCCTGAAAACCCACCAAATTAAAGGTGTTGTCGTGCGTTCTGCAAATGACAGACATGCACAGGAAGGGAAGCTGCATCATATCATCATGTCTCCATCAGATAGTTGATATAGAAATACAGGTAGTCTATGCATTTGCACTGAACTTATAGTGAAATGATTAAACAAGTAAATAAATAAATACAATTTACAAATATTCCTCCGGGGGCAGCCAGGAGCAGTGGGCAGCTACAGCGTACATTGCCCGGGGAACATCTTCTGTCGTTATCGCTGGTCAGGCAGCCATCTTCTTGCATGTTTTTAGTTGAGGTTCATATTTTTCTAAAAAAAAATCTAGATGGCCGAACTGGGCACCATGGGACTGGGGACATGGCGGGTGCCACACCCCTAGCACCACAGCATCCCAGGGGGGAATCGAACCCAGAACCTTCTTGCTGTGAGGCGACGGCGCTACCACTGCACCACCGTGCCCCACCCTCGGCCCCAAAAAAGTGATGGTTAAAAACTGCCAAAGCAGAAGGATTTGACGGTCTGGGATGAGAAGGTGTTGGGTTCACAGCAGTGGGATGAGAAGGTGTTGGGTTCACAGCAGTGGGAGCATCTCAGGGCCCGACAGGCACGACATACGCTCCCTGTGAGGTCAGAGGTCACAGCGTCTTCCGGGACAACTGACCTCTCTTTAATCCCCACATAGTTCACATGGCGGGGGGTTGGTGTGTGTGGGGGGGGGGGGGGGGGGGGGAGATTGATGGGGGGGGGGGGGGGGGGTGAGGAATGTGCAGCTCTCTGGCATTTGTTCCTGCTCTTCACCCTGGGATCGTCCTCCAGAGCAGCTGAGACATCGATAAACAAAACTGCTGTAAAGTCTGACAGAGACTCACCAAAACCTGACATACATGAAGATAAGAGTCAACCTGACATACATGAAGATAAGAGTCAACCTGACATACATGAAGATAAGAGTAAATGCACGTCCAGAATAAAATTGTCTCTTTAGGGCAGCAGTGGTTCCCAAACTTGGATACGCGGACCCCAAGAGTAGGCCTATTTGGAGGTACTACAGGAACCCTAAGAGTAGGCCTACGTGGAGGTACTACAGGAACCCTAAGAGCAGGCCTACGTGGAGGTACTACAGGACCCCTAAGAGTAGGCCTACGTGGAGGTACTACAGGACCCCTAAGAGTAGGCCTACGTGGAGGTACTACAGGACCCCTAAGAGTAGACCTACGTGGAGGTACTACAGGAACCCTAAGAGCAGGCCTACGTGGAGGTACTACAGGACCCCTAAGAGTAGGCCTATGTGGAGGTACTACAGGGCCCCTAAGAGTAGGCCTATGTGGAGGTACTACAGGACCCCTAAGAGTAGGCCTATGTGGAGGTACTACAGGGCCCCTAAGAGTAGGCCTATGTGGAGGTACTACAGGACCCCTAAGAGTAGGCCTATGTGGAGGTACTACAGGACCCCTAAGAGTAGGCCTATGTGGAGGTACTACAGGACCCCTAAGATTAGGCCATATGTGGAGGTACTACAGGACCCCTAAGAGTAGGCTAAAGGGGTTATTTGAGATAAAGGGGGAAATGTAAGAAATGAGGAAAATAAATGAAACGTTAAACTTAATCTGCTCAGGAGGCACTAATTGCAACTCTTTCACTCCATCTCTTATATTTTGTAATGCTATATTCTTCAAAAGGTAGCTCATTCATTGGAATCATTGCATAGTTTTCTCTTGCAGTTTTCTAAGCAACATGTTCTAGTCAGGTAAACATGGATTCAGACATCATGGAAGGGGAGGAGCCTGAAGCCAGAAAAAGTAAACGTTTGAGAGCCGCTTAGGATAAAAGGATTGCAGGAATTCCCAGACATTGAATCCTGCTCCAAACTTGCAGCGGCTCAGAGTGCACGGTGTTCAGCAATGTTCAATATTCTGTTCAATAAAATCCAGACAGAAGTGAGACTATACTGTATTTAATGGAAGGCTTCCAAGGGGCATTATGTATCTCAAGACGAGAGTGAGAGTAGAGCGACAAGTCTTTGCAAACACTGCCATCTAGTGTCTGAGTAGAGCTACTACAGTACCATCAAGGCGGGTTCACTCTGATCAGCCCTGTTGTATGAAAGCCCAGTGGATTCTGTGGTCTGGGAGGAGGCCAACAAGCCATCAGTTTATATAGTAAATATGAAAACTAGGCTACTTTTGGAAAGACTGGAGAAAGACTTTTGAAAGCTGAAATAGTTTTAATTCAAAACATTTTCAAATTCAAGCTAAGTCAAATGAATATTCAACACTTTTGTTTAGTGTTTTGAATGAAATGAATGACTAATTTTGACTAATATACTAATAGTCATTTCATCAATTTTGAGATATTGTCCTCTCAACACTGTATACAACATGCTGGCTGAAGCCCCATAGGTTGCAGTGTTGTGTTGAGCTGTTAATTCAGAGAGCATCAACAGGTTATGATAGATAGATAGATGATACTTGTTCCCAAACATGAGTCAGGAGTACCACAGGGGTCATTTCGGGGTTCCCCAACAAAATGAGGAAGTTACATTTCAACATTAATCTCCACTGTTATTAATTCAATTCAAAGGGGCTTTATTAGCATGCCCGTGAATTACAGTATTATTGCCAAAGCACATAGTACAGTTAGTGCAAACAGGGAAAAGTACAGTTTTAAACATACAAACAATAAAACATACTGTAACAATATAGTTAAAAAACAGCAACCAATCAACAATGTCAACAGTTGACAATAAGTAGGCTATCAAGTGTTATCCCTGTAGCCCCCCCCCCCCCCCCCAGTTCTAGTTAGTTTCAGGGTTTTTTTTATGTTTGTAACAGATTGATGATTTTTTTTACTTTATTACATCCATTTTGCAATAGCATGGCACTCAAAAATGCTTTAACAAAATTCACTCTCTGATCATTTAATTTGAGAATAATTAATTGTAGTTCACTTATTATAATAATAGTTGTAGTTCAGCCTGCACTGTGGCATCCAGGTCATGTTTGCATCCATGCCTACAGAGTAATGGCAGGGGGCGCACAGCACAGAGGGAATAGAGAAAAAGCCAGAGAGAGAGAATGGAGGAGTATTTGCACTAAAACAAGCGCAGATGAAATTTAACTCCCAACATGCAGCAGATCTCAATAAAGCCAAATCCACAGGCTGCAGGAGCCGCCCTCCAGCCATAATGGAGGACATAGGCTATTTCATATCATTCAATAACTGACTTGTGCAAGTATGCTACTGTACAGTACCGTCCATTACGATAGCCTACATTTGAGGGTTAAGATGTATTCCAGTAAAACTATAACAAAGGAATATGGCTACTACTAGTGATATGGACATACAATTACCACAAAGGTGTAGGCTACAATATGGTCAATATAAAAATAATACCATGGACAAAATGACATCAAGTAGGTAAAATTTAAAAACAGCACCAGAAAAACACTAACAGCCTAGGCTATATGAATATTAGCCTATATTTCAATCAGGAGAAACTAGTGAATGAATAAAATAATACTTTTCATTCGGGATTTGGATGGAGTAAATTTAGCTAATATTCCTTCATGAAGCACAAATGAGACCCATGTAGCCTGGCTATATATGGCTGTGCGTGCGTGCGTGTGTGTGTGTGTGTGTGTGTGCGTGCGTGCGTGTGCGTGCAGCCAGTGAGTTGCAGAGCTGTACCGTAACAGGCACAAGCCGCTGGGCGCGCAGGAGAAGCCGCAAAATAACAGCCTGCACGCAAAGTGTCTGCGAGGAGGAGAGCTTTCAAACTTGACGCTTCACGGTAAGAGACACAACATCTCCTCTGCTCCTCTTCTTCACGATGTCTTTGGATCAGATGTTTTCCTCAAGGTTTCTTTTCATTTGGTCTCTCGGGCTCCCCAGCTCTCCATTTGGGGAGCCGGAGCGCACGTTGGAGAATTCGGGGAGAAATGAGCGGCGCGTTCGGCTATTATGGAGACAAAAGAGCCCAGGAGGAGACTCAATGTGAAGCGACACTAAAAGGAGCTTATTTGATCATGTTTGCGAATTCAGAAATTCACATTTTTCTCCCCTCCGAGATTGATTTCATTTCATTTTTTATAGGAGAAAAATGTGCGCGAGATAAAGGGGTGTGTACATTCTGCTCAAACGCGCTTCTAGACTAAATCCAGTCTCCCCCCCTCACTTATAGGAATATCGCGTGTGAGCACCGGCACGTCTCCCAAATGACGCTCAGACGCGCTCTATTTTCAGACCCATGTTGCAGATTATAATATTCCACAGGCGCTCAAACAGCGGACTGCACGCGGGCACCTGCGGGTTTCATCATTTAGAGATATCCTACTTCTAGCCATGTCTGAAAAATAATAATAATCCAAATAATAAGATTCTCTTCTGCTCGCCCCCTTTGTCTGTGTGGAGGTGTGACACAATTTGGCTGCATGCGCGTGCACACTCACGCACGTATAGGCTACCATACACACACTCTCTCACGCACGCACGCACACATACACACACACACTCTCTCTCCCCCTATCTCTACAACCAGATTATGTCATGATTCAGATGAATTATTGATCTCATATTTCCATTTGATGGCACTGTGACTGTGAGGAGACGGAGAATTGGGGTGGTGGTTATACTTGGTGCTAGGCTATAATAGGCTACTTCTCCTCTTAAACATGTTTCTTCTTCATCCGGTCAGCGCGTGCGTGTTGTCGACGTGCACGTGTTGGGATCTCAATTGTGCGACCAGTCAAACTTTTATGACCATCATCCTCATCCTCCTCGGTAATGGCCCCGGTCCTTTGTTTCCCCGTCACGCATGCGCACTGGGCGTAGGGTGTGGATGCTGGGAGAGATGCCACCTTGCCTATTAATAGGCTGTGGAGGAGGAGATGCACGGTGCGGGTTTTGTTGTTGCTTTTTGTGCGTTAATTCGAGCTTTATTCCAGAAAAGAAAAAAAACGCCTTGAAAACAGCAGTAAAAGGCTGGTTTCTTTGTGTGCGCGCGGCTCTGTGGGGAGAGGATGCGGGGTAGCAGCTGCTACATGCTGGAGGGAGGATGCTGTGCGCTCTGTGAGCGACAGAAATAGACTGGAGACTGTCGGTACTACAGCCAGAGGGAGAGAGCCGGCCTGTGTCACAATTAGGCTATTTTAAGGCTAATATTATTATAGGCTGATCCTGCCCCCTCCCCCCAAGGAGTAATCCCTATAATATTCCTATAGGACGTGTGTCTGTCATATGCTATTTTATTATCTCTTTCATAACACTATAATGTGTTGCATAATATCCCTATAGAGTTGGGTGGCTTACAGTGTGTGTCTGTGCTCAGTTGGCAGTTTTGTAGGCTACATAATGGTGTCAGTGATTTTCATAAATCTGAGTTTTTTTTCCCACTTCTAGAGTGATAACAGTGGAAAAATGGCCAAAATAGTAATTCAATTGTGTTAATAAATAATGGTAAAGTTTAACAAATGATCAATTTTTGCTGGGGACCCCTTGGAACCCGTTCGAGGACCCCTAGTCTCTAGGCCACATGTTGAGAACGACTGTTATACTGTATTCTTTTATAAGGCTATGGTGACCTTTAATATATAGCTACTATTTTCTTATCTCTATATCACATCATTATAGAGTAATATTATAGTAATAATAGAGTAATATAATATAAATATTACTTTGCATTTTTTTAAATGCAAAGTAATATTTATATTCCCATATTAGGGGCTTAGGTCTGTGGTGCTCAATTGGCAGTTTTGTACATTATATACTGTACTGTTTTTACTTCTACAGTATAGGTTATCTATGGTATAATTTAATATATTAATATTCTAATATATTAATATTTAATATATACATATATATAAATAGTTTGTGAGTGTGTTTGTGCACTGTGGCACTCAGTGACCTCATCATAATTCTGGTATTCTTTTGAATTTCATAAGGTATCACTAGGCAC
This sequence comes from Poromitra crassiceps, assembly GCF_964638095.1. Classification (NCBI taxonomy): domain Eukaryota; kingdom Metazoa; phylum Chordata; class Actinopteri; order Beryciformes; family Melamphaidae; genus Poromitra; species Poromitra crassiceps. The sequence goes on from NC_139639.1 coordinate 9,340,905, forward strand.
ATTAGTGGCACCTTTAGTGTTACTGTACCTGGTAGTGAGTGTGTAATGATCTCATTATATAATATTTGCTCTCTTATGGAGTCAGTGATATCTGTATAAGGTCTAGTGTGTCTGTGGTGCTCAATAGTGAGCTTATAGTCACCATATTGACGATAATATAGTGACATACAATTCCCTATAATATTCATTCTACAAGTAGTCTACCTATAGGAACTGATAGATGTGCAGTTATAGCATCTAAGCTACCTGATTACTATAGCATGTTATGTTTTATAGGATTACCATAATCTATAGGATTACTATAGTAATGTAGGGCTTATCAACACAGTCCTTATGTGTCGCTCCTCCACCAGCGCAGGACGCCTCGCCCCTCCTCCGCTACGGGGGCTCAAAAGTCGCTCATCCCGTTCCCGACTCTTCTCGTCACTGGCACCACAATGGTGGAACGAGCTTCCACCTTCGGTCACGACGGCCAAATTACTGCCGATCTTTCGGAAAAGACTAAAGACTCACCTTTTCAGGCTCCATCTGGGCCCTTCTTGAACTAACTTCTTTCTCTCTCAAAAAAAAAAAAAAAATCTAAAATCTAAACTAACCTAAACTAAACTTGTACCACTATTTCTTACAGAAGTTGTAGTTGTCATAGACTGTGTTGCATAGCTGATTGCTCTATTGCTGACAAAAATGTGTTATTGTAAGTCGCTTTGGATAAAAGCGTCTGCCAAATGATGTAATGTAATGTGTCTTTGGCCTTTGCTGTCACTGGCTGCTGATTGGCTGTCAGAGATCACATGGCTTCATTCCAGCTGGATTGAGACAAACGGCAACCTGATAAGAAGTTCTGATAAAAAGTTCTGATGGTGTGTGTGTGTGTGTGTGTGTGTGTGTGTGTGTGTGTGTGTGTGTGTGTGTGTGTGTGTGTGTGTGTGTGTGTGTGTGAAATTGGGGACACACACCTGACTTAAGACCGGACGGCGGGTGCAATTGGGGACAAAAGCCGTGTCCCAAGTTGGTAAAAAGCTGATAGCTGATAGCTCAGAAAGCTCAGTAGTTAAAGTAGGTTAAGGTTAGGGCTAGGTTAAGGTTTAGGTCAGGGTTAGGTTAAGGTTTAGGCAAGTACTGGTTATGGTTAGGGTAAGCCTCGGGAATGCATGCATGTCTATTTAAATACCCAAGTACCCAAGTCTGTGTGTGTGTGTGTGTGTGTGTGTGTGTGTGTGTGTGTGTGTGTGTGTGTCAGAGAGAGGGAGAGTCAGAGAGAGAGAGACAGAGAGAGAGAGAGCGAGAGAGAGAGAGAGAGAGAGAGAGAAAGCTTACCGTATTTGTATTCTTGTATTGATTATTTGTACTGTTGTATTGTTGAATGCTTTGGCAATATATTTTCTTCATAACATTCATGCCAATAAAGCAAATTGATATGGAATGAATTGAGCGAGTGAGAGGGAGAGAGAGGGGAGAGAGATATAGAGGGAGATAGAGAGAGGGGGAGAGATAGACAGAGAGAGAGATATAGGGAGAGATAGAGATATAGAGGAAGACAGAGAGAGGGAGAGATAGAGAGGGGAGAGAGATATAGAGGATAGAGAGGGGAGAGAGAGATATAGAGGGAGAGAGAGAGGGGAGAGATATAGAGGGAGAAAGATATAGAGGGAGATAGAGAGAGGGAGAGAGAGAGGGGAGAGAGATATAGAGGGAGAGAGAGAGGGGAGAGATATAGAGGGAGAAAGATATAGAGGGAGATAGAGAGAGGGAGAGAGAGAGGGGAGAGAGATATAGAGGGAGAGAGAGAGGGGAGAGATATAGAGGGAGAAAGATATAGAGGGAGATAGAGAGAGGGAGAGAGAGAGGGGAGAGAGATATAGAGGGAGAGAGAGAGGGGAGAGATATAGAGGGAGAAAGATATAGAGGGAGATAGAGAGAGGGAGAGAGAGAGGGGAGAGAGATATAGAGGGAGATAGAGAGAGGGAGAGACACAGGGGGGGAGAGGTGTAAGTGAAGCGTCAAAGTGATAGTAGGCCCCGTCTCCTCTCGGGTTCTGTCAGTCTCTGTGGTTCCCGCCCCACCGGCACGCTCCTGATTGGAAAACAAATGTCCGCTTTGTTGACGTGCCAGTGACTGGGATTAGCCACAGCATCACTTTCATACTATACAGTGCTGCCCCGTGGCAGCCTGGCTGTACGTGCTGCACAGAGGCAGTGTGAGGGAAGATACAGCCTGGCTGTACGTGCTGCACAGAGGCAGTGTGAGGGGAGATACAGCCTGGCTGTACGTGCTGCACAGAGGCAGTGTGAGGGGAGATACAGCCTGGCTGTGCTGCACAGAGGCAGTGTGAGGGGAGAAACAGCCTGGCTGTGCTGCACAGAGGCAGTGTGAGGGGAGATACAGCCTGACTGTACTGCACAGAGGCAGTGTGAGGGGAGATACAGCCTGGCTGTACGTGCTGCACAGAGACAGTATGAGGGAAGATACAGCCTGACTGTGCTGCACAGAGGCAGTGTGAGGGGAGATACAGCCTGGCTGTACGTGCTGCACAGAGACAGTGTGAGGGAAGATACAGCCTGACTGTACGTGCTGCACAGAGGCAGTGTGAGGGAAGATACAGCCTGACTGTACGTGCTTCACAGAGGCAGTATGAGGGAAGATACAGCCTGACTGTGCTGCACAGAGGCAGTGTGAGGGGAGATACAGCCTGGCTGTACGTGCTACACAGAGGCAGTGTGAGGGGAGATACAGCCTGGCTGTACGTGCTGCACAGAGGCAGTGTGAGGGGAGATACAGCCTGACTGTACGTGCTGCACAGAGACAGTGTGAGGGGAGATACAGCCTGGCTGTACTGTGCTGCACAGAGGCAGTGTGAGGGGAGATACAGCCTGGCTGTACGTGCTGCACAGAGGCAGTGTGAGGGAAGATACAGCCTGACTGTACGTGCTGCACAGAGACAGTGTGAGGGGAGATACAGCCTGGCTGTATGTGCTGCACAGAGACAGTGTGAGGGGAGATACAGCCTGACTGTACGTGCTGCACAGAGGCAGTGTGAGGGGAGATACAGCCTGGCTGTGCTGCACAGAGGCAGTGTGAGGGGAGATACAGCCTGACTGTGCTGCACAGAGGCAGTGTGAGGGGAGATACAGCCTGACTGTATGTGCTGCACAGAGGCAGTGTGAGGGGAGATACAGCCTGACTGTATGTGCTGCACAGAGACAGTGTGAGGGGAGATACAGCCTGGCTGTATGTGCTGCACAGAGACAGTGTGAGGGGAGATACAGCCTGACTGTACGTGCTGCACAGAGGCAGTGTGAGGAGAGATACAGCCTGGCTGTGCTGCACAGAGGCAGTGTGAGGGGAGATACAGCCTGACTGTATGTGCTGCACAGAGACAGTGTGAGGGAAGATACAGCCTGGCTGTGCTGCACAGAGGCAGTGTGAGAAGAGATACAGCCTGACTGTGCTGCACAGAGGCAGTGTGAGAAGAGATACAGCCTGACTGTGCTGCACAGAGGCAGTGTGAGGGGAGATACAGCCTGACTGTGCTGCACAGAGGCAGTGTGAGAAGAGATACAGCCTGACTGTGCTGCACAGAGGCAGTGTGAGGGGAGATACAGCCTGACTGTATGTGCTGCACAGAGACAGTGTGAGGGAAGATACAGCCTGGCTGTATGTGCTGCACAGAGACAGTGTGAGGGGAGATACAGCCTGACTGTATGTGCTGCACAGAGACAGTGTGAGGGGAGATACAGCCTGACTGTATGTGCTGCACAGAGACAGTGTGAGGGAAGATACAGCCTGGCTGTATGTGCTGCACAGAGACAGTGTGAGGGGAGATACAGCCTGGCTGTACGTGCTGCACAGAGACAGTGTGAGGGGAGATACAGCCTGACTGTATGTGCTGCACAGAGACAGTGTGAGGGGAGATACAGCCTGACTGTACCTGCTGCACAGAGACAGTGCAGGGGAGATACAGCCTGGCTGTACCTGCTGCACAGAGACAGTGTGAGGGGAGATACAGCCTGGCTGTGCTGCACAGAGGCAGTGTGAGGGAAGATACAGCCTGACTGTACGTGCTGCACAGAGACAGTGTGAGGGGAGATACAGCCTGGCTGTACCTGCTGCACAGAGACAGTGTGAGGGGAGATACAGCCTGGCTGTGCTGCACAGAGACAGTGTGAGGGGAGATACAGCCTGACTGTACCTGCTGCACAGAGACAGTGTGAGGGGAGATACAGCCTGGCTGTACGTGCTGCACAGAGGCAGTGTGAGGAGAGATACAGCCTGGCTGTACGTGCTGCACAGAGGCAGTGTGAGGGGAGATACAGCCTGGCTGTACGTGCTGCACAGAGACAGTGTGAGGGGAGATACAGCCTGGCTGTATGTGCTGCACAGAGACAGTGTGAGGGGAGATACAGCCTGACTGTACGTGCTGCACAGAGGCAGTGTGAGGGGAGATACAGCCTGACTGTATGTGCTGCACAGAGACAGTGTGAGGGGAGATACAGCCTGACTGTGCTGCACAGAGGCAGTGTGAGGGGAGATACAGCCTGACTGTATGTGCTGCACAGAGGCAGTGTGAGGGAAGATACAGCCTGGCTGTACGTGCTGCACAGAGACAGTGTGAGGGGAGATACAGCCTGACTGTATGTGCTGCACAGAGACAGTGTGAGGGGAGATACAGCCTGACTGTACCTGCTGCACAGAGACAGTGTGAGGGGAGATACAGCCTGGCTGTACCTGCTGCACAGAGACAGTGTGAGGGGAGATACAGCCTGGCTGTACGTGCTGCACAGAGACAGTGTGAGGGGAGATACAGCCTGGCTGTACCTGCTGCACAGAGACAGTGTGAGGGGAGATACAGCCTGACTGTACGTGATGCACAGAGACAGTGTGAGGGGAGATACAGCCTGGCTGTACGTGCTGCACAGAGACAGTGTGAGGGGAGATACAGCCTGACTGTGCTGCACAGAGACAGTGTGAGGGGAGATACAGCCTGGCTGTACCTGCTGCACAGAGACAGTGTGAGGGGAGATACAGCCTGACTGTACCTGCTGCACAGAGACAGTGTGAGGGGAGATACAGCCTGGCTGTACGTGCTGCACAGAGACAGTGTGAGGGGAGATACAGCCTGGCTGTACGTGTGTGTGGTTTGAGGCACAGCAGTCTTCACTCAGATGCCTGTAATAAACTGCTATAGGACACATTATATGTTGCTATTGAAGGACTTCGGGGAAGGAATGGAATGGGGAAGTGGTTCTGTTGCCAACAAGCCACAGTCCAGGCAGAAATGCTTGGGTTGTAATATTAGTGTCATGCTCTCACTGAGTGGCAGGATGATGACTGTACACGGCTCTATTTAACACCTTTAAGATAGATAAGACAGGATCCTGCATGTGTGTTCAAATTGATTTATTTAGGAAAAACCCCTTGAGATGAATCATCTCGTTTTCGAGGGGGTCCTAAGATACAAAACAACAAGTCAGGTTACAATTCAAGGGAAACAAGACAGACAAAACAAAAAAAATAAAAAATAAATAACAAAATGATAAAACAACAGGACAGGACACTACACTACAACAAATATAGCAGAATAATTCATACTTAATATAATTATATAATACTTATATATTTATAATATTATATATAATAATTAATACCATCAATACAATCAATATAATATAATATAATATAATATAATATAATATAATTATATAATATTTATATATTTATAATATTATATATAATAATCAATACCATTAATATAGTGACTCAGTTCCACCACATTGCCTCCATTTGCCTCCCGCCTGGCGGGAAAGAGGAAGTTGCATGTTTTAAATTTCCCGTCAACGGAAGTATGCAGCTGATTATTGATTGCAACATTTCTGAGCGTTCATTTTTGATGCTGTTCCTGCTTAATAAGTCTGTTCCTGCTTAATAAGTCCAGCACAGCAGTTACAGAAAGATGGACAGAAGGATTGTGTGACGTCACATGATGAGTTGCCAACAAGCTGGCCTGCTGCCTCGCTGTGCGCCCAGTCTGCCTCGCTGTGCGCCCAGTCTTTCTCTTTTTATAGCATTCATCATGTCTTGTACTAAAATAACAAAGTGTCGAAGTTAGACCTTTTACTTTTGCATGACAACTCTAGAGACGGACAAATATGCTTTTTCACAACATAGAAGAAGAAGTCAGATGATGTTATTGACAGACTTGTCGGATAGAATGGGAAAGTGGTTCTTCTGTTGCCAAAAGCCACTGCTAGCTCATTGGCATTGTTTGATGCCACTCTGTATATCTGCATGCAGCAGCATGATGCCACTCTGTCTATCTGCATGCAGCAGGGCATGATGATGACACTCGTTTGTGTAGGAACTGAGTGTGATGTGTCATAGTGGGACATTTTGAAAGCAAAATCACTGCAGGCCTCCTCTTCTTCTAGCCGTAAAATTCAAAAGAGCAGTTGACCACAGCAGCTTTGGCATTTCTAGTGTTCAAATAAAGTGCTAACAAGTATTTGCAAATGTAACATACATGTATTTGACCCAGGTGTATATAATATAATGTATAGATAGTGTGTATATAATGTATATAATAGTCAGAGTGACTGCAGTATTGTGTGCAAAGTGCACAAAATGGAAAATGGAAGCTGTTCGTGTTGCTTGCAGTCCGGTCACGCCGGAGGTTTGATGGCGGTGCAACATGTCCTCTTCCTCACCGTCACCTCCATCTGTCACATCACACCTCGTCCTCCAGGAAATTACTGCTCAAACCCAAAGAGACAACCTGCTCAGATACATACCACAGCCAGACAGTCTGAAGCCACTCTCTGCTGCAGCCAGACAGTCTGAACCCACTCTCTGCTGCAGCCAGACAGTCTGAAGCCACTCTCTGCTGCAGCCAGACAGTCTGAAGCCACTCTCTGCTGCAGCCAGACAGCCACTCTGCAGTCTGAACCCACTCTCTGCTGCAGCCAGACAGTCTGAAGCCACTCTCTGCTGCAGCCAGAGAGTCTGAACCCACTCTCTGCTGCAGTCAGACAGTCTGAACCCACTCTCTGCTACAGTCAGTCTGAACCCACTCTCTGCTACAGTCAGACAGTCTGAAGCCACTCTCTACTGCAGCCAGACAGTCTGAAGCCACTCTCTGCTGCAGCCAGACAGTCTGAACCCACTCTCTGCTGCAGCCAGACAGTCTGAACCCACTCTCTGCTGCAGCCAGACAGTCTGAACCCGCTCTCTGCTGCAGCCAGACAGTCTGAACCCACTCTCTGCTGCAGCCAGACAGTCTGAAGCCACTCTCTGCTGCAGCCAGACAGCCACTCTGCAGTCTAAACCCACTCTCTGCTGCAGCCAGAGAGCCACTCTGCAGTCTGAAGCCACTCTCTGCTGCAGCCAGACAGCCACTCTGCAGTCTGAACCCACTCTCTGCTGCAGCCAGACAGCCACTCTGCAGTCTAAACCCACTCTCTGCTGCAGCCAGACAGCCACTCTGCAGTCTAAAGCCACTCTCTGCTGCAGCCAGACAGCCACTCTGCAGTCTGAACCCACTTGTCCTTATGGATTTGAAATCATTTGGTTGGGTGCAAGCTAGGGCAGATAAAGGCACAGTCCAGTTTTCTTGTGATCTGTCGAGGCGAGTGAGACAGATTTAATCTTAACAGCAGATGAGTCGATTAATCACAAGACAGTGTTAGAGATGTTGATCGTAATGAGATCATCATAGTGGAAGAATTTCATTTATAACTTTCGGACAATGGCACCTGCTATTAATTGAACACTGCATTTATTTAACATTTAAATATACAGATGACAAGTACAAGTCTTTAAGTAGATGCCATTCACACGTCGATCTTTCTTGGAGATGAAATCTGCACTGATTTTGAGTTTAATTCTTTATTATCGTAAAGTTTGCGTGAAAGGACAACACACAATTTTACACGTGAGTTATAGACCAATGTTAGTTTGATCAACATTTAGACTCGTGACTGGTGGTGGTGAACACCGAGTTTGGCAGCCATCTTGTTTTAGTCGATTGTCGTGGGTTTATAATCTGAGAATGAGTCTTAAACACCTTGAAAACATTTCACGTTGACTGGATCATAGCAGGCGATGAACCCACACTGAGCACATTTACATGCTCACAAATACTCTGATTACTGGGAGTAATCTTAAGGAGATATTTCTATTACAATGTTTACAGCGTTCAAAGTAACATGATTTCCCTGGATTCATTCAGTATCAAGTCTAAAGGTCTATGACCTGCACAGTTTGAAAGGCCCAAAAGAAATGTGTCTGACTGAGGCTAGATCTAGGCTAAATCTAGCTCTGTTACTCAGATCAGTGTTTAAACATGTCAGTTTCAGTAGTCAGAGTCTTAATCAGGTTAAGATAGAATGATTTGTGCTCATGTAAACGTACTCATTGGCTGTTGTGGGGATTGAACCTGCGATTGTTTGCTTATGGAATGGATTCTCTAAGCACAAGCCCAGCTTGCCACCAAAACCCGTGAAAGTCCTCACATGCAGTTGAAATGAAAATGCCATGCTTATCTAGAATGTCCATTTCACCCCAAAAGTTGCTTTGACATTTTCATTCATCCATTCATTGTATTGATTTATATAGGGACGGATACACATCTGATCACATGTATCCCAGCATCTGTAGCCTTGGTTAATTTGAAATGCCCGTCCCAAGATCTTATTAAAAGCACCTGTTAAAAGTAAAGTAGACTTTAGCTCCACAGCCTTCAGCAACCAACAGCATTCTTTGTCCGTCCGTTCCTGCTTGTGTTGTTGAGATCGACGAGTCCCCCAGAAAAGCAGTGGCACTGCTCCTGAAGCCAATGTGAAAAGCCTCCAGAGACGGTGTGTGAAAAGATGCACAACAGAGATTCAAATGTGTTGTACAGTAGGTGCTCTTGTGCTGGCGTCCCAGTTATGTCAGCTCTCATCAGTGGGAGAGGAGTTGACGACGAGGAGAAAATTCCAAGAATATCTCTCAATTTGTGTGTGTGTGTGTGTGCGTGTGTGTGCGTGCGCATGTGTGTGTGTGTGTGTGCGCGCGCATGTGTGTGTGTGTGTGTGTGTGTGTGTGTGTGTGTAAAAGTGTGAGACATGATCAAAGGCTTCCAGCAACATGGAGCGCTGTGTGTGTGTGTGCGTGTGTGTGTGCGACTGGAGAGCAGGTGGAAGGGTGTTTGTTCTACATGTTACAGCAAATGAGGGGGTTGATTTCAAAACGCTTGTATATCAGTTTGGAAAAATGTTGCTGCCTGAAATTCATCAGTTAATATTTGACAAACCACTGATGATCCATCTCTCCTTCAGATCATATCTGCAAGCAAACATCTGAAAATGACTTGAATAGAAATCTCGTTATGTGTTTAGCTTTTATTTCCCGGAAATAGTTTAGGCATTTTTCCCCCCAAATGGATGTCTCATTTTCAAACAAGCCTATTCACACAGCACACAGTCACTGCTCAGCTATAACACAGTGCCTAGCAGAAAGACCAACTAGAAGACTGTCTAGACTCTGTGTGCCCTGTATACTCAGCATGTCTAGACTCTGTGTGCCCTGTATACTCAGCATGTCTAGACTGTGTGTGCCCTGTATACTCAGTACTGTGATTTCAGTGGGTTGCCTTGACAGACGACTCAGCTTAGCCAACTTCAATCTAAATCTTTTCCGCCAGGAAACTTTGCTGGTGCCTGGTGTATACTCTGGTGCCTGGTGTCTACTCTGGTGCCTGGTGTATACTCTGGTGCCTGGTGTCTACTCTGGTGCCTGGTGTCTACTCTGGTGCCTGGTGTATACTCTGGTGCCTGGTGTATACTCTGGTGCCTGGTGTCTACTCTGGTGCCTGGTGTATACTCTGGTGCCTGGTGTCTATCTGGTGCCTGATGTCTACTCTGGTGCCTGGTGTATACTCTTGTTCTTGTTTAATTGTAGTTATTGAGTGTATTTCTGCCGTTATGGATGTTTACTCTACTAACTAACGTTAACGTCAGCGCTCATTGCTTAGGGAGACTCCATTACTATTTGGCCCGGGTCTGTCATCAATACGATGCAGTCCCTGATTGGCCTGGTAACATCGTAACTCCAGGAAGTCACTGCAGCCCAGACTGATATGTAGAGCCAAACACAATGTGAGGTCACATGATCAGGATGGGTTTTGCCAGGCTAAACAGGCAAGGGCTTGTAAACAAAAGTCACATGGACTCACAAGTAGCCTATTCATTGGACAGAGGGTTTGACGAGGGTTTGTCAAAACCAATCAGACTCCAGTTCCTAAAGCTTTGTCTCTTCTCCTCTGGTGTTCTAACCAGATAAGAACCAACACAGTCTCACAGAAAATTGTAAAATAGCAACGTTTTGGACCAACGTTGCTATGTTACAATTTCGGCTCGAAAATTGTAAAATGGTAACGTTCTGAGATCTTAGGGTTAGGGTTAGGGGAGGGGGAGGGGTTAGAAACAGAAAATCTCCGTAAACCACACCCACCCTTGTAGAAACGTACGTTACCATTTTCCAATTTCGGAGCCGAAATTGTAAAATAGCAACGTTGGTCCACAAACGTTGCTATTTTACAATTTTTTTGGCAGCTGAATATGAGCATCAGACCAGGCTAAGCATGAGGAACAGCTGGATCAACGTCTGTCTAACCACAATCCCTTGTGTTTGCATCTCAAGAAGCATTTGATGGATAGTGATGTCCTGAGGGAAGTTCAACGACGATGGATGTCATGTCAACTGTCATTTCATTTACACAGGTTTTCAACATCGGTGCAGGCTGTTAAATCCACATCTATTCCAAATCAAAATGTTTGCTTGGGGAGTCAGCCACCTTTTCCTGATTCATTCCACTGTAAACTGCCTTCATTAATATTTAATGAATTAATATCCCAACAGAGATTATTTTATTGACCATCAGCTCCGCCAATCAGAAGTCATGTCAACACTGCCTCAGCTGGCTTGGCCCCAGATGCCGTAGCAGCAGTACATTATGGTTACCGTCCAATTAGGAGCCATTAGATTACTTAAGTGTGTGTGTGTGTGTGTGTGTGTGTGTGTGTGTGTGTGTGTGTGTGTGTGTGTATGTGTGTGTGTGTGTATGTGTGAGAGACAAGAGTTATTTTTATGTAAATTTTTACTTTAATTGTCTGAGGGACTAATTGATCTCTCCATGCTTCAGATTTATAAAGAGATAATACAGATGCATCCATGGTGGGAGGTGCTACAATAGGTTGGAGCTAGTAAATTGTGTAAATTGGTCATAAATGTCAAAGAAAAGTTCCTGGAAAACAGCGGAGGAGTTGTTACTGAATTAAAAAATACATCTTCCCTCTCTGGTTCATGACAGGAATACAGCATTTTAACAGATTTTTATAATACAGACTAATTCTGCTCCTCAGTTCTACGTGGTTCAGTCATGTTCACAGTAAAATGAGTAAAATGCCAAATAAACACATTGTGTAACAGTTCATTCAAAGTTACTACTACAAGGAGCTTCTAACTGCTCATGAAATAGTCTCAATTTAATACTGATGCATTTGACCGACTTTCTAGATCTTCTTTGAAAAAAACAGCGGTCAAGTTATCAGTGGGCTCGCTGCAAGCTCTGTTTGTGAGGCCAATGCCAAAGTAACTTAAACCTGCTTTCTTTGAAATGACCTGCAGGGGGCGACTCCACCGGCTGCAAAAAAGAAGTCCGGTTACATGGAAGTGAATGGGAAAATGGCCGTACAGGTTCACGTCTTCTTCAATACAACATGATGTCCATTTAGTCAATTATGGGCCCATTTCGAGTCAAATAGAGAATAGAAAAGGGTGATTGACAGGTTGCCTGTCCAGTGATCGCCAAATTCACCGGTCCAAAAACTTACGTCCATATAATGATATGGTCTATGGGGGTAATTAACTACGTGAAGCCAATTAACCCACCATTCTGAATGAAACAGAGAATTTCATGTGCCACGTGCCGTAGAACTTTCTCGCAAACGTCATTTGGGTCTCAGACATTCTCAGAAAGCCATTGTCTGCTCATCAGTACAGCCTGCAGAGATATTGATCCATGTTGGGCCATGTCTGACTGTGGCTGGAAGCTGGTTAGATCCTCAGGGATCCCAGCAGACAGACACACAGACAGGAGGAGGAGGAGGGTACGTGTCGTGTGGGGTACTGGCACGGCAGCGGTGGGCGGGGCTTAAGCTGCAGCAGTATTGATTGACACAAGAGATACAGCCCTCCAAAGCTGAAAGACAAAGGAAATAAATATTCTCCCCGGCAACAAGGTAGCTGAATGGAGCCTCTATCCTATAGTGATATGTGTAGATTATATCTACCTCTGTAGTGTTTGTAGCACTTCTCACAGGACTTAAAACAGGAGGGACGTGGATAATGGGTTCGGAAATGGCAGATAAAAAGTAATGAGGCATAATCCCTATTCCTATAATTTACCGCATACAAAAATGGATTCTACCCGTCTCTACAGAGATCCAAAGTCACCGCCTATTTCCTGCTTCAGGAGAGTGACGGTAAAGGTACTTCCTGCTTCAGGAGAGTGACGGTAAAGGCAAAGAACTTTTATGGAAAGAACTGACAGCTCCATATTGCCCCATTGCAACATCAGCGCCCAGCAGCCTCCGCCATTATTTTTTTTTGGAAGCGTGACAGCGCCAAAAGAACCTCGCACAGGCTCGCAGTGGTCAGCTGCGGTAGCGCGGGCCCCTATAATCAGCCTCTCTAAACAGTAACTCAACGGGAGAACACTCTAAATTTCGTGGATTCACATCTTTTCTGGGCGTATTGCAAATCTTGATTGAAGTGGTGTAGTGCAGGGATGTAAAACAACAACCAGCTGGAAACTAAGCAAAATTTTTCGTTTTCTTTGTTTAGTTTTTTCAAGATAAATAGCTAATGCAGCTGTCGTCCACTCCGTCAGAAGTGCGTTGCCGTGGTTTTAACCTCGGGTCCTTTGCATTTACTATTTATCTTGAAAAAACTAAAATAAAAAAAAGAAAAATTTTGCTTAGTTTCCACAATATGGTTGTTGTTTTACATCCCTGCACTACACCACTTCAATCAAGATTTACAGTACGCCCAGAAAAGATGTGAATCCACGAAATTTAGAGTGTTCTCCCGTTGAGTTACTGTTTAGAGAGGCTGATTATAGGGGCCCGCGCTACCGCAGCTGACCACTGCGAGGCGCATTCTGTTTCCAAAAATGGCCGGAGTGTCGTCTCTTTCCTTCCATGCTCTTTGGTAAAGGTACAACAAACCGACCTCTCATTAGTTCTCGTTGGCCTCCAGTCTCCATCCGATCCGTTGGCAAGTCAACTTTGTGACTTTTTGCTTTGGACTCATACTTGCCATACGTTGCATATGATATTAAATGCATCATGTAGGACAACGCACAAGAACGCATATTGAGACAAAGACAAATGGTCTCATTATCTTTTTCAACCAACGCTGACCCCTCCACCTCTTCCTACATCCTTATATATCGTATCTAGTATTTGGCACAACGTTACCTACTCTTGTATGTTTAGCCATTTATTTTAAGACGCTCCCTACAGGGAAGGGACATGATTGCACGGCTTGTTGCAAGGCCGTAGTTGGTTGATTTTTTTTTGGAGATGCTAATTTCCTCAACGCCTACTCCCTTGTGTTCTGAGCTCACACTGTCTAATATGTGCCAGAGCAGCCATGGCACACTCCTCCAGGGCACTGTCGCTATCAAACAACTCTATTATAAGTTTTCCTTGCCACTCCTAATACAGGGAAAGTATGGCCTAGTCAATGTGCCGCATAGAGAGAGAAACAGCTGGAATGACAGAGGGGTGGGGGAAAAATCGATACACCACAGTATCGCGATATTTTGCCTGACGATATTGTATCGATATTTGGACGCCAAGTATCGATATTGCAAAAAAAAAAAAATTTTTTTTTTTTTTTTGCAGGCCATGCCAGGCCACCGGGCTACTATAAACTTTAGTTCCAAGGCCAGCAGTAAACAAACGGTAGCATATTTTCATTTTGTTTTAACAGTAACAGTTTTGTCATAACAGTAATTTACAAATTCCCCAGTTACTGAATGGGCTGCACAAGATGTTTTGTGTAAGTGAAGTAAAGTTGCAAAAACTACATAAGTACAGTAGTCCACACACACATCCAGTTAAGGTGGACTGTAAGTAGACTGTAACAAACAGTTCAGTTTGTCAGGTGCATGCAACTATGACATGACTTTATGAAAGTTGTTGGTCTGTCTACTTGACAATGTTGCTGCAATAAAATGGTTGAAGTCAGATGTACAGACTGAAAGATTGTTCTTATATAAACCAGATGTTGACAAAGTTTTCCTTTGGGGACATCATTTGCAGTTGAAAAAGTAAGAAATCGCAATATATCGAAATATCGCAATATTCAATATATCGCAATATCGATATATCGCAATATCGAAAATATCGCAGTATCGCAATACTATCGTATCGTGACCAGGGCTCGACGTTAACTTTTAAAAGTGGTTGCCGGAGGGGCAACCTGGCAAGAGCTTTTGGTTGCCCGAATAAAAATATGGTTGCCCAATTTTAGTCGCTTTATATTTTGAGTAATTAAGATACTATGCAGTCATAAGCCGGCTTAATAATGACGATGTGACAGAAAAGTAAGTATAATAATCTATAGTATAGTATAATAGGCCTATTCAGTGTGCGCACCGGGTGTAGTAGTAGTAATAATGATAATAATAATAATAATAAATTTGTGTCATTTCGTTTTCTAAACAAATCTTATTTTTTGTTTTTATAATGCATTTGCACTGAAAGGATTTAACTAATATTTGTGAACTTTCATTTTCATATATTTTTCAACAGTTATTGTTCATATTGTGCTTAATTTATTAATTAAAAGCGTTATTGATAATTAAGTAGCCTACGCTCCTCCAGGCCCGGCTCCAGACCCAAGTTACAGAGGGGGCCTGCCCCTAGCTTGGGGGGGCCAAGCTACCCAAGGGGGGTCCGGGGGGATTCTCCCCCGGAAGAAGATTTTGTACATTTTAAAGTAAAATTCGTCAACCTGGTGCATTTGAGAGCAAAATGAAGAGGCTAAATCTGTGAAGAACTACACACATCTCTAATGTGTTGTGACTTTACAAATAATTAGGCCTAAACAATTAATATTAAGTGTATTTACACATTGTGCACAAATTGCATTCATTGTGACAAATTTACAATAGTTAATATCCAGCCAGAATCATTGCAAATGGATGTTCAAAGTAACAGTTAGCAATAGAGGGAATGCACATGACGTCACGGACGCGACAGTCAGTGCGGGTACGCCCACTCAGCTGCGGTGAGTGTCAAAACGTCTAAACAAGCCAGGTGGCGCCGCCGGGTCACGGTGTTTAGCGTTCAGCTTCCGCGAGAAAACAACGAAAATGGGAAAGTGCTTTTGTGCCATTGACTGTAAAAATAGATTCAACAAGGCGTCGGAGGTATCTTTTTACAGGCTGCCGAAAGCTAATGAAACGGTCCCGGTCTTCTCTGCAGCTATCCAGGGTTTCAATGAGGGCTCATTCATTCTCTGGCTGTGTTTTACCTGCACAGATATAACGTTACATGAGTGACAGTGTTCACTATGATTGAACAAAGCTAGCGTGTGTTAGTGACAGCGTATGCTATATTTTTCTTAATAAAAGTTGTAATAAAATAAATATTTACCTCTCCACATAGGCTACAACCAGAATATCCAATGCTGTCCTCGTTACTTTAATGTCGCCAACAAATCCAGCCTTGAAGTACGACGCGTATGCTTTCATGCTTTGGTTTGTGTATTTCCCCAGCGTCGATATTAAGTACATATAAATGTCAGGAAACCCTATTCCTGGCCACATGTCTACGTCCATGGACCACTGGTTCTTTGGCAAGCTGTAAGGGTCACATTCGAGTCCAACTGCCTTTAATTTAAGCAGATAATCGTTTATATTAGCCGTGGTTTCGCTACTACCCTTGGCGGAAGCCACGTTTGTTTTGGAAATTTGACACTCAGTGCTGCTCAGTCCGGCTGAGGGGGCGTGTTCGGGAGGGGGCGTGGCGTCGGTGCATTCCCTCTATAGCATTGAGTTAATCAATGCCTAATGACAGCCAGATTCCATGTTAAACTTTAAAACAGAAAAACGTTTTTAGCAAAAAAAAAAAAAAAAAAAAAAAAAAAAAAAATTGAATGGGGGGGGCCAGTTTGTTAAATGGGGGGGCCCGGCCCGGTCAGGCCCTGCCCGGTCAGGCCTGGCCCGGTCAGGCCCGGCCCGGTCAGGCCCGGCCCGGTCAGGCCCGGCCCGGTCAGGCCCGGCCCGGTCAGGCCCGCCCCTAACGCCGGGCCTGCCCTCCTCATGTTCATTCAGGGATACTTTGATGACAGTGGTTTGGGGCCCCCACTCTGATGTTGCATAGGGCCCCAAAAGGCCCAGAAGCGGCCCTGCAATCCCTCTCTCTCTCACCCCGTATGAGAGGCTGACAGGCCAGGGATGCAAATCATTTCTCAGCACATATACGCGGTGGTAAAACGTTTTTGAAGGATGTCCTGGTCGAGGTGTATGTTGTAGGCTTGTTGTAGGCTACATGCTTTGCAGTATAGCGTTATGCTGGAATTATGCTTGAAGTTTGGGCTGTCGCACGGAAATGAGAGACACTGAATCTTGACGAGGAAACGTGTGGAGCGTTTATACACTGTGTGTGGGTTTCTGCTCGCGGAAGTGAGCTGGAGTCTTGAAAACTCCACTTTGTCCGCCCAGCCGCGTCCACGTAGTTACACAATTCGGGGTGTGCACAGCCAGGCGAAAACCGTCTGCACAGCAGCCTTGTGGAGGGGCGCGTCTGCTGATTTAACTAACTTTTCCGTGTGGACACTCGCCGATGCGGGAAGCATATGAGACCTAAGCGCTTGTTGTAGGCTACATGCTTTGCAGTATAGCATTCGTTTTCCGTCCCGTTCAAAGACGCACGGGTATTTCACCTCAATGACAATTTCCTCGTCCTTTGTTTCTGTGCGGGGCTGCGGGCGGACGAGGTTCTTCTTGCGTCTTGCAGCCGCTGTGATTGTGTGCGAGCAGCCCCACCTGTCCCAGTCAGTACTCGTTAAACATACCGCACGTGCAGCATGCATCACGTAGGTTCCGACTGGTAATTAGTAACATCGTTTCGATTGTAACAGCAATAAAATGTCACATATATGTCACTCACAACAAGTATTAAAACATTTATTTGGTGTATATTTTGCTGTTTGCTGCTGTACATATTTTGTTGCATGTTAAATCGTGGTTGCCCCTGGGGCAACCAAAGACCGAGAAATGGTTGCCCCATGTTTTTTTTGGTTGCCCGGGGCAACCGGGCAGCCGTTAATGTCGAGCCCTGGTGACTCAAGTATCGTTTCAGTATCGTATCGTGGGCATCTGGTGATTCCCACCCCTAGAATGACAGCGACTGAAAGACAGTACGCAGCATCATGAGATAGAAAATGAGGTGTATATACAGAACTTTCAACCACTTAGATGACTGGTTGTGTGAGAAGGAGAGGGAAAGTGATGTGTTGCAAAGGGGCAGAACTTTTCCAGAAACTTTCCATGGGAAGTTAACCCATTGATACCTGATGCAGCATTTGCGTGTGTATATCCCTCATTTGTGTGTGTATCCCTTTAAGACCGCGAACGTCTTAAAGGGATACACACACAAATGCTGCATCAGGTATCAATGGGTTAAAGGAGAACTTCACCAAAAAACATTGCCGATTTATTTTGCACATGATCTCACACATATCCCAAAACTGTCAACAGTTTTGCAGGCATTGATTTAGTTGGATAGTTATTGAGACTTGATTTGAGTTAAGTTGTGGACCAGTGATGTCATTTGTACATGAATGACATCACTGGGGTTCTGGAGGCCGGCCTTTTCATCTCCGCGGGGTCCGCTTGGCGGTTAAAAGCCCCGGTGTACGCATCGCCGGTGTTTCTCCACGAGCCTTCATCTCACATGAGGGACCACCTTGCTTCCCCAAATTCAACGCCTCATTTCCCAGAATTCTAGGTCATGTGACTAGCGTCACCATGCCTGCCCCCATTACCCGCATCATTATGATCATTGCTTTCTGACAACAGGGGGCGCCCTTTCTCTTCGGGAAGCGACGACAAGGGTTCCTGACCAAGCGGCAGTATTATAACTATGTTCATGTCATTATGGCACACTAACATTCAACACCTGTTAAGGTTTTCCAACCATGTCTGTTGTTCTCTACATAGGCTTAAAACAAGATAGCAGGACTAAATAAGGTATTCAAATAATGCAAAGAACGTGGGTTTAATAGTACAGTGCATTGTAATATATCATGCAAACACAGCTGAGAATACAAAGTCCACCCAATATAAATTCCACGTAATGTAAATATAACATCACACTGTGCTCTGTGTATATGGTCCATCGTTTGAATGGGTAGACTTAATGTGAAAACCTGCATAACATTTTTATAACACATACATCCGTTCAGTTTGGTTCCATTTCAAACTTTTTAGTCCCTCGGGCCCAGTAGGAATGGGTTCCCTATGATAGCAGCCCCATGTTTATGAGTATTATTCAGATGTTTTCCACAGGCTGCCAGGTCAACACTTACATTCATGACATTACGTCGTTTAGCAGACGCTTTTATCCAAAGTGACAATATGAACGGTGCAACACAGTCGATGTCAGGTAAGACTCACTTTAACGGAATAGAGTAGCAAGCAACTTACCAAGCAGTCCATGCAAACGGCTGGCCATTCAACTTTTTATTTTCCAATGCTGAAGTGACCGACATGCAACATGTCCTCATACCGAAACGGCAGAATAGGTCTATTCCCACTGACTCCCAAAACGGCGCGTATGGCCGAAATCAGACACCTGGCTCTCCTTAGCAATGTAACCGGGGAAGGGGAGACTCGTAGCACCGCTCTCGCCCCCGACCGGCTGAGCGGTTCGAGCTGCGGCTCGACTCGTGACCGGACCACCACCATCAGTGGGTGGGGCTAATCTGAGTTTTTAACAAGCTACTGCAACGTCAATACAAGCATCTTCTCTCTCTCTTTTACAATAACAACCTGAGTCTGTGTCCGTTAAAAAAACAACCTTGTTTAGTGGACGGGCTGCCGAAGCAGGAGCCTGCGCACAAAGTCAATACTGCTTCAATACAAATAAAGAATCAAAATGCTCAGATTAGTTACTAACACAAAGCTATGAAAATAGGGTCCAAGTTGAAAAATACAGAAATTCTCCTTTAAAAACGCAACGACACGCCGGGAGGTAAACCCGCTTCTCTCGCTTGCTCTCTCGGTTTATATGAGACTGGTGACCTCTAGTGGTCGTGGCCAACAGTGATATTTGTCGTTTTAACACCCTGGAAAATAGAGCTATGTTGTCGTTTTTGTTGTGAGGATGGTCTGCCTGCTGTGATGTCAGGGAGAGACGTCAAAAACAGCCTGCTAGCGGCTAGCAGCTAGCTAGCCAGACAGACAGACAGACAGACAGACAGGGGGGCAAAAACAGCCTGCTGCTGGCTAGCTAGCTAGCCAGCCAGACAGACAGGCGGGCCCTCGCATTGAAATGCAAGCGGGGCCGTGAGTAAAGATAAAGAGGCAAGATCTGGATTCCTCTCAAAGCACACGAGCAGAGCACCTGACAGCACGTGGAGCCTCCTGTCTTAACAGTGTGGATCTTACTCTGGCTGCGTGGGGAGGAAGGATTATTGGCAGGAGAGCGTGATGGAGAGGACGATAGTGTGATGGAGAGGAAGATAGAGCCGGCTGTCACAACAGTTTTGGAGGAGTCCCTTTGAAACGAGGGAGAGGACTAAAATGCATCCACCCTGCGCATCTCCCACTCCGCTAAGGGTCCATTTTGGTTTGTGGTTTATGATGTGCACTTTATTGCAGCTTATCTTACATGTACAGTGTGCACTCCTGCTCAAAATGGCTGCCGTGTGTACCGATCAGATGGCATCATGGTAGGCACTGCTGCTCCTTAGTAAAAGAAAATAAAAGAAAAAGAAAAAAGGAGTCAAGTCATGTAAAAGCTTGCCAGTCAGAGAAATGTACAACATCAGCTGTTATATAATAAGCTTTTAAAGTAATGTGTAGGATTTGACACAGTTTCTTATTTGCAAACATCGTCCTGCTTGGCTTGGAATACATTGTGTTAGCATACGCTAAGCTGAGAGGAAAAATGGCCTCTTCTCTGGAGATGAATGAGCGTGCTAATTGATATTCCACTGACAAACTGCAGCTGTTAATTGACATCCTCTTGTGGCCGCTCTCTTACTCTGTGACATCACACCAACACATGATTATTACTCTGTGACATCACACCGACACATGATTATTACTCTGTGACATCACACCAACACATCATTATTACTCTGTGACATCACACCAACACATATGATTATTACTCTGTGACACCACACCAACACACTGTAGTTAGACCTGATTATTACTCTGTGACACCACACCAACACACTGCAGTTAGGTCTGACCATGTGTTCTGTATTGTGTTTCTCTACCTGATCTGTTAAGGTCTAACTGCAAATGAGTGAACAAGCTTCCAGTTCCTTCACAATGTCACTGAATCAGCAGCCTCGTTGCCAGAATAAAATGTCAGCATGTTTCTGATCCACGGATACGTAGAATATGAACCTTTCTGCACCAAAATACATTGCTGCACATCACCTTTTTAGATATGGGAAAATGAGCCGTATACATGTCATAGAGTATGCTACTGAAGAGCACGGAGGCCAGTAAAGCTGGAATGATGCGAGACTATGAATCCTAACGAGAACACATTTGGTGCTTCTATACTCCGTGCGGGTTTCTCCTCGCAGAAGTGGCCGTTATAAAAGTCCACTTCCTCCGCCAGCCGCATCCGTGTAGTTACAAAATGAGGGGTGTGCACGGTCATGTTAAAACTCGCTGCATGGGAGACTTGCGGAGGGGTGTGTCTGAGGGGCGTGTCTGCTGATTTGACGTCACTTGGCCACACGGAGGCGTCGGGTACACAGTAACTCAAGCTTAACTCATTCATGGCCAGTTTAGGACTGCCAATATTTAGCACAGGCCAAAGATTTTCATAATTGTTGGTCATCTTTCAAGACCCACAGTAAATTATCTATTAGCACCAAAGTGATTTGCAATACCTCAAAATGAAGATGTACGTCTCTGGGTTCACCAGGGAAAAAAAAGTGAGCTTTTAGCATGTTCTGTACTCTACTTATAGCCATTTATATACACCCTGTTTTCACCAAAAAGGTCTCTCTGAGAAGATAAATTGCAGAAAATGGCATTTTTCTAAATCACACAATCTCAGGCAGAACTCGCTCTCAATTCTTTTATTTTGAACTGTATTGACATCAGACATGTAAATATGATTCGTTATGACACAAATGAAAAAAATAATAATATATATATATATATATATACATGATGTGCTTTTTTTACATTCAACAATACAGTTTACTCAGTGTGAGTGAGTGTGCAGACAGACACACAGACAGACAGACAGACAGACAGACAGACAGACAGACAGACAGACACACACACACACACTCCTTACCGCGAGATCATCCGGGTCCTGTCGCATTGGAGTCAGTCCAGTCTTCCTCGCCCTCGACAGGAAAGTGGCCGTGCTGCTTCGCTCTGTGTGAAAGCCATTTCTGTGGCGAGGCTGCTGTTCTCCTCCAACTCACACAGTTGTGACTCCGTCTCGTCTCTTTCGGGCTGGGACACAGGAACGGGGTCGAGGGACCAGGATCGATCATGTTGGTCACGGGTTTGACTACCGCGAACGATCGATGTCCGCTGCCCTGCAGCAAGCCGATCAGCTCGTGCAGCGCGCCGAGGGGCGTTTCAATGGCGTTTCTCCTCTATGCAACAGGCAGCGTTTCTCCGTTTTCTCCTCCTCTTCCATTTCAAAACAACAGCTGCGGTATGTGTTTGATAACGTGTTGTCGGCTTGTCTTTGTGGCTAGGGACCTGAAAACATGTCACAGGCTGGGGAAGTGTTTGAACTACGCGCTGTACTAATAAAAACAAAAACACGTCAAACACGTCTTTGGCGGTGAATGAGTTAATGAAAAGTACAAAAATATCTAAAAACTTGAAGAAGAAGAAGAAGCACCTGCAAATCATTACGCAACAATCCCTGTGCTACTAGGTTGGGAGATGATGGCTTAAGGTGTGTGTGTGTGTGTGTGTGTGTGTGTGTGTGTGTGTGTGTGTGTGTCTGTGTCTATCTATCTATAATTACAGGAAAGTGCGTACATACATATTAATCATTTCATTGATTAGTATAGTCCTCATAGCTTACAGCCAAAACACACTGTTCTAATGGATGTTTTATGGAAAAGAATGCATCATTGATATGCAACAGACGTAACAGTTGGTTGATTAGCCTGAAGCACAGAGTGTTTGCAGTCTAAACACAGCATCAATGAACAGCCGGAGACGTATGACTTCAGGTTGTGTTTGCTGCTTTTTGAAAACAAATTACATTACTGATCATTACAGATCATTACTGATCATTACAGATCATTACAGATCATTACTGATCATTACAGATCGGACGCGATGAAAACAGCGGGTGTTTTGGTGTTTTGGCTCTACTTTGCAGCTGGCCTCATTGAGACGACTCAGAGAGCCTTTGACAGATTGAGTGGACTGCAGTGATGCATGATGCAGTAGATGCAGGGGCAGGTTGCCAGGTTCATGCTGTGGGTTGATGCAGTAGAGGCAGGTTGCCAGGTTGCTTCCTGCTGTGGGTTGATGCAGTAGAGGCAGGTTGCCAGGTTGCTTCACGCTGTGGGTTGATGCAGTAGATGCAGGTTGCCAGGTTCATGCTGTGGGTTGCCAGGTTCATGCTGTGGGTTGCCAGGTTCATGCTGACAGCTGTACCCACAGGGAAAGGCAGTGGGCTACTCACAGCATCAATTAACTGCCTACCTATTTCATACTCATAAAGAATTTCCTTCCGTAGTTATAGATACTAGTGCAGTGCCTGTTCCCCTCCCTCCCCCTCCCCATCCCCCCATTCACACATCATTCCCTCCCCCCCCCCCCCCCCCCCCCGTCCCTTCGATTGGTCAAATTGCATCAAATTCAACACTGCACTTTCTCGGGTCCCCAGCAGCGCACCCGCCAAGTTCAAAGTCAATCAGATGAACGGTTCTCGACTCGAAAGTCGTGTTCTGGACGGTGGAGTTGCACAACATTTGGACAACACTGCACTCTGTTGGGTTCCCAGCAGCGCACTCCCTGAGTTTGAAGTCAATCAGACCAACGGTTCTGGAGTTATGCAACGGACAGATAGACAGACAGACATACCGACAGACGGTTCTGCCTTTACTGTGATGTCACTGGATTATTGGTTCTGAAGTGCTGACATATGAGAGCTCATAATGCTTCATTACATTTGATATCCAGTTGTTTGTATTTCAAGTCATGCAGGTCACATTGTTCATGTTGATTTTCTGCAATTTTGTCACAACTGTCTCATTCTCTCCTAAAAAGGACATTTTAATCTCAATGGGGTTATTTACTTAAATAAGACAAAGACAACACGAGAACATGTCTTTCTATAGTCACTGACAACCCATGTCACCAGAACATTGTCTGAAAACCAGGGCAGAATCTCAACATGAATTTGAATCTACAATCTCAGCGTCAATTTGAAACAAAGCGGCAGTGAATTGAAGTGAAGTAAGGTTAGGGTTATGGTTTGGTGGTTTGGTTCGCTCTCTCACTTGCAAGACAGGGATGGTGTCTTGCTGCCTGCAGCTCTTTAAAGTGGTGGGTAGTCTAGTCTGTCTGGCAGGATCGCATTTCCAAAAGTCATCAGGAAAGAAGGTCAGACAGAGATTGTCTAGTCCTCCTCCTCCTCCTCCTCCTCCTCCTCCTCCTCCTCCTCCTCCTCGTGCCCAACGATCGCTGCAAACCTGTGCAATAACTGTGACTTGATGGGCACTTGATCTGTTGCATCATCTGTTGGCAGATGTGTATGTATGCGTCTGTCTGTCTGTCTGTCTGTCTGTCTGTCTGTCTGTCTGCCTGTCTGCCTGTCTGTCTGTCTGTCTCTCTGTCTGGCTGTCTGCCTGTCTGTCTGTCTGTCTGTAACTGACTGTCTGTCTGTCTGTCTGTCTGTAACTGACTGTCTGTCTGCCTGTCTGTCTGTCTGCCTGTAACTGACTGTCTGTCTGTCTATCTGTCTGTCTGTCTGTCTGCCTGTCTGTCTGTCTGTCTGTCTGTCTGCCTGTCTGTAACTGACTGTCTGTCTGTCTGTCTGTCTGTCTGTCTGTCTGTCTGTCTGTCTGTCTGTCGTTTGGTCGGTCGATACTCCAATATCAGTGGTTTTATTATCTGCCTTTACCCACTTAATCATTATATCCACATTTGTGATGATTATTTATCAAAAACATCAATTTGTAAATATTTTGTGAACGCATCAAGTCAGAGAAAGAAACCCTGTCTTTGCATTTTATTTTGATCAGTCTTGCTTTAATAAAAGTGCTTGTGAGATCTGACATGTGGCTTTGACTTACAACTGAAAATCTAGCCCACTTTGTAGAAACTATTTTAATATTCATATATCCAGCCTAAATTTACACAATGATTTTTGGTCCATATTGCCAAAGCCATAATTCCAATAGTTAGGGGTTCGATTCCGTGTTTGGCTGCATGGGTATAGAGCAGTAAGGGTTAGGGGTTCCATTCCCTAACCCAGGGAACTACCCAACTAACTACCAGGTTTGCGGTGGTTTGATGCTAAAATGACATATAGCCTACTCATGGTACTCTTAAGGCAGGGGTTCTCAATGTGAGGTCCGGGGACCACCAAGGCTCCTTGAGTTCCAGGACCAGGTGGTCCCCAGCAAACGGATGAATTGTTAAACGTCTCCATTATTTCATCTACAAGACGTTAACACAATTATAGAAGGTAGAAGAATGACTGCTGTGATCTTAGTTCCACTGTTATCTCTACAGATGCAGTTGTGGACTAAACCATTTGGGTCCGAGAGACAAAAGATCAGAATCTCTCTCTCTCTCTCTCTGTATCCCACTCTCTTTCACACCCACGTGCACACACCATGCAGACAAACAGACGTGACACCTTCCACTGAGCGCAGACAGAATTCCAGAGAGATGACATTTTGGATCGGCGGTTCTGGTTGATTAGTCGGCCTTACAGACAGATGACATTTTGAATCGGCCGTTCTGGTTGGTTAGTCGGGCTGTCAGTGACACAGAGTCTGAACACGTTCTCCACTTTCACTGCATTTAGAGGTTAATTGACATGGAGACAACTGCTCATGTGTGCAGAGAACAAGTTCCAGCTGTAGCAGAACCCGTACGGCCCAGAGTCTGGCTGCTAGGAGCTGTAGCAGAACCCGTACGGCCCAGAGTCTGGCTGCTAGGAGCTGTAGCAGAACCCGTACGGCCCAGAGTCTGGCTGCTAGGAGCTGTAGCAGAACCCGTACGGCCCAGAGTCTGGCTGCTAGGAGCTGTAGCAGAACCCGTACGGCCCAGAGTCTGGCTGCTAGGAGCTGTAGCAGAACCCGTACGGCCCAGAGTCTGGCTGCTAGGAGCTGTAGCAGAACCCGTACGGCCCAGAGTCTGGCTGCTAGGAGCTGTAGCAGAACCCGTACGGCCCAGAGTCTGGCTGCTAGGAGCTGAGATGACTGGCTGGCTCCCGGTTCCTCCTGATCTCCGACAACGAAAATCCGATTTCCATAAAGTGGCATATTTACAGAGCTAGAGGATTGACTGTATATACCTAACGCACTGTGCACAAAGCTAGAACCAGCAGCGACATACAAAAAAGTTCAGAGGGGCGGGGACCTCACACAACGGAGCTCGTGCGCAGAATTTGATCCACTACTTTTAGCCTCACAAAGAGCATAGCCCTTACTCACACGACCACTAGAGGTCGCATTCGGAAACGTCGGTCGTTTTAACCCCCTTGAAAATCGACCAACGTTGTCGTATTTCTCGTGAGGACGTGCTGGGATCTGGTGTAAATATGGATTTGCCCTTTGTCTGTTTTAGTGCTGTTGGCTGTCAGCCTTGGTCATAATGTCACACACATAATCCTGCTGATTTACAGGCTTCTGCTGTGGCCCTGCTTTATCTGATCTCCTGCCTGAAAAGACATGTTTAAGATGCCATAAAGCAGCAAACAATGGCTCAACGCAACCAAGCTGCTCTGTTTGTTGCCGTGTGTTTTTAGGCCCAGCTGGGCCAGGCGTTAGGAACTGAACGGTGGTGAAAATGAAATATAGGTGGAGGAAGTCCTCAGGTTCCTACTGTAGATCCCTCGGTGGCTGGAGAAAAGGAATCAGGAAAAAAAGGCCGACCTTCTTTCTCAGGATTAAACACATGGAACAAACCCCTGGAGTCAGAGGGTCTCCAGATTCCATCTAACAGTCAATAGTCTTTTTCCCTGTATCCTGTCTTGCTCCTTAGTCTTTTTACATGTGCTTGCTGCTGAATGATTTCAGAAAAATCCAAACCAAATAGTACTTTGCTATCATTACAGTACGCATGGCTTCATGGCTTGTTGTATCCTACTTAGGTGTGAGATGGGCGGGGTTTTGACACCAGGAAGGTATCTGAAAGGCAACTCGGTGGCCTTTTTTTGTGATGGACAACTTAGCTGACACTGTGTGAACCTTCCTGATGCCGTTAAGCACCACCCATCTGCTACCTCATGCAGGTTAAAACAAACGCCACCTACTATTTGACCCACAGCTCATCCTAATGCAGGAGACAGGCAGGGTGGGAGCTGAAAGACTTGTGAAGGGGGAAAGTCTCTCTCTCCCTCTCTCCCTCCCTTCATCCCTCGCTCTCTCCCTCTCTCTCTGGAAAAGACCTTGGGTTTGGACACATCACCTGCTATTCTTTAAAGGCATAGTTCACCCAAAAATGAAAATGCTGCCTGTCATCATCTCCTCCCCTCATGCCAGTTGAAACACAGGTGAAGTTAACTCCTCCCCTCATGCCAGTTGAAACACAGGTGAAGTTAACTCCTCCCCCTCATGCCAGGTGAAACACAGGTGTAGTTTGTCCATATAACACACAGGGAGGTCACCAGCACACCTCCATAGCAGCCTTCTCCAACACAACTGAAGTCAGTGGACCAGTTCTTCACAGTTCCAAAAAGACCTATATTATATTTACATCATCGCTTATCAAAAATACAGGGGAAATCACCTCATGCAGCAAGAAAGGCATAAGTGAAAGTAAAAAAAGGCGGCCAGGAGGAATGCTCCGTGCTTAGTAAGTAGGTTAGGCTTTATGCTCAAACGATGTTGACATTAGTAGGTAAAATTAACGTATATGATAATACGCTTCAGAGGACTATAGCTGTCTGTGGTGAGTTGGTCTGAGGACATTCCCTCTGGAAACCAGCTCCAGAACTGCAATCTGTCTAGCCAGTTGTGCATTCCCTTACAAAAACTACTAACGTTATAGTAGTCATGTGCATTTATAGCCTATACTATTCCCCCAATGAACGTTATGCAGACTGCAGCTGTTTGATATGCGGGCGTCGTCTTTCAGAATGGACGCTAATTAGGCTACTACATGGGAATAATTTGATCCTTAACGACCGCAGCTGCACGTCGTTGGCTGGGGTACATCGGCGATGTTTGGTTGTTGAATTAATTAATTCATCATACTGTAGCCTAGGCTACACTAACCTATGAAAATATTCATTTGGGCTAGGAGGAGCTGGGTGGAACTGCCTCCGCTCGCCTTTCAATCCGGGAGTGGTGGCTGTCGCCTGAAAGCACACCCCAGGACAGGAATGTGGCGGTGCTGCTTGGCTGTGTGTGAAAGCAATTTCTGTGGCGAGGCTGCCGGCTTTGCGGGCCTTCTGAACTGCAATTTTGCACGATCTGTGTGTGAAAGCGGCTTGTAATTCACGCCCAACCGTCTGTTAGAAGAGACTAAAGCTCAATTTATGCTTTGTCTGCCGACACTTTTGAAATGGTCGCCGACAGAAATGAGGACTTGAGTCGACACTTTCAAGTGTCGGCGAGCAGCAGTGTCTGCTACCTGGTGAAATATCTATATCTAGTGTCGCTGACTACGTCATAGTATCGCGCAAGTCTGATTGGCTATATAGACGGCACGAACTTGACTTCCTTGTTTTGGTTGGGGTCCACCCGCTAGTTCTCGCTCGATTGAAATGAATGAACGTGTCCCCGCTATTTTTATCAGCCTGTCCTTGATGTATGACTTCGTGAAAATCACAAAGAACACCGTGACCAACTTCCCAGAGAGAGAGGAGGTGATTGTGTGGTTGTGTGTCGTTATATGTGGCTGCAGTTACATGTTGCCTCCGACGTGGGTTCACTGACAGCATTCCCTCTCTTGGCTGTCTGCACTAGTTCTCTGCCTCCCTCTGTCTATAGCGTCACGTGACCGAGAGAGAAGCATCAATGCAGCAACATGAGCGACACTTTTTTTCCCGTCTGCGACCATGTGCTGAGCGACACTTTCTAATAAGTATAAATGAAGCTTAAGGTGTGCTGCTGTCTCTTTAAATGTGAATGTTTACATTTCACCTGGCAGCACCTCCTCTTGTATTCTTTCCAGGAACCTTGAGTCTGACGGATGGCTGTATACGTTAGCTCTGCAGGGGTCAGAGGGCGTGTGTTTCTCACACACACTGTGCACACTGTGTGTGTGTGTCTCACACACACAGTGTGCACATGGCTCATTAATAAACTGTGTGTGTGTGTGTGTGTGTGTGTGTGTGTGTGTGTGTGTGTGTGTGTGTCACACATGCGTCACTGCTGCCTCTGTGGCCTTCTGCAGAGTCACTGTGTCACGCTGAAGACTGGAAATCACTCTGCTGCTTCCAAAAATATCAAGCTGACTTTGTAGCTTTGGTAACTTTGTTAGCCAGACGTGTGGTTCTCCTGAGGTGGAAGTCTTTGTATCTTTGGTAACTTTGTTAGCCAGACGTGTGGTTCTCCTGAGGTGGAAGTCTTTGTATCTTTGGTAACTTTGTTAGCCAGACGTGTGGTTCTCCTGAGGTGGAAGTCTTTGTATCTTTGGTAACTTTGTTAGCCAGACGTGTGGTTCTCCTGAGGTGGAAGCCTTTGTAGCTTTGGTAACTTTGTTAGCCAGACGTGTGGTTCTCCTGAGGTGGAAGTCTTTGTATCTTTGGTAACTTTGTTAGCCAGACGTGTGGTTCTCCTGAGGTGGAAGTCTTTGTAGCTTTGGTAACTTTGTTAGCCAGACGTGTGATCCTCCTGAGGTGGAAGTCTTTGTATCTTTGGTAACTTTGTTAGCCAGACGTGTGGTTCTCCTGAGGTGGAAGTCTTTGTATCTTTGGTAACTTTGTTAGCCAGACGTGTGGTTCTCCTGAGGTGGAAGTCTTTGTAGCTTTGGTAACTTTGTTAGCCAGACGTGTGGTTCTCCTGAGGTGGAAGTCTTTGTAGCTTTGGTAACTTTGTTAGCCAGACGTGTGATCCTCCTGAGGTGGAAGTCTTTGTATCTTTGGTAACTTTGTTAGCCAGACGTGTGGTTCTCCTGAGGTGGAAGTCTTTGTATCTTTGGTAACTTTGTTAGCCAGACGTGTGGTTCTCCTGAGGTGGAAGTCTTTGTAGCTTTGGTAACTTTGTTAGCCAGACGTGTGGTTCTCCTGAGGTGGAAGTCTTTGTAGCTTTGGTAACTTTGTTAGCCAGACGTGTGGTTCTCCTGAGGTGGAAGTCTTTGTAGCTTTGGTAACTTTGTTAGCCAGACGTGTGGTTCTGCTGAGGAGGAAGTCTTTGTAGCTTTGGTAACTTTGTTAGCCAGACGTGTGGTTCTCCTGAGGAGGAAGTCTTTGTAGCTTTGGTAACTTTGTTAGCCAGACGTGTGGTTCTGCTGAGGTGGAAGTCTTTGTAGCTTTGGTAACTTTGTTAGCCAGACGTGTGGTTCTCCTGAGGTGGAAGTCTTTGTAGCTTTGGTAACTTTGTTAGCCAGACGTGTGGTTCTCCTGAGGTGGAAGTCTTTGTAGCTTTGGTAACTTTGTTAGCCAGACGTGTGGTTCTGCTGAGGAGGAAGTCTTTGTAGCTTTGGTAACTTTGTTAGCCAGACGTGTGGTTCTGCTGAGGAGGAAGTCTTTGTAGCTTTGGTAACTTTGTTAGCCAGACGTGTGGTTCTGCTGAGGTGGAAGTCTTTGTAGCTTTGGTAACTTTGTTAGCCAGACGTGTGGTTCTCCTGAGGTGGAAGTCTTTGTAGCTTTGGTAACTTTTGTTAGCCAGACGTGTGGTTCTCCTGAGGTGGAAGTCTTTGTAGCTTTGGTAACTTTGTTAGCCAGACGTGTGGTTCTCCTGAGGTGGAAGTCTTTGTAGCTTTGGTAACTTTGTTAGCCAGACGTGTGGTTCTCCTGAGGTGGAAGTCTTTGTAGCTTTGGTAACTTTGTTAGCCAGACGTGTGGTTCTCCTGAGGTGGAAGTCTTTGTATCTTTGGTAACTTTGTTAGCCAGACGTGTGGTTCTGCTGAGGTGGAAGTCTTT
Organism: Poromitra crassiceps; assembly: GCF_964638095.1. Taxonomy (NCBI): domain Eukaryota; kingdom Metazoa; phylum Chordata; class Actinopteri; order Beryciformes; family Melamphaidae; genus Poromitra; species Poromitra crassiceps. The sequence goes on from NC_139639.1 coordinate 9,371,459, forward strand.
GTAGCTTTGGTAACTTTGTTAGCCAGACGTGTGGTTCTCCATAGGTGGAAGTCTTTGTATCTTTGGTAACTTTGTTAGCCAGACGTGTGGTTCTGCTGAGGTGGAAGTCTTTGTAGCTTTGGTAACTTTGTTAGTCAGACGTGTGGTTCTCCTGAGGTGGAAGTCTTTGTAGCTTTGGTAACTTTGTTAGCCAGACGTGTGGTTCTCCTGAGGTGGAAGTCTTTGTAGCTTTGGTAACTTTGTTAGCCAGACGTGTGGTTCTCCTGAGGTGGAAGTCTTTGTAGCTTTGGTAACTTTGTTAGCCAGACGTGTGGTTCTCCTGAGGTGGAAGTCTTTGTAGCTTTGGTAACTTTGTTAGCCAGACGTGTGGTTCTCCTGAGGTGGAAGTCTTTGTATCTTTGGTAACTTTGTTAGCCAGACGTGTGATTCTCCTGAGGTGGAAGTCTTTGTATCTTTGGTAACTTTGTTAGCCAGACGTGTGGTTCTCCTGAGGTGGAAGTCTTTGTAGCTTTGGTAACTTTGTTAGCCAGACGTGTGGTTCTCCTGAGGTGGAAGTCTTTGTAGCTTTGGTAACTTTGTTAGCCAGACGTGTGGTTCTCCTGAGGTGGAAGTCTTTGTAGCTTTGGTAACTTTGTTAGGCAGACGTGTGGTTCTCCTGAGGTGGAAGTCTTTGTAGCTTTGGTAACTTTGTTAGCCAGACGTGTGGTTCTCCTGAGGTGGAAGTCTTTGTAGCTTTGGTAACTTTGTTAGCCAGACGTGTGATCCTCCTGAGGTGGAAGTCGACCGCACCTCGCTCTCATTCCTCTTGGATCAGGGACATGTTTTATTTGGTTAAAGTGGAAAAGATAAGCTGTACTGTAAATGGCTCGCTTGCCAAATTCAATAAAACGTGGGGGCACTTTTTTGCACATGCTAAGAGGCTGGAGTTTACTGCTATTCCAGAGTAGCAGCTCTCTTTCTTCCTTTTTGTTTTTTAATATACCTTTAAAATATGTAGAAGATGGGCTCACAGGATGGCCTCTCCCTCCCCCCACATGGCTGTCACAATCCAAACCTCTCACTAAAGCCATCAGTATGCAGAAGCGCGTCTTCTCGTCTCGTCATGGGATCTGTGACTCTCTCTCTCTGTCTCTCTGTCCCACCTCACATTCAACTCCCACCTGCTCTCTGGCCGACTGAGTCAAAAGCTCACATACATTCACACCAGTCTAGGTGCTATATCCATCGGTCGAAAATTGCTATAACTTTTGGCGGGTTTGATTTCTGACGGTACGCTTGGCAACAAAATAATCTCTTTGTCTCTGGTAGACTAACGCTTTAGCATACAACATGTTAAGTCATAACTGACTAGAAGGTAGACTAACGCTTTAGCATACAACATCTCAAGTCATAACTGACTAGAAGGTAGACTAATGCTTTAGCATACAACATCTTAAGTCATAACTGACTAGAAGGTAGATCAACGCTTTAGCATACAACATGTTAAGTCATAACTGACTAGAAGGTAGACTAACGCTTTAGCATACAACATCTCAAGTCATAACTGACTAGAAGGTAGACTAATGCTTTAGCATACAACATCTTAAGTCATAACTGACTAGAAGGTAGATCAACGCTTTAGCATACAACATCTTAAGTCATAACTGACTAGAAGGTAGACTAACGCTTTAGCATACAACATCTTAAGTCATAACTGACTAGAAGGTAGATCAACGCTTTAGCATACAACATCTTAAGTCATAACTGACTAGAAGGTAGACTAACGCTTTAGCATACAACATCTTAAGTCATAACTGACTAGAAGGTAGACTAACGCTTTAGCATACAACATCTTAAGTCATAACTGACTAGAAGGTAGACTAACGCTTTAGCATACAACATCTTAAGTCATAACTGACTAGAAGGTAGACTAACGCTTTAGCATACAACATCTTAAGTCATAACTGACTAGAAGGTAGACTAACGCTTTAGCATACAACATCTTAAGTCATAACTGACTAGAAGGTAGACTAACGCTTTAGCATACAACATCTTAAGTCATAACTGACTATAAGGTAGATCAACGCTTTAGCATACAACATCTTAAGTCATAACTGACTAGAAGGTAGACTAACGCTTTAGCATACAACATCTTAAGTCATAACTGAAGGTAGACTAACTCTTTAGCATACAACATCTTAAGTCATAACTGACTAGAAGGTAGATCAACGCTTTAGCATACATCTTAAGTCATAACTGACTAGAAGGTAGACTAACGCTTTAGCATACAACATCTTAAGTCATAACTGACTAGAAGGTAGACTAACGCTTTAGCATACATCTTAAGTCATAACTGACTAGAAGGTAGACTAACGCTTTAGCATACAACATCTTAAGTCATAACTGACTAGAAGGTAGACTAACGCTTTAGCATACAACATCTTAAGTCATAAATGAAGGTAGACTAACTCTTTAGCATACAACATCTTAAGTCATAACTGACTAGAAGGTAGACTAACTCTTTAGCATACAACATCTTAAGTCATAACTGACTAGAAGGTAGACTAACGCTTTAGCACACATCTTAAGTCATAACTGAAGGTAGACTAACTCTTTAGCATACAACATGTTGTCATAGCTCATAGCTGACTAGAAGTGAGAAAATGAGAGCTTGTGGAACATCTAAGGTGGATGGTTGGTTCATTTGAATGATGCATGTCTAAACCTGTCAGGCTTGTTTAGCAGATTGGTAAAATAGACAAAACAAAGCACGCTCAACGGCAGATCTGTCTTTCCCTGAGACGTTAGCCGGACACAGACAGCTAATGTTTTTCAGCTGTTGATTCATAATCAAGATTTTGTGTTCATACGTTATGAATCTACAGGCCATAGAATAAAAACCAATGCCAGTAAACAGTAAAGCTGTAAAAGGCACTTATACCCGAATTTCCACATCTGACTGTGATCACAGCACTAAAAGCAGGATTAGTCAGCAGCCTGATAATGGCATTCTGAGAGACATTCAGGTGAAAAAATACATTTGTACATCAGATTTCTCAACGTGTTTTTTGAGTTGGTGCATGTAATCACCATACACTGCTAACAATAACCTGGATAAGCTAAGCTCACATCCCCATGATGGGAAACCTGGATTTATTGTCAATTTATTGTGATTGTTTGGCCCCTGCATGGACTATTAGGCACCGATTTGTGCCAGGGGGTATTAATCTAATTGCCTTGTCCTGATTAGTTGATTCGTTTTCCCTGTTTGCCTATATAAACCCGCCCCATTGGATGATACCAGATGAAGGTTGCTTGACCAAAACGGTGTATCTCATGTATTAAAAGTCTTGGGTCGACTGAAAGTCTACTGATTCTATGTTTGGCAAACCTGGATGTTTCGAGCTTCGACAGATACTGAAGTATGTAAACAGCTCATCTCATGTCCAGTCGATCTTTGTAGTTCTGTTCTTTGTAGTTCTGTTCCCACGCTTTTGTATTGACAGTATTCTTAGCAGTCTCTACCACAGGGAGTTGTGATTGTGATTTTAAAGATGTCATGAAACATTTCATATGACTTAATTTGCATTTCACCTCAGACAAAGACAGGACACTGCTTTCAAGTCTGAGATGTACCTACTGTAGATTTGCTAGAAAGATTTTTAAAAATCACCTTTTGGCTAACTAGGGCACTGCTAGATGACATCACTAAGTTGACTGTGCAGCACAGCACAGCACAGTAGTGAAGTGCAGGATAGCTAAGTGTTGGTAGTAAGGATTTTGAATTCTAACAGGCTCACATAATGCTGTTGTGTTTCTGACTTGTTTTGTTCTTGTTTTGACTCATCAAAACATAAAAAAAATCCTTACTACTATCACTTAAGTAGCCTGTACTCCATTACTGCACTGTACTGTACTGTCACCTACTAGTGACATCATCAAGCTGCGCCCTAGTTGGCAAAGAGGTGAAATGTTGTTAATCGTTCTAGCAGATCCAGGTAAATGTCAGACTTGAAAGCAGTGTCCTGTCTTGTCTGAGGTGAAATGCAAATGAACTAGAGTCACATGATCAAATGTTTCCTGTTCTGTTTAACATGTGTACACGGTCTGAACATCCTCTTCATCAGTATATTAAGCCAGCAGCGATTCCATAGGACCTTCAGATCCTGTCTCTCAGGACAGGATCTGAAGCTCCCACATGCGGCACGGCCTCTTATAGAGGAAAGATGGCTGAGTTTGAGTCGCTGCCAGTAAACAGCAGGTGGCGCTCCTTGTTGCACTGTGATCATATTTTACCACATCCGCCATATGCTACAGGCACATGCTCATGTAGAGTATATGTATATATGCACTAGGCATCGATTCCTATAGGCTCGCCTGCTGCGCGGCCTTGCCCGCCCTGCAGCTCGCGACGAGCTGGCCCTGCAGCTCGACCACTGTGCGGGCTCAGTTGCTCTTATGATATCACTGATGATCACTGATGATGTCACAACTTCGCATCACTGATGACATCACCACTGCTCTTATGACATCACTGATGTCACAATGCCACGGCCGAGCCCGCCCTGCAGCTCGACCACTGTGTGGGCTCATGTACTCTTATGACATCACCGATGTCACAATGCCACGGCCGAGCCCGCCCTGCAGCTCGACCGCTGTGTGGGCTCATGTAATCTTATGACATCACTGATGTCACAATGCCACGGTCGAGCCCGCCCTGCAGCTCGACCGCTGTGTGGGCTCATGTACTCTTCTGACATCACTGATGAATGACACCACTGATGACATTATCAGTGATTTATGGCATAATCAGTGATTTGTGACATCACTGCAGGATGGGAACCTTCGCTGGACACTTGAATGAGCCGGTGAGCTAATGTGAAGAGGGATATAATGGATATGTGGCATTCCCCTTAATGTGAAGAGGGATATAATGGATATGTGGCATTCCCCTTAATGTGAAGAGGGATATAATGGATATGTGGCATTCCCCTTAATGTGAAGAGGGATATAATGGATATGTGGCATTCCTCACCCCCTTTATTTGTTCAAGATAAAGGAAGCTGCTTGCTCCCTGTCATAACCCTGGTCTGTTTGAGCTGGAAGAGTGAACTTCCTCTCTGTATTGTGAAGGTCCATATTTACCTGGCAAAGTTCATGTTTGTCCAAAGAGTTCTCCTTTTTTTCAGCTTATCTTTTCATTCTGCTGTGTGGGTCAATACAGGTGTTGTGGTGAGTAGCCTACTGCACACACAATGCTGTTTGCCTGCACTCTCAGAAAAAAAGGTACAGAGTACTACTCAATTACTCAAACAAATCCATGATCTAAACATGTTTGTCATATTGTCAACTTAATGCATATTTGATTCAACTATGTCAGTGATACTCAACCTTTTTCATAATTATATCGAGGAACCCTAATTTACTCCACATTAGAGCCATGGACCTTCAGTTGATCAGATTCTGTCTCACACCCAAATACGAGCATATCGGTAGAGAGATAACAGAGAAACTATCATAAAAAGTCACTCCTCTACATTCTCTAAAATGGTGTTGTTAACTCTTGTCAATGTTTAAAAATTCATCACTTTTCTGGGGACCCCCGAGAACCCTCTCAAGGACCCCTGGTGGTCCCCGGACTTCACATTGAGAACCACTGAACTACTTCCTGTATGCTATCTGCCCAGTGACAAAAGGTTCAGATCTGTACCTTTCCTCCTAGCAGTGTGGATCCATACGAGCAGCTTCACAGGGCGCTGGGAGATAGAATGTGTTGAGTATTCGACTGTTTAAAGTTCAATCGTGTAGATTTGTGGCATTCATCAAATTCCCAAAGAAGTCAGCCGGAGTCAATATGTCACCCGCCCGTCACCGCTGGAGGCATGCATGCCGCTCTATTGTGCCAACTGTTAAATCATTCAAGTCTCATCGACTGAGTAAATATAATTTCTCTATGCGAATAAATTGGACAGCAAAGTACACTGTTGATTTTTCAAAGTGAATTGATAATCTAGTGATGAGGATGGTTCTTTTTTTGCACATTGTTGATGTAAAGAACAGAAACTAGAGAAAGGAGTTTGCATTTTGGCACGATAGTCGCATCAATAGAATAGGCATTATTACCTTCACAGTATTTTCACGTGTGATTTGTGTATTTTTCAACATGTTGAGCTCATGGATTTGTCAAGCAATTCAATGACTTCCTTGACATTGCAAAGTACTTCCTGTGTGTGTGTGTGGTGTGAACCATAGACCGTCACATCACCCATTGCTTTGTGGGTTCCCATTGTGAAGCCTCCAGTTTGGCATTTTGGCCGTCGCCATCTTGGTTATTTGGAGCCAGAAGCAGCTAGCGAGAGACCAGGGCTTTCCCACCGACTTTCAATTGGTCCGCGATCGACGAGCTGCGCCATCACTGGACAGACAAGCTGTCAATCACGTCCCAAAGCATAACGAGCTGCGCCGTCACTGGACAGACAAGCTGTCAATCACGTCTCAAAGCATAGACTGCTTCATCGTTGATTTGACTCTACATTGGACCATCATTTACAAGACGAACATCATGATGTATTGAAGAAGACTTGAGCGATTGAGACCATCAACTCATTACCAAAGTGTTTACTGAGCTCATGTTCCCATTGTCTTCCATACACTCTCTTTTTGGAGCCCCCTGCTGGCCCTTTGTGTGAAGTGAACAGAATAGAAGTAGCGTGAACTTTCTTTCTAGCCTCATAAATAGGTTTTGAACTGTGCTGCTGCTTGAGGCAAACACCAGCTGCCTGCCACACACTCCACATGCAGAGCAGTAATTACTCTTGTTGTATGTGTGTACTCTCTCACTGTAATGATTTCAAAATAGTTTACTAGGCACATTTTACCCCAGCATCAGCATCACATCAGCATCAGCATCAGGATATTTAAAATGTTCTAATGATTTCTGAGTCAGACTTGGTGAACATCAGCAAAATAGCAATCTGGGAACCCATCGGTTAAACCATTTGTTCCCCCCTCTAACCTCTGGGGGCAGTGTTGTTTCATGTGTGTGCAAACGGAACTCAAGAGGCTCCGTCGGCAGCGGAAGGAAATCCCTTTACGCTCCCTGCAAGCTCCAACCGACCGGCTCTGCCCATTTATGATTTCCTTTCCTCTCCCTGCGTGTGGCTCTCAAATCCGTCCGTCGCTATGAAACAACAATAACAACTCTAGCTCGTTGCTAGTAGCAAGTAGCAACTTGCTACTAGCAACGAGCTAGTTTTTCAGCGTGTTACATCACGCGTTACACATCACGCGTGTTACATTTCAGCGTTACATTTTCAGCGTGTAGCAAGTAGCAACTTGCTACACGCTGAAAATGGTCAGTTTTGACAACACACCGGTCACGTCCACTCCGTTTTGATCGGGTAAAGCGCGCAGCATGTGTGCGAGCGCTGATGCACAGCTTTTCACAGAGCTTGCAGACAGATTTTCGATGCAAGTTGAAAGTCTGTCTGGAGAGATTAACCTGAAGAATTCCCTATGGGGGGGGGGGGTTCTCTATCCTAGACTGAGCTGATGCCCTCCTCTCTCATCACAAGAGGAGCGACATCTTATCATAGAGTCATCATGCCTTTTAATGGCCTTCTTCTTTCTCTCCTTCCTCATCTGACTTTCTCTCGATCCTTTTTAAACTGTCTTTTTATTTTTGCCTCTGCAGTTGGAAGGAGTTGATGTTTTCACTCCAGTCTGTGGCCAACAGCTTGGCTGAAATCTGGCGGGCAGAGGAGCAGTTGGTTAGATTTTGGTGGTGATCCAGATATGGCATTTTTGCCATTGCATGATTTTAATTTCTACTAATGCAGTAGACTAAAAAACTATCCACAACAACTTGACATGATCATCACAACACTGACGTGAAAGTAAACCAGACACACGTCAGCCTTTTGGCATCAGTAACATTTTGATGTAGCATGTTCAATTTGTCTCTGTAGCAGCGTGAAATCCAACAACACGAACGGGTTACGATGCCATTAGACTTGATTTGTGTTGCGTCACACCCTGGGGACCCACGTTGGCGAGTTGGGTCCTGCCCCAGTACACAGCTTCTATCTGGGATACACAGCGAGCAGCAGTCCCTCTGGATACTGGAGCTCCCAGCACGGTCATTATATAATGGCAGAGCCACCTGAGGCTCTCCATCTAAACATCTAAACAAGCCACTCTCAGACTCGGCCATGATGGCATTCTGCTGTAATGCGTTTGTAATGTGTTTCGAATGTGTCGACATCTGAAGAATTGTGCTCTGAAATTACCTCTAACCCTAACCCTAAATGACCTGTGGGATTATTGTTTGGAGATAAAAGTGACACCTACCAGTATAGGCTACTCTTAAAAAAGGACAAGACAAAATGGCAGTATAGGCTATTCATCATAATAATAATAATAATAATTCATATTAAGTAACTGTGGTCTTTGGTTTGAAATACTTAAAGATCCGAGTGTTGTTTTTTAAGTGGTGCAGCCGCTTCTATAAGTGACGTGTGTCCATCCGTCCGATAGACCCTTTTCACGGGGGCATTTTGTGTCAAAAAGGCAGGGTAAACACAGGTACAAGCAAAACACTAATGAGGGTTTCCAACTTCCATGATTGGAAGTCGGAAACCCTCATTAGTGTTCTGCTTGCAACTGTGTGCAGTGCACACGTACACTGTCGTGCGCAAATGTAGGCGGCCTGAAGACTTATTTTCATGTCAGTAGGTTTATTTACTTTGTCTATTTTCCCTGGTGGGCGATAGTTGATTTTGTATTTGTATTTGTAGGCTTCAAGCGTCTGCGAGTGAACTTGGCTCGATTCAAAGTCATCACATCACTTTGCTCTGATCCACTTTGGGAGCAGTCAAATTACCCGTGGTGTACATGGAGAGCACAATGCTTGTTTTGGCCTAGGGCTGAAAACACACGCACGCACGCACGCACGCACGCACGCACACACACACACACACACACACACACACACACACACACACACACACACACACACACACACACATTTCATTGGTGTTTAGAGGATCGATTGTCAAATTGACAGAGCTTGAGAAAAGTCCTTAGCTGGAGATGGCTATTGATTAGTGTGATGCAAGCAGCCAGAATAGGCTTCTGCTTACGAGTCAGAGGAGGCACTCAGCAAAAATACGAGTCAGAGGAGGCACTCAGCAAAAATACGAGTCAGAGGAGGCACTCAGCAAAGATACAAGTCAGAGGAGGCACTCAGCAAAGAGACGAGTCAGAGGAGGCACTCAGCAAAGATACAAGTCAGAGGAGGCACTCAGCAAAGAGACGAGTCAGAGGAGGCACTCAGCAAAGATACAAGTCAGAGGAGGCACTCAGCAAAGATACGAGTCAGAGGAGGCACTCAGCAAAGATACAAGTCAGAGGAGGCACTCAGCAAAGAGACGAGTCAGAGGAGGCACTCAGCAAAGAGACGAGTCAGAGGAGGCACTCAGCAAAGATACGAGTCAGAGGAGGCACTCAGCAAAGAGACGAGTCAGAGGAGGAGGCACTCAGCAAAGATAACGAGTCAGAGGAGGCACTCAGCAAAGATACGAGTCAGAGGAGGCACTCAGCAAAGATACGAGTCAGAGGAGGCACTCAGCAAAGATACAAGTCAGAGGAGGCACTCAGCAAAGAGACGAGTCAGAGGAGGAGGCACTCAGCAAAGATAACGAGTCAGAGGAGGCACTCAGCAAAGATAACGAGTCAGAGGAGGCACTCAGCAAAGAGACGAGTCAGAGGAGGCACTCAGCAAAGATACGAGTCAGAGGAGGCACTCAGCAAAGAGACGAGTCAGAGGAGGCACTCAGCAAAGATACGAGTCAGAGGAGGCACTCAGCAAAGAGACGAGTCAGAGGAGGCACTCAGCAAAGAGACGAGTCAGAGGAGGCACTCAGCAAAGAGACGAGTCAGAGGAGGCACTCAGCAAAGAGACGAGTCAGAGGAGGCACTCAGCAAAGATACGAGTCAGAGGAGGCACCCAGCAAAGATACGAGTCAGAGGAGGCACTCAGCAAAGATACGAGTCAGAGGAGGCACTCAGCAAAGATACGAGTCAGAGGAGGCACTCAGCAAAGATACGAGTCAGAGGAGGCACTCAGCAAAGAGACGAGTCAGAGGAGGCACTCAGCAAAGATACGAGTCAGAGGAGGCACTCAGCAAAGATGCGAGTCAGAGGAGGCACTCAGCAAAGATACGAGTCAGAGGAGGCACTCAGCAAAGAGACGAGTCAGAGGAGGCACTCAGCAAAGATACGAGTCAGAGGAGGCACTCAGCAAAGATGCGAGTCAGAGGAGGCACTCAGCAAAGATGAAAGAGGGGGAGGGGCCTTTGACTTTCCTCTTCAAAGAAGTGACAGAGCTTTATTATTGGATGTGAAATCAGTGTAAAAGGAAGAAATGGCCGACAACAAAACAGAAGCAGAGTGAAGCTGATTATATGTCCCTGTAGACTCGGTGGCATTTCACTCTGGAAATCCTCTCCTCTTTGGACGCTCACATGACCTGGCAGAGCTCTTCTATTGGTGGAAAGTAGGCTAATCACAGTTATCTTACTTTTTTTTTAAGTAGCCTATCTTTTTTTTTTTTTTATTACTTTTAACATGAGAAAGGACAAACTCACGTCAAGGATTTTTTAAAAATCAGATTGAAATACTTCCACTTTCACATCTGTCCAGGAATTTGACTGAATCAACTTTCCGTACAAACCTGTGCTGTTGATTTTCAAAAGCACACATGGAAATAATAGGTACAACCTCACTAGTTGGAGGATACAGCCCACATATTCAGACTGCAAAGTAAAGAATATGTGGTGGGGGAACGGTGCAAGAATAATCGTTTTGCTTAATTTTTTGTCTTTGAATTGGTCGAGCTGCATGTAAACTAGCCCACTGCTGTGGGAAAAGTTTCTTGGTACAAGATGAGATAACCTTTTGTGCTCGACTCCAATCTGCCATTCAAATGAAGATCTCAAATCAGCCTCCAGTGGCTGCGGCTCCAACTCCCAGCATGCTTTGCTCCTCCTATCCCGTCCGTCTGAGTGCAGAGAGCGTTTTTTGTGATTGGGCCAAATTTTCTGCTCCAGTTTTTCCAGCAGCCTCTGTGTCTGCTCTCATACAGCCTCTGTGTCTGCTCTCTGCACATCTCTCTCTGCTCTCTGCACATCTCTCCCTGCTCCCTGCTCTCTGCACATCTCTCTCTGCTCTCTGCACATCTCTCCCTGCTCTCTGCTCTCTGCACATCTCTCTCTGCTCTCTGCACATCTCTCCCTGCTCTCTGCACATCTCTCTCTGCTCTCTGCACATCTCTCCCTGCTCTCTGCTCTCTGCACATCTCTCCCTGCTCTCTGCTCTCTGCACATCTCTCCCTGCTCTCTGCACATCTCTCTCTGCTCTCTGCACATCTCTCCCTGCTCTCTGCTCTCTGCACATCTCTCCCTGCTCTCTGCTCTCTGCACATCTCTCCCTGTTCTCTGCTCTCTGTACATCTCTCTCTGCTCTCTGCACATCTCTCTCTGCTCTCTGCTCTCTGCACATCTCTCTCTGCTCTCTGCACATCTCTCTCTGCACATCTCTCTCTGCTCTCTGCTCATCTCTCTCTGCTCTCTGCACATCTCTCTCTGCTCTCTGCACATCTCTCTCTGCTCTCTGCTCATCTCTCTCTGCTCTCTGCACATCTCTCCCTGCTCTCTGCACATCTCTCTCTGCTCTCTGCTCATCTCTCTCTGCTCTCTGCACATCTCTCTCTGCTCTCTGCACATCTCTCTCTGCTCTCTGCACATCTCTCTCTGCACATCTCTCCCTGCTCTCTGCACATCTCTCTCTGCTCTCTGCACATCTCTCTCTGCTCTCTGCTCTCTGCACATCTCTCCCTGCTCTCTGCACATCTCTCTCTGCTCTCTGCACATCTCTCCCTGTTCTCTGCTCTCTGCACATCTCTCTCTGCTCTCTGCACATCTCTCTCTGCTCTCTGCACATCTCTCTCTGCTCTCTGCACATCTCTCTCTGCACATCTCTCCCTGCTCTCTGCACATCTCTCTCTGCTCTCTGCACATCTCTCTCTGCTCTCTGCTCTCTGCACATCTCTCCCTGCTCTCTGCACATCTCTCCCTGCTCTCTGCACATCTCTCTCTGCACATCTCTCTCTGCTCTCTGCACATCTCTCTCTGCTCTCTGCACATCTCTCTCTGCTCTCTGCACATCTCTCCCTGCTCTCTGCTCATCTCTCTCTGCACATCTCTCTCTGCTCTCTGCTCTCTGCACATCTCTCTCTGCTCTCTGCACATCTCTCTCTGCTCTCTGCACATCTCTCTCTGCTCTCTGCTCATCTCTCTCTGCTCTCTGCTCATCTCTCTCTGCTCTCTGCTCTCTGCACATCTCTCTCTGCTCTCTGCACATCTCTCCCTGCTCTCTGCTCTCTGCACATCTCTCCCTGCTCTAATGGCTAAAACCGGCTGGTGAAATCAGCCAGCTGGACGAGAGGAAGAAGCGCTTATGTAATGCTACTGTGACATTCATGTTGGAAGCATGCGGGGGCAGAGAGTTCACCTGCAGTCTGCTCACACTCGTGTCAGCGATGCTTCTGCTCACACTCGTGTCAGCGATGCTTCTACCAAGTGACTTACATTTGAGCAGGAGCATGAGCTCTAAATCATAAGCAGTTTAGCTATAATAGCATCAGAATATGAGCCACATGTCCTGCATTTGACTTCAACTTGCAGTGGCACATTTGACCACCAGGGGAGATGAACATTCCAAAGTGCCGGTGACTCGGTCACAATCACCCCTTTTTATATCATCAAATAATTCAAAGAAAAAGCTGATCAGAAAATGAGCACTTGGACATACATCATACAGCGTGATAAGAACTGTACTTAAAATGACAAGGCATGTTTGGGCAAAAATGATGTGTCATGTAATTAGATTTTTTACTTCGCTCATGTCTTCGGGTACATGTATGCCCGAACCCCCGAATACCCGGGGGTCCGACCAGGGACCTCGGGTATTCGGGGGTCGGGTTCATTCCAAAGTAGCGACCGCGGGTCACTGAGGGGGCAATTCAATGGGCATGACGCCTCTGTTGAAACCAATGGACTGAACGGCCGTATCACTTTCAACATCTGTCCAGGAATTTGACTGAAGCAACTTTCCGTACAAACCTGTGCTGTTGATTTTCAAAAGCACACATGAAAATAATAGGTACATGCTCACTAGTTGGATGATACAGCCTACATATTCAGACTGCAAAGTAAAGAATATGTGGTGGGGGAACGGTGCAAAAATAATCGTTTTGCTTAATGTTTTGTCTTTAAATTGGAGAGCTGCATGTAAACTAGCCCACTGCTGTGGGAAAAGTTTCTTGGTACAAGATGAAACTTTTGTGCTCGACTCCAATCTGCCATTCAAATGAACATCTCAAATCAGCCTCCAGTGGCTGCGGCTCCAACTCCCAGCATGCTTTGCTCCCCCTATCGCGTCCGTCTGAGTGCAGAGAGCGTTTTTTGTGATTGGGCCAAATTTTCTGCTCCAGTTTTTCCAGCAGCCTCTGTGTCTGCTCTCATACAGCTCTCTGCACATCTCTCCCTGCTCTCATACAGCTCTCTGCACATCTCTCTCTGCTCTCTGCACATCTCTCCCTGCTCTCTGAGCATCTCTCTCTGCTCTCTGCACATCTCTCTCTGCTCTCTGCACATCTCTCTCTGCTCTCTGCACATCTCTCCCTGCTCTCTGCACATCTCTCTCTGCTCTCTGCACATCTCTCTCTGCTCTCTGCACATCTCTCCCTGCTCTCTGCACATCTCTCCCTGCTCTCTGCACATCTCTCTCTGCTCTCTGCACATCTCTCTCTGCTCTCTGCTCCCTGCACATCTCTCCCTGCTCTCTGCACATCTCTCCCTGCTCTCTGCACATCTCTCTCTGCTCTCTGCACATCTCTCTCTGCTCTCTGCACATCTCTCTTTGCTCTCTGCTCTCTGCACATCTCTCTCTGCTCTCTGCACATCTCTCCCTGCTATCTGCACATCTCTCCCTGCTCTCTGCTCTCTGCACATCTCTCTCTGCTCTCTGCACATCTCTCCCTGCTATCTGCACATCTCTCCCTGCTCTCTGCTCTCTGCACATCTCTCTCTGCTCTCTGCACATCTCTCCCTGCTCTCTGCTCTCTGCACATCTCTCTCTGCTCTCTGCACATCTCTCTCTGCTCATCTCTCTCTGCTCTCTGCTCTCTGCACATCTCTCCCTGCTCTAATGGCTAAAACCGGCTGGTGAAATCAGCCAGCTGGAAGAGAGGAAGAAGTGCTTATGTAATGCTACTGTGACGTTCATGTTGGAAGCATGCGGGGCAGAGAGTTCACCTGCAGTCTGCTCACACTCGTGTCAGCGATGCTTCTGCTCACACTCGTGTCAGCGATGCTTCTGCTCACACTCGTGTCAGCGATGCTTCTGCTCACACTCGTGTCAGCGATGCTTCTGCTCACACTCGTGTCAGCGATGCTTCTGCTCACACTCGTGTCAGCGATGCTTCTGCTCACACTCGTGTCAGCGATGCTTCTACCAAGTGACTTACATTTGAGCAGGAGCATGAGCTCTAAATCATAAGCAGTTTAGCTATAATAGCATCAGAATATGAGCCACATGTCCTGCATTTGACTTCAACTTGCAGTGGCACATTTGACCACCAGGGGAGATGAACATTCCAAAGTGCCGGTGACTCGGCGAGTAGCTGTCAGTCACAATCACCCCTTTTTATATCATCAAATAATTCAAAGAAAAAGCTTATCAGAAAATGAGCACTTGGACATACATCATACAGCGTGATAAGAACTGTACTTAAAATGACAAGGCATGTTTGGGCAAAAATGATGTGTCATGTAATTAGATTTTTTACTTCGCTCATGTCTTCGGGTACATGTATGCCCGAACCCCCGAATACCCGGGGGTCCGACCAGGGACCTCGGGTATTCGGGGGTCGGGTTCATTCCAATGTAGCGACCGCGGGTCACTGAGGGGGCAATTCAATGGGCATGACGCCTCTGTTGAAACCAATGGACTGAACGGCCGTATCGCTATAACGCCCTAGTGACAAAACACCCTAGTGACACGTTCTTGTATCTTTCTGAGGGCCATTTGGCATCTTTTTTCCTGAGAGTGCACATACAAGATTAGCACCACCTGCACTTTTCCCCCCTGCTTTTTCCACTGTGTTCAGCAGTCCCCCCCCCCCCCTCCCTCCCCCCCTCCCCCAACACCCCACAGACACCCCCCTCCCTCCCCTGCAAGCTGCCGAGTTGGCAAAACGCATGATTGATTACTCAACAGTGGCTTTCTATGAAAAAGCCTCGGTATACATGCAGCGCTTTTTAATCAACAATCATCTGTGAAACAGCCAGTCATCAAGTAATCTTCCACGCCCACTTTGAAACAGCCAGTCATCAAGTCACCTGCCACGCCCACTTTGAAACAGCCAGTCATCAAGTAATCTGCCACGCCCACTTTGAAACAGCCAGTCATCAAGTCATCTGCCACGCCCACTTTGAAACAGCCAGTCATCAAGTCACCTGCCATGCCCACTTTGAAACAGCCAGTCATCAAGTCACCTGCCACGCCCACTTTGAAACAGCCAGTCATCAAGCCATCTGCCACGCCCACTTTGAAACAGCCAATCAAGTAATCTGCCACGCCCACTTTGAAACAGCCCGTCATCAAGCCATCTGCCACGCCCACTTTGAAACAGCCAGTCATCAAGTCACCTGCCACGCCCACTTTGAAACAGCCAGTCATCAAGTCATCTGCCACGCCCACTTTGAAACAGCCAGTCATCAAGTCACCTGCCACGCCCACTTTGAAACAGCCAGTCATCAAGTCACCTGCCATGCCCACTTTGAAACAGCCAGTCATCAAGTCACCTGCCACGCCCACTTTGAAACAGCCAGTCATCAAGTCATCTGCCACGCCCACTTTGAAACAGCCAGTCATCAAGTCACCTGCCACGCCCACTTTGAAACAGCCAGTCATCAAGCCATCTGCCACGCCCACTTTGAAACAGCCAGTCATCAAGTCACCTGCCACGCCCACTTTGAAACAGCCAGTCATCAAGTCACCTGCCACGCCCACTTTGAAACAGCCAGTCATCAAGCCATCTGCCACGCCCACTTTGAAACAGCCAGTCATCAAGTCACCTGCCACGCCCACTTTGAAACAGCCAGTCATCAAGTCCTCTGCCACGCCCACTCGCCTCTCTGTGCCTCGCCACTGCTCTCTCTTCCCTCTGTCTATGCATCGTACATTTTGAAATATCCACACAGCAGAACTATCTCGCGTTCGGACTTCAAACATGGCTACTGGTCATATCTATATAGAATATCCTGCGTGGGACACGACTCATCAGATATGACTTTAAATCTCTTTGATAACATTTTTGAAATATCCCGACAGCAGAAATCTACATCTACATGGCGGTAGCCATGTTTGAATGACAGTATAATAATATACAGTATCGATATGACCAGCAGCGTACATACTGTATATCTACACAGGTCAGACATCCTGATGCTGCCACATGGTTTGTTTTCACATCACCATCGCTCAGGAAACCGTTTCAAAGGGCAGGCACTTTCTCACACACACACACACACACACACACACAAAACTGGCAGGTGATTGGATGAACCATCTGTCTATCACGTCTTGCTCCAAATCACACCTAAAGCCCGCCCATAGTTGCCTCATAGGATGCGGATTGGTGCGGACCACTGGTGGTTCAGATTCAAACCAACAGAGTGGAGCATAGCAAGATGGATGTGTCGTGTGATGGTGATCTAGATTCTAGCAGTGGTCCCATTCAGGAGGTGGAATGATCTGAACATGAAGTCCGTGATAGATCATATTTGGATCAAATCTTGGCAATAATATTGCTGAATTCTTAGGGTTTTTGCGCAGTGTGCTTTCCAAACCATTTTCCTCCCTCAAAACTCAGCTGCAATCCCTCCAGCACACCTACTTTTTATATCCTCCCCTGGCCTCTCCTCTCATCTCCTCTCCTCTCCTCCTCTCCTCCTCTCCTCTCCTCCTCCTCTTCTCCTCTCCTCCTCTCCTCTCCTCCTCTCCTCTCCTCCTCCTCCTCTCCTCTCCTCTCCTCTCCTCGCCTCCTCTCCTCCTCGCCTCCTCTCTCCTCTGCTCTACCCTCAGTGTTGTTTGTCTTCACTGTGTCATTTCAATCCTCCCCAAATTGCTTCTCCGCCCTCCCGTGCAGCTCCAGCCAGTTTGTCTCTATTTTCTTTCGCACATCCAAATTGAATGCTCCCCCCTGGGATTATTCCTCTCTCTCTCCATCTGCTTGGGTCTGTGTCTCTCTCCCCTCTCTCTCTCCATCTGCTTGGGTCTGTGTCTCTCTCCCCTCACACTCCTGGCTGCTCTTCCTTGTCATTACTGACACAGAGCAGCAGCAACATCGGAATCTATTGAAAGGAAGGAGAGCCCCTTGAGATGTAGCATTTCATTTCCGAGAGGCTCCTATAGACACAAATATAGAGACATATACTGTATACTGTAGTAGACAACATGCTGCTGTATACTGTAGTAGACAACATGCTGCTGTATAGACCAAATCACCGTGACGTCACCATGTAAACAAATTTACTTCCGGGTACCACTTGGGGAAGGCGGCAGGTTTAAATGTGCGTGTTGTCATATAAATGCTGTCAAACCCTCTCGTTGTTTTCAGCCGACTACTTTCAATTTAAATGGTTAAACGGTTGGTAAACATGCTTGTCCGACGTATCTAGCCTTTCTTCTGTGTTTGTTTTATGTAGTGTTAGCTAGCTAATAGCGTTTGTTTGTCTGTCAAACTCGCTGTTTTTTTGCAGTCGTTAACGTTACAGAGTAACCTCGCGTCACTAGGCTCTTCTCGGCGAGCCTGGTACAGACAACGCCACGTCAATTTAATTTAGCTTCAAGTCTACTCTAGTCTGGTCCAACAGGTAAATTAGCTAGTCTGGTCTCCACTAACGTTAGTGAAAGTGTTGTTATGAATGATATTAAACAACAACACAACACGGACGAACCATTTTTGTCTTCTTTGTCTGTTTTTGTCTTCAAAACGTCAGTTTGTGCCGTTCACCGCCATTATAATGTGTGGACCCAGGGGTACCCGGAAGTAAATGTAAACATCCCGGTGATTTGGTCTATACTGTAGTAGACAACATGCTGCTGTATACTGTAGTAGACAACATGCTGCTGTATACTGTAGTAGACAACATGCTGCTGTATACTGTAGTAGACAACATGCTGCTGTATACTGTAGTAGACAACATGCTGCTGTATACTGTAGTAGACAACATGCTGCTGTATACTGTAGTAGACAACATGCTGCTGTATACTGTAGTAGACAACATGCTGCTGTATACTGTAGTAGACAACATGCTGCTGTATACTGTAGTAGACAACATGCTGCTGTATACTGTAGTAGACAACATGCTGCTGTATACTGTAGTAGACAACATGCTGCTGTATACTGTAGTAGACAACATGCTGCTGTATACTGTAGTAGACAACATGCTGCTGTATACTGTAGTAGACAACATGCTGCTGTATACTGTAGTAGACAACATGCTGCTGTATACTGTAGTAGACAACATGCTGCTGTATACTGTAGTAGACAACATGCTGCTGTATACTGTAGTAGACAACATGCTGCTGTATACTGTAGTAGACAACATGCTGCTGTATACTGTAGTAGACAACATGCTGCTGTATACTGTAGTAGACAACATGCTGCTGTATACTGTAGTAGACAACATGCTGCTGTATACTGTAGTAGACAACATGCTGCTGTATACTGTAGTAGACAACATGCTGCTGTATACTGTAGTAGACAACATGCTGCTGTATACTGTAGTAGACAACATGCTGCTGTATACTGTAGTAGACAACATGCTGCTGTATACTGTAGTAGACAACATGCTGCTGTATACTGTAGTAGACAACATGCTGCTGTATACTGTAGTAGACAACATGCTGCTGTATACTGTAGTAGACAACATGCTGCTGTATACTGTAGTAGACAACATGCTGCTGTATACTGTAGTAGACAACATGCTGCTGTATACTGTAGTAGACAACATGCTGCTGTATACTGTAGTAGACAACATGCTGCTGTATACTGTAGTAGACAACATGCTGCTGTATACTGTAGTAGACAACATGCTGCTGTATACTGTAGTAGACAACATGCTGCTGTATACTGTAGTAGACAACATGCTGCTGTATACTGTAGTAGACAACATGCTGCTGTATACTGTAGTAGACAACATGCTGCTGTATACTGTAGTAGACAACATGCTGCTGTATACTGTAGTAGACAACATGCTGCTGTATACTGTAGTAGACAACATGCTGCTGTATACTGTAGTAGACAACATGCTGCTGTATACTGTAGTAGACAACATGCTGCTGTATACTGTAGTAGACAACATGCTGCTGTATACTGTAGTAGACAACATGCTGCTGTATACTGTAGTAGACAACATGCTGCTGTATACTGTAGTAGACAACATGCTGCTGTATACTGTAGTAGACAACATGCTGCTGTATACTGTAGTAGACAACATGCTGCTGTATACTGTAGTAGACAACATGCTGCTGTATACTGTAGTAGACAACATGCTGCTGTATACTGTAGTAGACAACATGCTGCTGTATACTGTAGTAGACAACATGCTGCTGTATACTGTAGTAGACAACATGCTGCTGTATACTGTAGTAGACAACATGCTGCTGTATACTGTAGTAGACAACATGCTGCTGTATACTGTAGTAGACAACATGCTGCTGTATACTGTAGTAGACAACATGCTGCTGTATACTGTAGTAGACAACATGCTGCTGTATACTGTAGTAGACAACATGCTGCTGTATACTGTAGTAGACAACATGCTGCTGTATACTGTAGTAGACAACATGCTGCTGTATACTGTAGTAGACAACATGCTGCTGTATACTGTAGTAGACAACATGCTGCTGTATACTGTAGTAGACAACATGCTGCTGTATACTGTAGTAGACAACATGCTGCTGTATACTGTAGTAGACAACATGCTGCTGTATACTGTAGTAGACAACATGCTGCTGTATACTGTAGTAGACAACATGCTGCTGTATACTGTAGTAGACAACATGCTGCTGTATACTGTAGTAGACAACATGCTGCTGTATACTGTAGTAGACAACATGCTGCTGTATACTGTAGTAGACAACATGCTGCTGTATACTGTAGTAGACAACATGCTGCTGTATACTGTAGTAGACAACATGCTGCTGTATACTGTAGTAGACAACATGCTGCTGTATACTGTAGTAGACAACATGCTGCTGTATACTGTAGTAGACAACATGCTGCTGTATACTGTAGTAGACAACATGCTGCTGTATACTGTAGTAGACAACATGCTGCTGTATACTGTAGTAGACAACATGCTGCTGTATACTGTAGTAGACAACATGCTGCTGTATACTGTAGTAGACAACATGCTGCTGTATACTGTAGTAGACAACATGCTGCTGTATACTGTAGTAGACAACATGCTGCTGTATACTGTAGTAGACAACATGCTGCTGTATACTGTAGTAGACAACATGCTGCTGTATACTGTAGTAGACAACATGCTGCTGTATACTGTAGTAGACAACATGCTGCTGTATACTGTAGTAGACAACATGCTGCTGTATACTGTAGTAGACAACATGCTGCTGTATACTGTAGTAGACAACATGCTGCTGTATACTGTAGTAGACAACATGCTGCTGTATACTGTAGTAGACAACATGCTGCTGTATACTGTAGTAGACAACATGCTGCTGTATACTGTAGTAGACAACATGCTGCTGTATACTGTAGTAGACAACATGCTGCTGTATACTGTAGTAGACAACATGCTGCTGTATACTGTAGTAGACAACATGCTGCTGTATACTGTAGTAGACAACATGCTGCTGTATACTGTAGTAGACAACATGCTGCTGTATACTGTAGTAGACAACATGCTGCTGTATACTGTAGTAGACAACATGCTGCTGTATACTGTAGTAGACAACATGCTGCTGTATACTGTAGTAGACAAACTTGCTGCTGTATACTGTAGTAGACAACATGCTGCTGTATACTGTAGTAGACAACATGCTGCTGTATACTGTAGTAGACAACATGCTGCTGTATACTGTAGTAGACAACATGCTGCTGTATACTGTAGTAGACAACATGCTGCTGTATACTGTAGTAGACAACATGCTGCTGTATACTGTAGTAGACAACATGCTGCTGTATACTGTAGTAGACAACATGCTGCTGTATACTGTAGTAGACAACATGCTGCTGTATACTGTAGTAGACAACATGCTGCTGTATACTGTAGTAGACAACATGCTGCTGTATACTGTAGTAGACAACATGCTGCTGTATACTGTAGTAGACAACATGCTGCTGTATACTGTAGTAGACAACATGCTGCTGTATACTGTAGTAGACAACATGCTGCTGTATACTGTAGTAGACAACATGCTGCTGTATACTGTAGTAGACAACATGCTGCTGTATACTGTAGTAGACAACATGCTGCTGTATACTGTAGTAGACAACATGCTGCTGTATACTGTAGTAGACAACATGCTGCTGTATACTGTAGTAGACAACATGCTGCTGTATACTGTAGTAGACAACATGCTGCTGTATACTGTAGTAGACAACATGCTGCTGTATACTGTAGTAGACAACATGCTGCTGTATACTGTAGTAGACAACATGCTGCTGTATACTGTAGTAAGACAACATGCTGCTGTATACTGTAGTAGACAACATGCTGCTGTATACTGTAGTAGACAACATGCTGCTGTATACTGTAGTAGACAACATGCTGCTGTATACTGTAGTAGACAACATGCTGCTGTATACTGTAGTAGACAACATGCTGCTGTATACTGTAGTAGACAACATGCTGCTGTATACTGTAGTAGACAACATGCTGCTGTATACTGTAGTAGACAACATGCTGCTGTATACTGTAGTAGACAACATGCTGCTGTATACTGTAGTAGACAACATGCTGCTGTATACTGTAGTAGACAACATGCTGCTGTATACTGTAGTAGACAACATGCTGCTGTATACTGTAGTAGACAACATGCTGCTGTATACTGTAGTAGACAACATGCTGCTGTATACTGTAGTAGACAACATGCTGCTGTATACTGTAGTAGACAACATGCTGCTGTATACTGTAGTAGACAACATGCTGCTGTATACTGTAGTAGACAACATGCTGCTGTATACTGTAGTAGACAACATGCTGCTGTATACTGTAGTAGACAACATGCTGCTGTATACTGTAGTAGACAACATGCTGCTGTATACTGTAGTAGACAACATGCTGCTGTATACTGTAGTAGACAACATGCTGCTGTATACTGTAGTAGACAACATGCTGCTGTATACTGTAGTAGACAACATGCTGCTGTATACTGTAGTAGACAACATGCTGCTGTATACTGTAGTAGACAACATGCTGCTGTATACTGTAGTAGACAACATGCTGCTGTATACTGTAGTAGACAACATGCTGCTGTATACTGTAGTAGACAACATGCTGCTGTATACTGTAGTAGACAACATGCTGCTGTATACTGTAGTAGACTGTAGTAGACAACATGCTGCTGTATACTGTAGTAGACAACATGCTGCTGTATACTGTAGTAGACAACATGCTGCTGTATACTGTAGTAGACTGTAGTAGACAACATGCGTACAAACAGAACAAGAACAAAACACCATTGCATAACATACACTACAGATACACAGATGCAGACAGCTGACTCACCAGCTCCCTCACCAGGCCATAACATACACTACACATATACAGATACAGATGGAGGTATCTGGGATGGCCTGGGCTCTCAGTAATCCCTGGCCTGTAGCGGTGGTGAGTCCAGGCTCATCCAAGACGAGCTGCTAAAGGTCACGTCCGGCACTGTGCGACTCCCCGTCCAGCTCGCTCACGTCACCTCAGTTTGATGGTCGGCAGCAGCAGGAAGCGCATAAAGCAACATTCATGAGAGTTCCTGTAGACACAAGTATTCTCTTGGTATCACTTTACACATTATCGTCTCGTCTTGATATACTCGTCAAACTGTATATGAACCAGCGTCTGATCAAATATGAAAGGTGACGCCGAGAGACAATACTTTTTTGATCCCATTTGAATTGTGCTATGAAGTACTTCAGATACACGTGATGTTTCCTCAGTTTAAAAGAGAAACTTTGCCCATGTCAAGAAAGCCGCAGTTTGTCGTAAATGGACTGCATTTATAAAGCGCTTTTATCCAAAGCGCTTTACAATGTGCCGACATTCACCCATTCACACACCGAAGGCGGCCAGCTGCCACGCAGGGTGCTGGCACAGCCATCAGGAGCAATTTGAGGTTCAGTGTCTTGCCCAAGGACACTTTGACATGCGGACTGGAGGAGCTGGGGATCGAACCACCGACCTTCCAATTAGTGGACAACCTGCTCTACCTCCTGAGCCACAGCCGCCCCCCGTAAAACTGAACTGACATTTAGTTACAATTATCGACAATTATTGCTCTCTATAATTTTTTTTATCAAACTAATGGAGATAGAGATTTGAATCCAAATCCTAAGGGTGTGTTTGCAGGGTAAATAAGTTAATTTAAGTTATATAGTAAGTCTTTATTATCATCCGCTATTTGTCGCTTTGCATGTTCCCGATAGGATTTTTTTGTGAGTTATTCTACTGCTGCACTCATATGAATCCACTTCAGATAAGAGTGTCAGCTAATGAATGTCTACACTTTTTATGCCATGTTGACACCAGAATCAACATCTACTGTAACTTCATAGCTGGCAGATCAAACCTCCTTTGTGCTGCGCTGACTGCAGTTTCACAGGTTAAATGGAGTCTTTTGTGGGTGAAGCAGAGCCTCTCCTCCAGGTTGTCTCGGGCTGCTCCAGCTCTCCTCCATCCAGGTTGTCTCAGGCTGCTCCAGCTCTCCTCCATCCAGGTTGTCTCAGGCTGCTCCAGCTCTCCTCCAGGTTGTCTCGGGCTGCTCCAGCTCTCCTCCATCCAGGTTGTCTCAGGCTGCTCCAGCTCTCCTCCATCCAGGTTGTCTCGGGCTGCTCCAGCTCTCCTCCATCCAGGTTGTCTCGGGCTGCTCCAGCTCTCCTCCATCCAGGTTGTCTCAGGCTGCTCCAGCTCTCCTCCAGGTTGTCTCGGGCTGCTCCAGCTCTCCTCCATCCAGGTTGTCTCAGGCTGCTCCAGCTCTCCTCCATCCAGGTTGTCTCGGGCTGCTCCAGCTCTCCTCCATCCAGGTTGTCTCAGGCTGCTCCAGCTCTCCTCCAGGTTGTCTCGGGCTGCTCCAGCTCTCCTCCATCCAGGTTGTCTCAGGCTGCTCCAGCTCTCCTCCATCCAGGTTGTCTCGGGCTGCTCCAGCTCTCCTCCATCCAGGTTGTCTCGGGCTGCTCCAGCTCTCCTCCATCCAGGTTGTCTCAGGCTGCTCCAGCTCTCCTCCAGGTTGTCTCAGGCTGCTCCAGCTCTCCTCCAGGTTGTCTCAGGCTCCTCCAGGTTGTCTCGGGCTGCTCCAGCTCTTCTCCAGGTTGTCTCGGGCTGCTCCAGCTCTTCTCCAGGTTGTCTCAGGCTGCTCCAGCTCTTCAAACACTCAAAGCACACGAGCAGCAGAGAGAAAACGTGCCTTTGGTGGAAAAGGAAGCATTGTGTGCTCACATGATTGTGCCACATTGTGCAGGCAGCACAAGCTGCGAGTCAAACGGTGCAAAGAGGCTCCATTGTCAGCTGGTATAAAGCTGCGGTAGGAACGAACGGGGCCCGGGCAAAGACTGTGACATTCAGGGGATCTTGCATGACTAGTGGGCTAATTCACTCACTGGCATCGGGCTGATTATTAGCATTTTGAGTCGATTCAGCGCCGGCTCTGTGAGGACTTTGTGAGCAGCCAATAGAATCTCTTTAGTCGTCCGTTTCACTCAGAATGATACGGTTCCCATCTGCTTTCAGAGCAAACTTTTCAGAGATTTTGCTTCCAGATAGCAGAGCTGAGAGCTAGTAAAGAAAAACTGCTATATTGCTTTTATGTATCAAAAGCACAGGACATTAAGAATAGGATTTTTTTTGTTTTTTTGTTTTTGTGTGATTGTGATCTCATGAGCTCGTGCGAATCCAGCTGCCTTATCCCACTTAAATATAAACAATATCTATTATTTAGCATAAGATAGACTTTTTATCCAAGAAACATATTGTTGAGAGCTTGAGGTTTTTGGTGGCACTTTACATTACAGCTCAGCTCAGTGACAACATGGGGGGTAATAGTGTGATAATAATTAGGTAATATCATGTAATTACCATAGTCATAACCAGGTAATAGCTCTTGCAGTTTCTGTGTAATACCCATGAATCAGGGCTACATAATGCTAAACTCTCTTTTTCCATTTGATTTGATTTGATCTAATATTAGATTAGATGTAGCCTGTGTTCTATTGACAGTTACTGTCTGGCAGCAGCCCATGTTAAGGGCTTCCCCCCGGGGTGGAGGTGGGATTCTCCTGCTTATGAAGCGCACACGCTAAGACAACCCCAAGACAGCTAGCTCTGGGTGCTCGTCCAGGTAATCCTTATATGTTTGGTTTAATTTACTATTGACATGAAATTAAGTGGAAACAGAGTTTAGCATTTTGGAGCCCTAATTACCCGGTTATTACTTTGGCAATTACATATTACATTATTATTATTATTATTATTATATTATCATTATTATTATCATGACACGATTACCCACCTATTACCATGTTGTTACCGAGCTGTAACATGCTACGAGATTGTTTTCTATTATGCAACTCCCCTTAAACAAATGGCTGATATCCAATTAAAACCAATTGTGGTAAGCAACTCAAGTAAATATTTCAGAGATGTTAAATGAGGAACTACAGTTCACATACTGTATACACACATATATATATACACAAAGTGTATGGTATTTTCTTTGCAGAAGAATGTAACATTTTGGATATGAACTCTTCATTTTCAAATTCATTTCTATCATTTTAATGAATGTCATCAATGCAGAATTGAAAACTTGCACAGCAGAAATGTGTCAGTGCTGAGGCCTCCCCCACCGAGGGGACAGATGGTGCTTATCCATGAAAAAAAGCTTGCTCAAAGACGGAGCCAGGAATCTGCAGGTGTGTGTGCGGTCAGCCGGCCTGATCCACTCACCACAACGCCATCTACCTGCCCATTCCACTAGCTCTTAATCACTCTGTACAAACATTCATGGGATTTGACACTAGAGACAATTTCACAACTCAGGAGCAAAGGAGCTCAGGAAGCAAACTCAGGAGCAAAGGAGCTCAGGAAGCAAACTCAGGAGCAAAGGAAAAACAAACTGCAAACCGACAGTTTGTTTTCTTTGGTCTGAACCTTAGAGGATAGGTTACTTTGTTGCATTTATCTTTGTTTAGTTTGTTTATGTTCACACTGACCAATTATGAGTGAACTAGGGCTTATAAACAAAAGCCCCATGGACCCACAAGTAGCTAATTTATTGGACAGTATCGGCAACCCATCACCCTTTAGAGATTTAGATGTTGGCTCCCTGGCTAACCTGTCACCCTGTCAGTTTAGAGATTTAGATGTTGGCTCTCTGGCTAACCTGTCAGTTTAGAGATTTAGATGTTGGCTCTCTGGCTAACCTGTCAGTTTGGAGATTTAGATGTTGGCTCCCTGACTAACCTGTCACCCTGTCAGTTTAGAGATTTAGATGTTGGCTCCCTGGCTAACCTGTCACCCTGTCAGTTTAGAGATTTAGATGTTGGCTCTCTGGCTAACCTGTCACCCTGTCAGTTTAGAGATTTAGATGTTGGCTCCCTGGCTAACCTGTCACCCTGTCAGTTTAGATATTTAGATGTTAGCTCTCTGGCTAACCTGTCAGTTTAGAGATTTAGATGTTGGCTCCCTGGCTAACCTGTCACCCTGTCAGTTTAGAGATTTAGATGTTGGCTCCCTGGCTAACCTGTCACCCTGTCAGTTTAGAGATTTAGATGTTGGCTCCCTGGCTAACCTGTCACCCTGTCAGTTTAGAGATTTAGATGTTGGCTCCCTGGCTAACCTGTCACCCTGTCAGTTTAGAGATTTAGATGTTGGCTCCCTGGCTGTCACCCTGCCAGTTTAGAGATTTAGATGTTGGCTCCCTGGCTGTCACCCTGCCAGTTTAGAGATTTAGACGTAGGATATAGGATCATTTATGAATAATTGATTACAAATTAAATAATGGTATCATTCAACAATGGAGAAATGCATTCTCATAAATAATAATATTTTTCTGTCCAATCTTCATGAAGATTGCAATGTTTTGCAAATTATTTGACGGCCCGCTTGCAATACCTTCGCAGCCCACCAGTGGACCCCAGCCCACAGGGGGGGAATTAATTCAATTAGCTTGCTGCAATAACCCTGAGGAAGGTAAAAGGCTATTTGATAGAAGTGTTGCCTCAGTAACAGATATTTTCATTTCCTCTGGCTCTTCCTCCTCCTCTGGCTCTTGGCATCTCAGCTGTGGAAGCACTTTTTGGATTCTTAATTAGAGGTTGTTGATCTGAGAGGGGAGGCACGAGATGCAGCGTCTCCAAAGAGTCTGTGGTCAGGGGTGAGATGTGGTGTCTCCAAAGAGTCTGTGGTCAGGGGTGAGGGAATATAACTGAAGAAAATCATGTAAAACGCACTTTAGAGAATGATAGAATTCCTTTATTGTCATTGTACAAGTACAGTGAAATTATCCTCTGCATTTGACCCATCACTCGGGAGAACACAACACACTAGGAGCAGCGGAGTGCAGCGTACCGCACTAACCCTGACATGTCTTTGATAACATTCTGTACTTTTCTACTGTGTATGTGCTTCTGCACAGATACCTACTTCGAGATGGACATAATTTATTCGTTATTTTTATCTTCGTCCTCTGTAGTATTTGAGCTTTGATGCGAGACCATCTCTCCCTCCACTTCACATAGCTGATTCTTCTCCTCGTATTTAAATAAGTGGTGCATGATGTGAGGGAGACATGTGCTCTGGTTTGAGAGAATATATCAAAAATAGAATAGGAATTATTGTTATGTTATTTTTGTGTAAATGCATGATTACTGCGTCATATTGATGTGTACCATTTCGGCCCCTGATCATGTTGCTCTGCTGCCTTTTGAGTGCTCATATAACAAATTGATTCTTGCTATTTTTGCTCATCTACATTGTTGTGTCTTTGTCTGTAACTCTGAAGGCGCATTTATGCGCCATTTTCTTACGAAAATAAACATCCATTTCAAACGATGTAACGTCACTGCCGACATACTTGCATGCGTCTTTCACTTCGGTATCATGTTAAGCAATACATCCACTAGTGGGCAGTAGAGAGTCAAGTGTGTGTGTGTGTGTGGGTGGGGGGGGGGTGTTACTGCTCTGTTGACATGATCACATGGTCACATGATCACATCTCTCTACAGTTCATCTCAATAGAACTACGTGCTGCAATAAAAGCTGGATGTAGTTAAATGGATGAAAACTAGACAAATGAACAAACGATGAATGAATGGATGCTCCTCAATGCTAATTATGCTTGTATTTCTCTCTTTTCCAGAGGCCAGAGGCTAAAATGGGAGGCAAGCTCAGCAAAAAGAAGAAGGGATACAACGTAAACGATGACAAGGCCAAAGACAAGGATGCCAAAGCAGAGGGGGCCTCCGCTGAGGAGAGCGAAGCGCCGAAAGACAGCAAGGACGAGGCCGCAGCCGCCACCGACGCCACGGAGGTAGCGAACGACACGGCGGCCAAGGAGGTGCCGAAAGAGGCGCCGAAAGAGGAGGAGAAGAACGCAGCTAGCGCCGCAAAGGAGCCCGAGAAAGCAGCTAGCGCCGCGAAGGAGCCCGAGAAAGCAGCTAGCGCCGCGAAGGAGCCAGAGAAAGCAGCTAGCGCCGCGAAGGAGCCCGAGAAAGCAGCCGCCAATGCAGAGCCCAAAGCCGAGGTGCCCAAGAGCGCGGAGCCCGCCAAGGCCGAGGAGAAAGCAGCTGCTCCGGCCCCGGCCAAAGAGGCAGCCCCGGCTGCCAAGGAGCCCGAGGCCAAGGCCGAACCAGAGGCCAAGGCCGAGGCCAAAAAGACTGAGGCCCCCGCGGCTCCAGCAGCAGCCCCCGCCACCTCCCCCGAGCCCAAGCCCACAGAGGCACCGCCTGCCCCGGCAAAGGAGGCTGCTGCCCCGGCCCCTAGTTCAACACCAGCCGCCGAACCTGCAGCACCGGCCAAGGAGGCCAACGCCACCGAGGCACCAAGCAAGGATCAAACCGTAGCAGTTCAAGATTAATGGACAGCTTCTTTTTCGGAAATGAGCAAAATAAGTACGTAACACAACAACGATGATGAAGTAAAAGAAAAGAAAATGAAATTAACTAGCCCACCCATATTTAACAATAACAATAATAAGTGTAATGATGAGGATGATTGGTTGAAGGAGGAGGACTGGGACCACCACGTCTCCCACTGCTGCAGATGATTGGTTGAAGGAGGAGGACTGGGACCACCACGTCTCCCACTGCTGCAGATGATTGGTTGAAGGAGGAGGACTGGGACCACCACGTCTCCCACTGCTGCAGATGATTATTATTACTATTATTATTGTTATGTTTTATTCTATTTTTTTCTGCTGTAGTATTTGAACTTTGATACGAGTCTGTGTCGGCCATTCCACACGCATCACCCCTCTCCCTCATACGTCCAAGGGATTTAGCCTGACTCCCGTCTCGGCCCACAGAAGGTCTTCCTGTGGACTTCTGTGTGGCCCCTGTTCATACATGTGCATTGACCTGGACCTACCGTCTGCTCTGCCCGAGCTGCGGAAACGGGCCTGCGGGGGGGGTTTGAGAATCTCTTTACCAGCTGGACTTAGATTGAATCTGTCCAATCTTCATCTCCCCCCGCTTACCCCTTCCACTCCTCCTCCTCTCCAGAGTGTTGTGTTTTGGGCTTTGGCCCGGTGGTACCTCCAGTTTTTCGGTGCCATGGAATTGTGATTGCACCCTTTTTTTTAACCCATCTCCCCCAGTAGTTTGCAGCTTGTTTTTTTTATTTGTATTTTTGGGTTGTTTCACGGTGATTGTGGTTGCCCTGTTAACTTGCTACCTATTTTTTCCCCTTGGGTTGATGCCACTTTTTCCCCCAACGGCCAGAGCTGAGAGGAACTTTTATCGAGACGATAGTTTTATTGAGAGGATTTAGAGTCTTCGGGCGTTCTAAGACATTTCAGTGGTTGAAGAAGGCTGGCGATGCAGAATACCATGCATTCTTAGACATCTGAAGCAGTCCTAATCAATTTTTTCGGGTAACCTAGATTTTGTATTGAAACCCTTAGGTATATTATAGATGAACTAAGTGGTTTTTTAATGTTTGTAATACTCTTAGAAAATGTAAAAAAAAAAAAAGCCTTGCTGAAGATCTCTGAAATCTGTAATGTTCTTAGAAAGTCTGACGGAAATCTGTCCCTCTTTCCAAATCTGACCACAGTCTGTTCCTCTGTCCAAATCTGACCACAGTCTGTCTTTTCTCCCGTCCCCTTCTAGAATAGACGATTTCAACTTGAGTACACATGTCTCCTGCAGACCTGGGACACATGTCTCCTGCAGACCTGGGACACATGTCTCCTGCAGACCTGGGACACATGTCTCCTGCAGACCTGGGACACATGTCTCCTGCAGACCTGGGACACATGTCTCCTGCAGACCTGGGACAAACAGTGTTGTTTTAACCTGCTTAGAGTTTACTGCATCACGACAATTCAGTGTCAGTAAAGTTCAACAACCCATTGTCACTCCACCGGCGTAACATGTCACCCCCTCTGTGATGCACCTTGTGCGTTAGATGTACTGTAACGTGTGTTGGATATAACATGCGTTGGATATAACGTGCGTTGGATGTAACGTGCGTTGGATGTACTGTAACGTGCGTTGGATATAACGTGCGTTGGATGTAATGTGCGTTGGATGTAATGTGCGTTGGATGTAATGCGCCCGGTACCCTTTACGGTATTATGGAACGTACATGGAATATGGACTATGGGAAAGTGAATGGTCTCCATGGAGACCCTAACCCCAAACCCCCACCATATCCAAAGCCTAACGCCAACCAAGTGGCTGCCAGCCAGTGCCGAAATCTATCGAAATCACCCCAACCCCAAGGCATAACATGACCTTTGCCCTCACCCCACCCAGGTGTGCAGTGCTTGTTTAACGGTGCGTCCGTTGCCGTATGTTATTTGTTCACAAGGGTAGCGGGTGCGTTACATCCAGCGCACAAGGTGCACGACAGAGCGCGTTGCATCCAGCGCACAAGGTGCACGACAGAGCGCGTTACATCCAGCGCACAAGGTGCACGACAGAGCGCGTTACATCCAGCGCACAAGGTGCACGACAGAGCGCGTTACATCCAGCGCACAAGGTGCACGACAGAGCGCGTTGCATCCAGCGCACAAGGTGCACGACAGAGCGCGTTGCATTCAGCGCACAAGGTGCACGACAGAGCGCGTTACATTCAGCGCACAAGGTGCACGACAGAGCGCGTTACATCCAGCGCACAAGGTGCACGACAGAGCGCGTTGCATCCAGCGCACAAGGTGCACGACAGAGCGCGTTGCATCCAGTGCACAAGGTGCACGACAGAGCGCGTTGCATCCAGCGCACAAGGTGCACGACAGAGCGCGTTACATCCAGTGCACGACAGAGCGCGTTACATCCAGCGCACAAGGTGCACGACAGAGCGCGTTACATTCAGCGCACAAGGTGCACGACAGAGCGCGTTACATTCAGCGCACAAGGTGCACGACAGAGCGCGTTACATCCAGCACACAAGGTGCACGACAGAGCGCGTTGCATCCAGCGCACAAGGTGCACGACAGAGCGCGTTGCATCCAGGGCACATGGTGCACGACAGAGCACGTTACATCCAGCGCACAAGGTGCACGACAGAGCGCGTTACATCCAGTGCACAAGGTGCACGACAGAGCGCGTTACATCCAGCGCACAAGGTGCACGACAGAGCGCGTTACATCCAGCGCACAAGGTGCACGACAGAGCGCGTTACATCCAGCGCACAAGGTGCACGACAGAGCGCGTTGCATCCAGTGCACAAGGTGCACGACAGAGCGCGTTACATCCAGCGCACATGGTGCACGACAGAGCGCGTTACATCTAGTGCACAAGGTGCACGACAGAGCGCGTTACATCCAGCGCACATGGTGCACGACAGAGCGCGTTACATCTAGCGCACAAGGTGCACGACAGAGCGCGTTACATCTAGCGCACAAGGTGCACGACAGAGCGCTGATATATGACGCGGTCAGAATGACGAGTTGTTGCACTCACAGAAGAGAACGGACGATACCGACTTCCAAATACTTTGCTGTGACTCTTGTAAACTTCTGGCCCGCGTGGCGTTGCATCATGACTGTGTGACAAACCCAAACCATTTGGCATCCAAGCGAGGCAAAACAACACAGTAGACATCATTTCCATGTGCTATTTGGCCCAGGTCTGATTGACTGACTGTGTTTTGAATCAGTGTAGCTCAGGTCTGATTGACTGACTGTGTTTTTTAATCAGTGTAGCTCGATGGCTCTCAGTGTACAGCACAAAGAAGGGGCACACGATGGTGCAATCTGTTGCCATCAAGCAAGGGCCTGTGTTCAGCTGAGAGCATCATAGTGTTGCCTTAGGGCAGCAGGGGGATGCTCAATGAGTGATATGAAATCAGCCATCAGCAGCAACCTATGAGCTGCTAAATGGTCCATGTCTCCATGGCGACCATATTATGTCATGTTACTGTATCATTATGGGATGGTGGAGCCTTGCACATGGAAGGGAGCTTCTGATTTTGTCATTTTCATCCTTCATGCGTTCTCTTTTCCTTTTCAGCCATATATATATATATATATATATATATTCATCATGGCCAGTTGACACACAATGTTTTTCTCCCAACAAATGTCAACCCGTAGCAGAAACAGTGAAGGAGCGTTGTGTGTGACCTGGCTTGGTTTTCTTCCTCTCTTGACTTGAGTAAATTGCATGTCCGTGGTTGGGTGAACCTGTAGTCCCGTCGTCTTGGTCAAGTGGAAAAATATTTTTTCAGTCTGCATCCATGGCAACTACAGTAGATATTTTCATTCTGTGTCTCACCACTGCTATCTATCTCTCTACACCACCTGTCATCCAAACAAAAAAAGAGATTGAAAAATTGATGCATTCAAAAAAGTATATGTACTTGTATAAATGGTGCAACAGTAATAAAATGTAAGAAATTGATTGAAACTTGAGGATATTGCATCGTCGTGTTTTCTTTTCATGTACGCATTGATTAAAAGGTAGACAAAGCACAAAGCCCTGACTGTATATACCTGTATATACCTGTATATACCTGTATATACCTGTATATACGTATACGAACATATTTGTAGAAAAATGACATATCTACCATTTGACAAGTTACACTCTGACCACATGATTCATGCGAAACACAGAGAGATATATATATATATATCTATATATATATATATATATATCTATATCTATATCTATATATATATATATATATATATATATATATATATATATACATATATATACATACATATCACATATAAAAGAGAAAAAGGTTGACGGGGACAAACATGAAGGGAGCCGTGCCCAGAGCTATAACG
>NC_139639.1:9405462-9415462 GCF_964638095.1 Poromitra crassiceps
TGGGTGAGTAAAACATCATATTTTAAGCTGGAAATAAGGACCGTGGTGTAAAAAAATGAAATTCTCCTTTAATCACTTTTCAAGAGTTGTGGCCCAGAAGTAGATACATTTATCTACAGCTGGCTACTGCGAGACCTTCCAAAACTCACAAGACACACTGGCATGTTTAAGAATGGTTGAGAAAGTGTTTAGGTATGTGTCCCAAAGCCTAAACTTGTTTAAAATGAGTCACTAAAATGTTGTTTTCAGGCAGAAAGACTACAGCATCTTCTCACTTTTGTTCATTATATTTTTATGGATGTAATGGTTGCTAGGCAACAGCAGCACTTCTGTGTCCGAAACTACAGAGAGCCTGAGTGGGTTTTGATTAAAAAGTCTTTGCTCTTCCCTCCCTCTCCTCTTCAAAACACACGACTCTTACTTTGCCTTTCAAATCTGCCCCAATTTTACTCGCTGGCCAGAGTTTCCTGTTGCCTTCCAGCAGACTATAATTAAAATAACAAGAAAGCTGTCATATCACCCACCATGATGTCATATCACCCACCATGATGTCATATCACCCACCATGATGTCATATCACCCACCATGATGTCATATCACCCACCATGCTGTCATATCACCACCATGCTGGAAACGTGACAATAAAATGACAGATTTCCTCTTATTTCTGTCTCCTTTCAGGCTCACTATACTTTGCATTTCATTCAATCATATTCTCCCCCGCAGAGTTCAAGAACCCAACCAGCACACGATGAGGACACTTTGATATTCTGATCTGTGATATTTATTCATATCAGAGGTGGAAATATACTGACAAATCCAAGCACTTTTTTCCTTCAGTTTTTTTCATTTTTCTTCCCCCTTCCGTCTGTAGTTGTATAATTTTATTTGTTGTCAATAAAGATTTAAGTGGAAAAAAATACGATAAAGTGAATCTGTCGTATCTTAGATCTGCGCTAAAGTACATCAGCATCTGAGGAGTGCTGTGATTAAGCGGACCGAATTGATGTGGACCTAAGTGGTGTGTGATCTGATCAGACAAGCACAACCTGTTCTTCAGATGCTGGACAATTAGGAGGTTCAAGTTTTGGTCCGCTGCCATCAGATTAAAGCTGGCCAAAGTACTCTCCTAACTCCTGTTTAACCATTTCTTTTTCACAGTTACTGTATAGTAAGTTGCTCTGAGGCCTAGTTCCTCATTGCGAGACTCGCGAGAATTTTGCGGCTCTAGAAGCTTTAGTTATATACAGTATATATTATAGCTATAGTTACATTAGCTACATTACATATCTCAAGTCACATCGTTGATATTTAAATGGTAAATGGACTGCATTTATATCGCGCTTTTATCGAAAGTGCCTACATTCACCCATTCACACACCGAAGGCGGCAAGCTGCCACGCAGGAGGGTGCTGGCGCAGCCATCAAGAGCAATTCGGGGTTCAGTGTCTTGCCCAAGGACACTTCGGCATGCGGCCTGGAGGAGCCGGGGATCGAACCACCGCCCTTCTGATTAATGAACGACCCGCTCTAACTCCTGATCCACAGGGATTATTGCAAAAAGTGTGCAATATCATATAAAATATAAGAATATCGGCCGATATAGGCCTATCGATATCGGAATTTTTGTACTCCCTAAAATATCAGTATCAGCCCCAAAAATCCAGTATCGGTCGGGCTCTAATAAAAACACTAAACTAAACTGTTTTATTTAAAAATGGCAACATGGTAGACGTGTTTTCTTCTATGTTTGTCCCGGGGCACCCAGCCATGTGGTCGCTACCGCCCCCTCTGGTCAGAAGCAATATAGGCCTATTGCAACAACAACCAGATGTGCCGAGGTGTTTCAAAAAGAAAAAAATCTAAAATCAAAAAAAAGAAAGAAAGCTGCAAAGACCGTTGAATGGTGTTCTTTATTTAATGTTTTAATTTATGTAATAAAAATTGGTGGCTATCTTGTGTTTTGATTTGAACTTGTTTGTATTGTACAAAGCAGTATCAAACAGCAGCACACACAAAATGCAAAGTCACAATCTGGTGTTGAGGTTCTGGTGCTGCATGATCACAGAGATGATGAGGTCCCCGGTCTTAATACATATCAGGACTGTCCAGTTTAATCACAGGCCTCGTCTCCAGCTGAGAATGGCTCTGTGAAACATCTGTATTACAGGAGCTCCTCCTCCTGAAGGTCCAATGTGTTTCATTCACTCTTCCCATCCCTTAGTGGGACTGGTCAGTCTGGACGACGAGTCTCTGTTGATGCGACCCTCCACCTTCTCCTTCATCTTGGTGACGATTCTCTTCTGCCTCGCCTCTTCCTGCTGCTCCCTCAGCTGCTTCACCTGAAGCTTTGCCTTCACCTTGTGAAGATCTCTTTCCCGGAACCGTTTGATGCGCATCGCTGCCTCCCTCCTCTTCTCGTCCATCTCTCTCTGTTCCTCATCTCTCCTCGTCCTCGCCTGCTTGTCCTCCTCCTCCCTCCTCAGTCGGCGCTGCTCCTCAACGGTCATCTTCAGCTCCAGCTGGCGACAACGCTCCTCCTTTGCGCGTCTCTTCTTGTGCATCTCCTCAGCTTGCCTGTGCTGCTCTTCCAGCTCCTTTCTCCTTCTCCTCTCCTCCCTCCACTCCTCCAGCCGCTGTGCCGCCTCCCTCTTCTGCTCCTCATCCCTGGGTTGCTGAGCCTGGGTCTTGGCCTCCTTCCCCCTCCTCTCCGTTTCCTGCACCTCCTCCTGTCTCTGTATCCTGGCCTGTTGCTGCTGCTGCTTGCTGGCCTTCCAGTGCTGGATAGCCTCTCTCTTCCTGTCCTGCAGGTAGTTCAGCTCCTGATGCCAGTCCTCATGCTGCTCAATCTCCTCCAAGGTTTTCCCAGGCAGGTACAGTTTGACTTCACTCCTGTAGGCTGGTCGCCCGTTGTGCTTGGTCCACACCTTGAGGAAGGCTTGGTGGTCACACTGGTCCCAGCACCCATAAGGGCCTCCTGTCTTCTGCATGAAAGACTCCAAGGCTCTTACCTCTGGAGGGAAGTCTCCATCTGGAGGTTTGTTCATCTTGTGGAGTTTGCTGTTCTTCACTGTTGCAGCAGCAGGACGTTTAGGGTCGGATTTGACATCAGCAAGAGTCCAGTTCTCAATCTTCTTCTCATAGGCAACAATCTGCTGACTGCAGATCCTCTCCTCCTTCAACAGCTCCTCAAAGTGTAAACGCTGGTCCTCCTTGAAGGTGGTGATTGAGATTTCCACCTCTGCCATTATTTTCTGCAGCTTTTCAATCAACTCGGGGGTTGACTCCACATCGCTCAGCTGTCTCTGAAACCTCCCCACACCATCATGGATCTTCAGCAGCTGCTTCTGAAGATTCATCTTCTCAGCATGTCTTTCTTCCTCAAGCGCTTTCTCATACTCCTCCAGTCCTCCAAACCCATCCTTCCAGCCATTCTTTCTGCACTGAGCTCTCAATGTCCAATCTTTCTCCAACATGTCAATCTGCCTCCTCATCCTTTCTGCTTCCCTGAGAAACTGTGTTGTATTCTTTTGGACCAGCGGTGATGATGCTGTGTTGTGCTGAGAACTGATGTCTGGATCTCCCAAGCGATGTTGATCATCGCAACGTTTGGTTGCTAGGGCGGCCATGTTTTTAGCGGAAAAAATAAAACGGCGGGGCGTTATTGCACTCGGTGGCTTGGGCTTGATCGATGCTCTGTTGTTGCCTCAGTGTTTAACCTCAGTAGGGAAGGATTTATGACATCACTGATGATGTGGTTATGACATCAATGATTTATGACATCACTGATGATGTCACATTGCCTATAACATAATCAGTGATGACATAAATCCTTATCACCGATGATGATGATGATAATAATATGTTTAAAATGCCTAAGTGGATGGGCTCGGGTGGCGGGCTAAGTCCTAGGTTATCATACCGTCAAAACAATAATACCATTTGTTTATTATATCGCAATTGCAAATCGCAAACATTGTCCACAATAATCGCAATCGCACCTTTTCCCCAAATCGTGCAGCACTATTATGTGGCCACGTACGACATCGGCATGGCCACTTTCTACATTCTTGGAGACATAAAGCCTACAGACATACAGACATATGGACAGACCCTTTTATTTGTATGCTACTACTTTTATTAACTCAGATTATCAGCTGTAACAACAGTTTACAAAAATCACAGACTAAAACACAGACACAGGCGGTGTTCTCAGGCGTAGTACTGCAGGTTCGCTTTCTTCTTAGCCTGGACCTCCAGGATTCCCTCCATGTAATCCTCGTGGTTCAGCTCGGTGGCAGTGCGGCGCAGCGCGATCATACCGGCCTCCACACACACCGCTTTGCACTGGGCACCGTTGAAGTCGTCGGTGCAGCGGGCCAGCTCCTCGAAGTTTATATCGGTACTGACGTTCATCTTGCGGGAATGAATCTGCATGATCCGAGCTCTGGCCTCTTCATTCGGTATAGGGAACTCGATCTTCCTGTCCAGACGGCCCGAACGGAGCAACGCTGGGTCCAGGATGTCCACTCTGTTGGTGGCAGCAATCACCTTGACCTGCATGTTGGGCTGAAACCCATCCAGCTGGTTGAGGAGCTCCAACATTGTCCTCTGGACTTCTCTGTCGCCTGCCTTCTCGCTGTCAAACCTCTTGGTCCCGATGGCATCCAGCTCATCTATGAAGATGATGGCTGGCGCTTTCTCTTTGGCCAGGGCAAAGGCGTCTCTCACCATCTTGGCTCCATCTCCAATGAACATTTGGACCAGCTGTGGGCCTGCCAACTTCAGGAAGGTGGCCTTGGTTTGAGCAGCACAGGCCCTGGCAAGCAGGGTTTTCCCAGTTCCCGGTGGTCCATACATCAACACTCCCTTAGGAGGCTGGATGCCCAAGTTCTCAAACTTCTCTTTGTGGTTCATGGGCAGAACGATGGCCTCCACCAGCTCCTGGATCTGCTTGTCCAGCCCTCCGATGTCACTGTACTGCTCGGTGGGGCGCTCGTCCACCTCCATAGCCTTGACTCTGGAGTCATACTCGGTGGGCAGAGTCTCCAGGATGAGGTAGGAGTCTTTGTTCACTCCGACCAGGTCTCCAGGGTTCAGCTTCTCCGCATCCACAAGGCCAATGATGGGCAGGAAGTAGGTCTGTCTTGTTGATGTCTTGATGACAGCGCACTTTCCTTTCCTCTGGGAGTCCAGGTCGATGTTGGCCCCGTCTTCCTCCTGGTCGTTTGGGTCCACGTCCAGAAGCTCGATGACATTAGACACCAAGTACGGCAGTGTTTTGTTCAGTTTGATTTTCACCGTGTTTTCCTTGATCTTATCCTTCATGGCCTGGAGCTCATGGGTCACGTGGAGCACCTCGCTCCTCATTATCTTTATCTCGCTGTCCAGGAGCCGCGTGCGCTGAACGATCTCCTCTGTGGACATTTTTAACACTTCTTCCCCGATTCCATCCTCATCCCAAACAGATGCCATTTTTGCAGTGCCTGTTCACACAGTCACTGTGTTGGACGTTCACTTCACTGGTTACACAAACTCTACCAGTTATACTTGTAGCCTCTGCAGGGAAGGATTTATGACATCACTGATGATGTCAAACATTGTGACATCATCAGTGATGTCATAAATCCTTCCCTGCAGAGATTTCACTTGTATAGAATTGCTGATGTCACCAGTGATGTCACTCGAGCACTCGATGATGTCATCAGTGATGTCACTCTAGCAATTGTGATGTGATCAGTGAGTGATGTCATCCGTGATGTCACCAGTGATGTCACTCGGGCAATACTATCTTACTACTAGGGATGTCACCATACCAGAAATTTAGTAGTGAAGTAGTGAAGCCTGCGTTAGTTCATTCAAGACATGGAAGTCATAGGCTACGCCCCAGCTGTAACCAGCTGACAGCCGCCGATTGGATCATCGTTTAACTATTCGCCAATCACAGCCATTCTCACAACAAGGCGGTCTGCATGGCTCAAAATGTGAACATGTTTCCATGTCTTGCTTAAGGTTATCAAGGACAATAAATGGTTAAATCTATGACGAGTGTTCTTGATTGAACCAATTCCAGTGAAATTCCACAATTCGATACCATTTCGATACCATGGTAAAAACAAAACAATAAATCCCTTCAACATACACTCATTATAAACATTTGCAAAAGTGGCATGTACTGTAGCATATTTTCTGATAACACGTGTTAACACGTCAATTTACGTTAACGTTAATATGAATTAAAACCCGCTCACCTAGAACTCTTTCTATAGTCGGTAGTATGTTCTCCCCCGTGCTGCTAGCAGGGTTGCCAGAAAACAGCTATTTTCCAGACCAAAAGAAGCGATTGTGTTTGCGTCCTCTGTATCTACGGTATATTGGGTATTGTAGAAAACACAGTATAGTCTAGGGTTGTCATGATACCA
Source organism: Poromitra crassiceps (assembly GCF_964638095.1). Classification (NCBI taxonomy): domain Eukaryota; kingdom Metazoa; phylum Chordata; class Actinopteri; order Beryciformes; family Melamphaidae; genus Poromitra; species Poromitra crassiceps. Next base: position 9,411,885 of record NC_139639.1, read on the forward strand.
AAATTTTGACTTCGATACCGATACCAAGTTTAGTATCACGATACTCGATACTGATACGATACTCGATACAGATACGATACTCGATACCTAAGAAACACAAGGTTGATCACATTCACAAATTCAAGGTTTAGTAACACCCTTAACTATGACTGTGGGATTGAAGGACACCTTTTGAAATGTGACTCTCTGGTGTTAGAAGACCACCATATTAACTGAATGTTTCTGTATTAGAATAACTAACTGAATGTTTCTGTGTTAGAAGAATAACGCCATATTAACTGAATGTCTCTCTGTGTTTACAACGCCATAATGTAGGCCAGTGGTTCCCAAATGGTGTGCCTAGGCACACTGGTGTGCCTTAGGACAAGTCCAGGTGTGCCTTGGGATTTTGCATTATTGCAATTGCAAATGTAGCCTAAAAGTAGGGTTAGCAACGTTAGGTGCAACGTTTCAAATTAATTCCTAGAGTAATATATTTTGTCAAATTTTATTTGACATTAGTAAATAAAAAAGCATTTAGAGTGATAAGAGTAATAGAGGCTATTTTGCACCGATAGACTTAGGCTATATAGGTGTGCCTTGAGATTTTGTCGTGCCATTGGTGTGGCTTGGGCACAAAAAGTTTGGAAACCAGTGATGTAGGCTATCTCTATGCTCTCTTAATACAATATTTCTCTTTACAAATGATATAGCCATGTACATTGCACTCTTCACAATCCTGTGATATCAGTCAATGTTTGAGACAGGTCCTTTGCCTGTCTCATTGAAAATAGAAACACAATAGAAAAATATGAACTGCAGCACTGCCACAGCACACTGTAGGCTATGTAAGATGGCTCAGACTGAAAAGTTATTAATGTGTCTGTCCAGTAACACACGATAACATAGTAAGTTATTTCTTTTGTTGTGATACATTACAGATGTCACTCAAAGGCCACACTGGCGTGCTTTACCGACGGGTCCTGAAGGCGTCATGTGCAGGAGGCTGACTGGAGAGGATGATGCAGCCGCGAGTGTTTGTCTGCTCTCAACTCCGTGAATCTCGCTTTAATCTTCATCACAGCGGCTCATTACCCGCTGTACACAACGTGCACTAGTTCTGCACAAGCACTCGCGGGTCTCTCCTCCTTTTACCGACTCTCACTAATCTCACCGCTGTTTACATGCTTTTCCGACCGGCTAGCTAACGCTAACACGCTAGTTATACTTAGCTTAGCTGTTAGCTACTTTAGCTTAGCTCTCTCCCTCTCGGTAAGATTCATGTTCGTTACGCATAACATTCGTGTATATGGAGGGGGAGAAGTCTCCCGCTAGCCTAGTGTTGATGTCCAGTGTGATGCAGAGACACTGGGAAATGTGTGTTTATTTGTTGCGTCGCGTGTAACGTTAATTATACGAGGCATCCCGCAACTTCATTTTAAAAGCACAGCAACGACCAGTTAAAGTGATGGTACCGAACTTTGGGAACTTGCAATACCGAACCGTTTTAAATAAAAAGTATCAAAAAAGTATTGAAATTTCGGTATACCGTGCAACCCTAATAGTCACATTTTTAGAACGTTGGCAATCGACTTGGTACCGAAGTATCGGATCTCGTGACATCCCTAGCCAACAGTACCTGTCTCTTGAGCTTGGCATCTGGGTTGAGGATCATCTGAGCCAGGTGTTTGATGACCCCAGTGTGCACCACAGTCTGGGCCAGCTCTGGGGGTAGTTCTCCACCCGCTCCAGCAAAGCCTCTGAGTAGCCAGGAGAGTAGTACCTGACTATCTCCTCAGGGTAGCAGTTGTTGATGGAGTTGATGTAGTCCTGCAGGGCGGAGCCAGCCTCAGCCTGGATCTCCTGGACCTTCTTCAGCCCCCCGCTGCTCACAAACTGATGCCGTGCCTTGCTGTCATTAGGCAGCACCTTGCTGAACTGACACACCACGTGTTTGAGGATGTTCCTCGGGGCATCGTGCAGCAGAGGCTCCAGAGCCGGGAGGTGGGTGCACTTCTGCAGGATGCTCTTCAGAGCCTTCTTACTTTTGACCTGCAGGTCCTCAGAGCTGCTGGCGTCCATGTAGAGCTCAAGCAGTCGGGGCAGCAGGTTGGCTGTGGCCACTTCACGGGCGTGCTTCGGGGTGTGGCGCCCGATCTGACCCACTGACCAGGCCGCCGCAGACCTGATGTGGCTCTCCGTCTCTTCAGACAGGCACAGGGCCAGCTGGAGCACCCCCTTGGAGACAATGACAGCCATGGCGAGGTTCTCAGTGTGAGCCGCCACGTATCCGAGCATCATGATGCCCGGCAACCGCAGGTTTCCACGACAATCGCCCAGGTAGTCCAAAACTGCTGCTATGGCACCAGAATTCACAATCAACTGGGCCAGGTCAGGTGTGTGTTTGACCACCTCCTTCATCAGCGTGGTGATGTTCTTCCTGACGTATTCGTCGGGGTCACGGAGGCAGGCCAATGCAGCCGGGAAGATCTTCGCCTCCACCACCGTTTCTGCCAGGACCACAGAGTGCTTACTGATCTGGCTCAGTGCTGAAAGCACCTGCCTCTTGAGCTTGGCGTCTGGGTTGAGGATCATCTGAGCCAGGTGTGCGATGGCCCCGGTGTCCACCACGGTCTGCGCCAGCTCCGGGGTGTGTTTGGAGATGTCGCTGAGGGCCCAGGCCCCAATGCGTTTGAGGGCCACCTCAGGCTCCTGGAGGCACAGCACCAGGAGAGGAACCGCACCCGCATCCACCACGGCCTGGGACAGCTGTGCGTTGTGCCGTGCGATGTTGCCCAGAGCCCAGGCGGCAGCCTCCTTCCCCCCGGGGTCAAACCCCTCCAGGGTCAGGACCAAGGCGTCCAGCGCCCCGCACGACACCACGGCCTGGGCCAGCTCCGGGGAGTGTTTGGCCACCGCCCTGAGCGCGAAGGCTGCTGCCTTCTTGTATAACCTGTTCTGCGAGGCGGAAGAGTAGACGAGCTGCGGCAGGATGTCTCCCTTCACCACAGACTTGGCCAAGTCGTTGCTGCGGTCGGGGGTCGGGGCGTCTGGGTTGAGGATCACCTGAGCCAGGTGTGTGATGGCCCCGGTGTCCACCACGGTCTGCGCCAGCTCCGGGGTGTGTTTGGAGATGTCGCTGAGGGCCGAGGCAGCATTGCGTTTGAGGGCCACCTCAGGCTCCTGGAGGCACAGCACCAGTAATGGAAGCACACCCGCATCCACCACGGCCTGGGACAGCTGTGCGTTGGAGCGTGCGATGTTGCCCAGAGCCCAGGCGGCGGCCTCCTTCCCCCCGGGGTCAAACTCCTCCAGCGTCAGGACCAAGGCGTCCAGTGCCCCGCACGACACCACGGCCTGGGCCAGCTCCGGAGAGTGTTTGGCCACCGCCCCCAGCGTGAAGGCTGCTGCCTTCTTATAGAAGGTGTTCTGCGAGGCGGGAGAGTAGACGAGCTGCGGCAGGACGTCTGCCTTCACCACAGCCTGGGCCAGGTCGCTGCTGCAGTCGGCCAGCCGGCCCAAAGCCAGAGCCGCTGTCTGCTGCACGGTGGGAACCACGTCCAACAGCAGCTGCCTCAGCAGATACACCACATTTGCAC
>NC_139639.1:9420462-9432962 GCF_964638095.1 Poromitra crassiceps
ACACACACACACACACACACACACACACACACACACACACACACACGCCTTTCTTTACGTTTAAGAGTGGAGAATGATTATTATTATTTATTTCTGAATTAAAACTAAAACACTTAATATGAAAAAAGTATATGATATATAGATATTATATATACCGGTATATATATACAGTAAATATGAGACTCTCTCAAAGGAGAGAGAGCCCGGTAGCCATTACTACAGGCAGGAAGAACTGCCCCGTGTTACAATGTTACAATTTCAAGCAGACACTTTGATCCAAAGCGACGTACATCTGAGCTTTATACAACACAAGCAATGATCCAGTCAGAAGACAACAACATGAGGAAGTGCGTAAGTTTCAATCCCGTGCAGGTGACCTGACGGAGCCAGATTTTTTTGTTCGATAATTAGCCTAATTACCTAACTCCCACGGGGGGGGGTCTAACTCCCACTAGTTAGTAAGAATTGTAGTTGCTTGAATGACATCACCACTGCCGACGTCACAATTCCTTGAGTGACATCACTGATGACATCATCGACTGCTCAAGTGACATCACTGGTGACGTCAGTGATAAGTGACAGTCATAACTCCTTCCCTGCTGAGGCTATAAGTAGGACCGTTCCTACTGGGGCAACTCGAGATCTCGACATCACCAACTCTATGCGAGACACATTTTGACTTGTTTCCATTGTGACATTGCGAGGCTCCTTCTAACCATTTTGCCGCATTCCAGAAAAGGTTCTTCTTCCTGGCAGCCTATCTCAGCCACAGCCATGGTGTGCATTTCCTGTATCTTGATTCCTGCTCTTTTGTGGCTCTACAAGAGGTTCTTGGAGCCCATCTTTTGTCCTTTCATTTCCCACATACTGAATATGTTCTGGACCAAGAAAGCAGTCCAGGAGACTGGCTCAGGAGAGCAGAAAGCAGTGCAGGAGACTGGCTCAGGAGAGCTACAAGCCAGTGAAAAGAGTCATGGAACATTCAAGCTTGAAAGCAATGGTCAGGACACTGCCAATGGATCAAGTACAGTAGCAGATAAGAAGACAGATTGACGATTTAAAGCCCCATTCAGTAAGTTTTCCAAGTTTTGCTATTGGGGAAACTGCGCCCCCTGGGTCCAATAGTATCGATAACGATATCGCCGTTCAAAGTCAACAAAACACAGCGCCAGAAAGCTCTATGTACATGTTGTGACATCGGGTAGTGATGAAATAATAATCCATAGTTCCGTGAAACATCATTTTCGTAGCAAATCCGAATCGAGTTACTTCCTTGTTTTCCTGAAGACAGCGCTTCCGCTGTACAGCGCATGCGCGTATCCTTTTCTTTTCTCTTTTTTATTGACACGGGACGTGGCAGACAACTTGCTTAGTCCCAGGGCTGGCCAATGGAGGGTGGTGTGGGATAAATAAAGTCGAGAGTCTCCCTATTACAAGTCAATCTACCATGTCCTGTGACTAAAAAGCTCTTATATTACAGTAAAAAATATCAAAAATCTTACTGATTGGGGCTTTAAGTCCAGTGCTCTATCTTATGTAGTGATGTCGTTATCGGGCCGAGTTGCTCCATTCATGCACTCGTCCTTTGTAAAATATGAAGGGTTTACTGTGTATATTTACTGTTAGTAGCTTGGTGTTTATATACACTATATCATATACACTATATTATATACTATTATATGAGTATTTGTGTTCATTGACTGGTGTTTCAGCTGGAGTCCACGTCAAAGAAGTACAGCCAGGAGGTGGACCAGACCGCCCCGGGACAGTGTGTGTGTGCTATAGGCTATAGGGCATCCGGGTAGTGTAGCGGTAGATGACTGATTGATTGAATATATTTGACAAATTAAAAATACACCAACAAGCATACAGTATAAAATAATTCATCCCACCCATCCCCGTAATCTCCACCTTTTTTAACTGACTTTTAAAACATGTTCTTCTCTAAATGCTTTGTAGTAAATCTGTAATAAAGAAGCCCCGAGGACAATTCCTTTATAACAACAAAAAAAATTATCCACTCCATTGTGAAATTCACCCCCCCTCCCCCTCCTTTTAGCTGACTGGCATGAACACAAACACACACTTGACCTCCATGTTTCAGCCTCCTAGGGCAAAAACGATGAGGAGGGTGTGACTTTGGCTCTCACTCAGGAGCACAGGTGCAACGATGCATCTCGCCTCCACGTGTATATGATGGAGCACCACACCAGAGAGTGGATGGCACGGCCCATAAGCTACCTTTCTGTGCCGGGTGCAGCGCGTGTCCCTACCAGTACCAACCATGCACCCGATGACACCTGGCATCATACAGCTTCAGGACACTTGGCATCATACAGCTGCATGAATGCTCAAGTCCAAGTGATGTGATGAGGAGGTCAAGGTTCGAGGAACAGAATATTGCTCTGACAGAAGACAGAAGAATCAGCATCATGTAGGCTACTGTCATTGTATTGTCCTCAGTGTGGCATTTCCAACTGCTGCTGTCTGACTGTTCCTGTCTGACTGCAGAACAGTCTTCTTCTGCCATCTAGTGGTGTTTCTACACATTGCATGCTGTCAGTTTATGCTGCACATCACTGAAAGCCATCTCACTAGTTAGTTACCAGTCCCCATACTTCCGGGTACCACTTTGGGAAGGCGGCAAGTTTAAATGTGCGTGTTGTCAAATAAATGCTGTCAAACCCTCTCGTTGTTTTCGGCCGACTACTTTCAATTTAAATATTCAAACGGTTGGTAAATATGCTTGTCCGACGTATCTAGCCTTTCTTCTGTGTTTGTTTTATGTAGTGTTAGCTAGCTAATAACGTTTGTTTACAACTGTCAAACTCGCTGTTTTTTTTTGCAGACTCGTTACAGACATAGCTACTGACACCATGTTAATTTAATTTAGCTTCAAGTCTACTCTGGTCTGGTCCAACAGGTAAATTAGCTAGTCTGGTCTCCACTAATGTTAGTGAAAGTGTTGTTATGAATGATATTAAACAACAACACAACACGAACGAACCATTTTTGTCTTCTTTGTCTGTTTTTGTCTTTAACACGTCAGTTTGTGCCGTGTTCACCGCCATTATGATGTGTGGACCTCAGGGGTACCGGGAAGTCAATGTAAACATCCCCGCGCGGCTTAATGGAAACAGCGGTCCACAGACGCCATGACATGATACGTTCAACTCGCACTTGTGTTTGTGTTCGGTTAGCATTGGGCTACTCACTGATTGATGTTCTTCGTCCACGGTGGTGTGTCGTTGTCGACGCGGTGGTGGTTTGGCTGGTAGCGTTATGTAGTAGTAATACTGTAGGCTGTTGTTGATTGAGTGAATGAGGCAAACTGCTTGGGCTTGGCTTTGCGTCAATCAAAATCCCAAACCAACAAAACAAACTTTCCCCAAATTAAACAGACCATCAAAAACCCAACAAAATAACCCAAAACACGGAGGAGCGTGTGGTTGAAGACTTGAAGTCTCCGTGGCGTCTTCTTCCACAATCCAACTCTTTCCTGAGCACACCTGCCTGCCTTCAGGGGTTCACGATTTGTGGGTCAGGTGACGCTGTGCTCTCTACATGCAGTACCAAAATACTCCACCAGGTGCTGCCAAACGATTACCATTCAAACTAAAAATTATATGGAGGTTCTTAGAAATGGCTCTAACAGAGTCCAATAGACTTCTATAGAACGACATCTGAAATCGATGTCATGGGACTGTGACATTGATAATTAAATAAAACGTGGCCAGGAAGTATACATTTTTTATTTATTTTTTACCTCTGGGGGCCAAGCTCATTTCATCACCTGCATAACCGGAACCGAAACTCAACACCCCTGGCCACCCCCCTTTATGGTAATTTTACTAACCGCTTGAACTATTATTATAATTATTTTCTTTGCTCATGCAGACAGATTTTCATGCAAATTGAAATTATGCTAGCTTAGTTTTTTTCTTGTTGTGTTTCTTGTTGTAGTTTATTTTTTTGTTGCATTTTCTTAACTTATGGTTAAGATTTCTTTCTTGTCTTTTTTATCTTTTAAGGGGAGTCCATTGTATAAGAAGGCTTCTTGACCTCTCCTGTCACATATTCTGTTGTTTTTATTATTGTCTGGATTTTATGTAGTTTTGTATGTGCAAAAAACCACAACAACAAACAAACAAAAAATAAAATAAAATAAAATAAAATGAAAACAAAGGTAAATCCGGCCCAGGACCATGTGCATCTTTGGCACAAATAGCATACCCCCATCCACTTGCTCTGGAGATGATGCGCCAATTGTCTTCTTCTCCCTATACTTATACTCCCACCACAGCCTCAGCCAGGAAGGATTTGATGACATGACAAGGTTGGAGACAGCCAGTGTAGACTGGGGTAGGTGTCTGTGTAGACAGGATGAGCAAATCGAGAATGTAGGGAAACAGTGGATGGATCCAGAAGAAAACGGTAATGCAACATTAAGGATGCCAATGCCATAAAACACCAAAAAGGATTTGATGACATCATGACTGATGACATCCTATCCGTTATCTGTTCCTGACTGACTGAATGAATGCATGACTCACCCCAGAAAGCCTTCACGTGTTAAAAATGGTTGATATGAAAAAGATGAAGAATCTCTGAGCATCTGCTCAGACACTGAGTGTGAGTCCAGATGGTCCCGTCCAGCCGGCAGGTGTCTGCTGTCCTGCCTGCTCCTCCTAATGTGATCCATCGAAACCTTCTCAGACCGGAGATGATGATCATGATGTGGAGAAGAATGGTCTCATTCTGTCTGCCAGCTAACAGGAAACTGCTGCGGCTCTAAGATTTCTTTATAATCATTAGAAAGTCTATGGGCTTCATAGTGGTACTCTATATAACATGTATTAATATTGTACCTTTATTTACGTAGTTTATTACTCTTTGTTCACATCACTGTTGCTGTGTGAAAACCTTGTAACTCTGTTTTGATCATTTGTATTTGATGATCATGCTCCTCTATGGGTTCAGAAAGTTCTACCTCTTGGACTGATGACACTTTCAAAACTTTGTTAATTACCGTATGTCAATTAAGAGTGTCACTCCTCACCCTTTAAGTGTCATGTGTGCCTTTTACTCTCTGTTCACTAACCTGCACCTCCACTGTCTCCATTCTTTTTCTCTCAGGGATCAGAAAGGTTTATATTTTATTTACTTAAGAACATGGTTTCAAAAGCAGGGTACAGTATAGCAGAGACTATTTACTATCAATGGCTCGATTCTTTGTCACTAAAGGATTTAAAATGTATAACTTTGATGGTATTCAAGAGTGCGTTTTACTTTTGGTTTCCACTTTCATTTGCACACACCAAGTGGGGGCTTTTGTTATTTAAATGTTTTATTTGTTCTTTCTTTTGTTCACCCCAAAAGCCCCCCCCCCCCCCCCTCATTGCTGGCCATGTCATGACAAGAATGTGTCTAAACGAATGTGGAAAGTGTCACAATTTTCAAACTGTGGATGCCATTGTTTTCATTTTAAAATGGAACTTCATATGCTCACCTCAGAGCATTCTGCCACAAAAACCCCAACAGAATCAGACAAGCTCTTCAAATGCGACAAATGAGGCAAGCGGACACACGGCATATATACAAAATTAGACCCCTTTTATTGTGTTCTCATATATAAAAGAAATAGAAAAAAGAAACATCGACACCGGGCGAACGTCAGAGCAGGACATGGTGTATGGGCTCGGGCTGGGGAAGGTCGGTGGCCGGGTGACATCAAAAGGGGAAGTGGATATACGATAGGAGGAACGTGGGACAGTCCGAGGGGATTGGTTGATATGATAGGAGGAACGTATGACAGTCTGAGGGGATTGGTCGAATGGACATCGAACAGATGAGGGTGGATGAAAACAGAACGCAATGGTCCCGTCCACTCCCTCCCCCCCACCCTCCCCTCCTCCTCCTCCTCCTCCTCCTCCTCCTCCTCCTCCTCTCATTCAAGTTTTAGTTGTAGAAACATTTGTCAGAGCAACAGCTGCTCTAGAGGCAAAACTAATCTCACTGGTTCAATTAGGCTTCAGTGGGCGGGGCTAAAGAACCACTAGCTGCAGGAAGTGCGAGTTTGAATGGCAAAGAAGGAACTCTATGTGAATGACTTATTTTCATTCATGAATGACCATGATATTCATGATGTCGAAGGTCAGCAGCTAGCTAACTATCTTACCTAGATAGCTATAGGCTAGTACAGTGATACTCAACCCGAGGCTCTAGGGCCACATGCGGCTCCTTTATGGGTAGTTGTGGCTCTTTTAAGTCCTACTTAAAATAAATAAATAAATAAATAAATAAATAAATAAATAAATAAATAAAAATCTAAAATAAAACAAAGGGAGGAAAGGGAATTTTGTGGATTGCGGCTATTGCAACAGTTTTTTGGTGTCAATGTGGCTCCTGAGTAGGCAAGGTTGAGTACCACTGGGCTAGTATATGGCTAGTTTGAATTTGGAGGTCAGCTAGGCTAACTAGCTAACCTAGTTAACTTACTTCCTCTAATAGTGGCCAGTAGTCAATTAAAAGCTAGGTCTCCAATAATGGCATGGTCGACACAAACAAATACAGGCCAGGAGCAAAAACAAAGGAAAAAACAATGATGGATGGCCTACCGGTAAAATCCTGGTGCCTGTTATATAATATACTGTAACTGTAGTTTGTAGTAACTAGCTAGTAGTTGTAGTTTGTAGCTACATTTGAAGTAGCCTACCATATAGACACGTGGAAGTGCCAGTGGCTGGTGGAAGTCTCGATTACCGTAATTATCAGTAATGCAGTGCAGTGACAAACAAAAGATGGCTACCTAACGAACCCCAACAGAAGCAGATAAGGAGGCTTTGCACTAAAATATGAGCAAATATACTTATCAAACAGAGAGGATTGGACATAAAGGCCTGTCTCTAATCTAAGCCTGCTTCCAATAAAGGCCTCTGCAGTTGAGGTAAATAAAAGAGGAAATATGGGATGGCTACATTGCATTTTTTTGTCAGTTACCAGCAGGGCGCTAGGCTTCATATTAGCTTCCTCCTCTTGTATCTCTTGTCTTTTTCACTGGGCTTCAGTCTAACGTTGCATAGCCAGAAAAATGGCGGTTCTTTGGCTCCGCCCACCGAGGTTTAACTCAACCAATCAGAATATTTCTCCCTCCATGGCAGCTCTGCCTGCGGCAACCATTTGTGGAACTAAAACTCCAGTCCGCTCTTCAGGAGAGCTCAGTCTTATCGGCCGCTTCGGCGCGGTGGCCCCCGGCCGCCTGGGAACCGCCGGCTAACAACGTCCTCCTGTTGTAGTGGTGGTGGCCATGCTTCATGATGCCAGAGTTGTTGTTGTCGTTGAGGATCTGCTTCTGCTTCTGCCGGTTGAGCGACTGCACCAGGCCGAGCACCACGGCCGCCAGCGAGTACTGCCCGCTGATTTTGCGCGGCTGTAGGATGAGCGGATTGGGCTGCACGCGGCCCAGCAGGAAGTACGTCCGGATCTGGCCCTCCTGTTCGCTGATGCCCTTCACGTAGATCTCTCCGCGGTACTCGAAGGCGAAGCCGCGCTCCTTCAGGATCAGGTAGGTGTCCTCGGGCACCTACTCCAGTACAAATAGGGGTCAGCCTCTCACTAATTGCAACAAAAGCAAACTCAGTGGATTTTTTTTTTGGTCCTCAATATGTTCTGAATGAGAGGGTCGTCCGGGTCGTGTAGCGGGAGGTTCCCTGCCTACCAACACGAGGGGCGCAGGTTCGCGCCCCCGTGTTACCTCTAGCTTGGTCGGGGCGTCTATACAGGCACGATTGGTTGTGTCTGCAGGTGGGAAGCCGGATTAAGGGTATGTGTCCTGGTCGCTGGATTAGCGCCTCCTCTGGCCGGTCGAGGCACCTGTTCAGGGCGCAAGGGGACTGGTGGGAATAGCGTGATCCTCCCATGTGCTATGTCCTGCCGGTGAAGCTCCACACTGTCAGGTGAAAAAGAAGCGGCTGGCAACGGCGCATGTGTCGGAGGAAGCATGGTGCTAGTCTACAGCTCTCCCCAGATTGGCAGAGGGTGGAGATGAAATATTAATCCAAAATGCAGAGAAACGCTCTTTAAAAAAAAAAAGGTAAATAGATAGCCGGAACGACTTTCTAAACATGGCCGCCAGGCGTACAGCACAACATACTGAGGTAATAAAATCCATTGAGTTTGCTTTTGTTGCAATTAGTGAGACGTTGATCCAAATGTTGGTGCATGTTGGACTAACCTGGATCTTGCCACTCACACCTGTGCTGTCCATGCGGCTGGACAGGTTCACCGTCTTCCCCCAGATGTCGTACTGGGGCTTCTTGGCGCCGATCACGCCCGCCACCACCGAGCCGTGGGCCATGCCTGAGGAGGAGGAAGGTGGTATGACCTGCTTTACCTCTGAGTGCCTAGTCTGCCCCCTAGAGGCACAAAGTCAACATTACAGTGTGACCTGCTTTACCTCTGAGTGCCCATTCTGCCCCCTAGAGGCACAAAGTCAACATTACAGTGTGACTAATTAACGAACGGACACAGACTGATCCATAGTCCCCCCTTTGGTGGGGGACAATAAATGAGTAAAAACAACAAAAGAATGAGAAGAATGAAAAGACAGGAGGAAAATAGTGAATTGGTACAGCTCAGTTCAGAAAGTTGGAGTGGGTTTGACGCAGAAGTCTTACCGATTCTCAGCTCAAAGTTGTTGAAGGAATGCTTGTTGATCTCCTGGATGCTCTCGTTGAGGGCAATGGCAAAATCGGCCAACGCACAGAGGTGACCCCATTTATCTTCACATTGCTGTGGGAGGGAAGGGAGAGGAGAGGAGGAGAGGGTCTGTGTCAGCTGAGAGTCGGGCCTGTGTGGAGTTGGAGGGCAGGGGAGATGAAATTGGAAATGTCACTGGAGGGACCGCGAACGCAGTGTGGCCACGCCCAAGCATCAGAGGAAACTCAACGCTAACGCACTGTGGCCACGCCCACGCATCAGAGGAAGCTCAACGCTAACGCACTGTGGCCACGCCCACGCATCAGAGGAAACTCAACGCTAACGCACTGTGGCCACGCCCACGCATCAGAGGAAACTCAACGCTAACCCTGCGCTCACAACTCTTCTGCACCTGCAATCCATTCCAAACTGTGCTGAACTCTGAAGCCTGTGATTTCATCTTCAAGTAGCCTGTGATTTCATCTTCAAGTAGCCTGTGATTTCATCTGCAAGTAGCCTACTGATGCCTACTGTACAAGCTGCTACATTTACTGATTCTTCTGTGTTCACTTACTTATTTGGCAAAAAAAACACACAAAAAAACAAAAAACTAAAACTATTCATGCTGATGATACACGAATGCATTCCAGTATTTTACTGCAGGTATTCATTGCGCCCTCTGCTCTACATGGAACATTTCGATTTAGATTCCTACATGAGATATTAGAAGGCATATTTGCAAGTCTCCATGAACCAGTAATCCCCTAAGATACTGTCACCTACAGTAGGCCTACATTTTCATGAATCTACATTAATTCACCTCTGAATTCATGCAAATTAAGGCAGTTGTAATGGAGGAGATCCCATTGAAACCTCCTTAACCGTTTTATCTTGTCTCCATACTTTCAAATTTAATGTCAAACTCAGAAACCTCCTCAACCACCTGATCTCGTTCTCGACTGCTTACTTTCTCATTTCATGTCAATTTCAGGGAGACATGATCTTTTCCATGAATTTCCACTTAATAATCTGTAAACCTGCACAAAAGGCATGAACAACCCCTTAACCCATCGTCTTTCTGTGAATCAACCCATGAATAAATCCCTTATAAACCCATGATATTGTACTAACCATACTTTCTTAAAGCTATGTTATTTTTAATGGATAATTCATGTTTATGTAATGGAGAAATTAGTGACATTCCAGGGATAAAGTTAAGGGGTTTGGTAGTGTAGTATTCGCAATTACTTTTTAGATTTTATTATTTTATCATTTAATTTTGTGTATCAATGAGACTGATGTTTTTTTCTTGAAGATCTAGAGACAAACAGAGGAAACTCTTTAAGCAATGTATTTTTGCTTAAATATAACCCCGCCCACCTGGCACTCCGTGCAAGTCAAACTGAATCACCTGGTCTGATCTGAAGTCAGTTGAAACCTGGAGGATCTCACCTGCTTCTCTGGGGAGAGACCGGACACGGCCATGTAAGTGCTGCCAATAGTCTTGATCTTCTCGATGTCCTGGAAACGGTCTTCACCGAGCAGCTACGGGTACAATGAAAGGACAAAAAGAGATTTTAGTCAACAAGCTCCGCCCACACTGTCCACAAAGATGGAGGCAGGATTTGATAAAGACAAGGATCATGTGTATTAACAAGTCTGTGCCTGTTGGGGGCAGTAGCGTGTTGCCTTGGCCTGAGGCAGCAGGAGCTCAGCTGCTGTCTGTCTGGCTGTGGCCTTATTTAGTTATTTATGTATTTATTCTGTCTTTTACATCATTCATTTTGAAGTATTCAGGGGAGCGAGACTGATATTTTGAATCAAAAAGACTCTTGTGTTTAAAGCAGTATAGTATAGTAAAGTATAGTATAGTATAGTTAATAAGTTTCCACACCGGCAGCTCTCACCTCGTCAAAGTCGGCGATGATTTCGTTGAGGAGCCTCAGGCACTCCACTCCCTGGTTGTTCATTTCCGTCTGGGAGTAGAAGTCAGCGAAACCTGGGATGGAGGCGAACATGACGCCCACCGCGTCGTAGGACTGCGAGTACAGCTCCTGTGGACAGACAGAAGACAGTCAACACCCCCTGTCCCTCTGTACAGCTCCTGTGGACAGACAGAAGACAGTCAACACCCCCTGTCCCTCTGTACAGCTCCTGTGGACAGACAGAAGACAGTCAACACCCCCTGTCCCTCTGTACAGCTCCTGTGGACAGACAGAAGACAGTCAACACCCTCTGTCCCTCTGTACAGCTCCTGTGGACAGACAGAAGACAGTCAACACCCTCTGTCCCTCTGTACAGCTCCTGTGGACAGACAGAAGACAGTCAACACCCCCTGTCCCTCTGTACAGCTCCTGTGGACAGACAGAAGACAGTCAACACCCCCTGTCCCTCTGTACAGCTCCTGTGGACAGACAGAAGACAGTCAACACCCCCTGTCCCTCTGTACAGCTCCTGTGGACAGACAGAAGACAGTCAACACCCTCTGTCACTCTGTACAGCTCCTGTGGACAGACAGAAGACAGTCAACACCCTCTGTCCCTCTGTACAGCTCCTGTGGACAGACAGAAGACAGTCAACACCCCCTGTCCCTCTGTACAGCTCCTGTGGACAGACAGAAGACAGTCAACACCCCCTGTCCCTCTGTACAGCTCCTGTGGACAGACAGTAGACAGTCAACACCCCCTGTCCCTCTGTACAGCTCCTGTGAACAGACAGAAGACACTAAGTCAACACCCCCTGTCCCTCTGTACAGCTCCTGTGGACAGACAGAAGACACTAAGTCAACACCCCCTGTCCCTCTGTACAGCTCCTGTGGACAGACAGAAGACACTAAGTCAACACCCCCTGTCCCTCTGTACAGCTCCTGTGGACAGACAGCAGACACTAAGTCAACACCCCCTGTCCCTCTGTACAGCTCCTGTGGACAGACAGCAGACAGTCAACACCCCCTGTCCCTCTGTACAGCTCCTGTGGACAGACAGCAGACAGTCAACACCCCCTGTCCCTCTGTACAGCTCATGTGGACAGACAGAAGACACTAAGTCAACACCCCCTGTCACTCTGTACAGCTCCTGTGGACAGACAGAAGACAGTCAACACCCCCTGTCACTCTGTACAGCTCCTGTGGACAGACAGAAGACAGTCAACACCCCCTGTCCCTCTGTACAGCTCCTGTGGACAGACAGCAGACAGTCAACACCCCCTGTCCCTCTGTACAGCTCCTGTGGACAGACAGAAGACAGTCAACACCCTCTGTCACTCTGTACAGCTCCTGTGGACAGACAGCAGACAGTCAACACCCTCTGTCTAGCAGAGGTGTGACAAAGTCCCAGCTCAGTCTCAAGTCTTCAGGCACAAGTCTCAAGTCAGGTATCAAGTTTAAATGTAGATTACAAAGTCAAGTCCAAGTCATTCATTACTGTGAAGTCTCAAGTCTAATTGTCGCCTCTCCTGGAGTTTTCT
The DNA here is from genome assembly GCF_964638095.1 of Poromitra crassiceps. Lineage (NCBI taxonomy): Eukaryota > Metazoa > Chordata > Actinopteri > Beryciformes > Melamphaidae > Poromitra > Poromitra crassiceps. The sequence goes on from NC_139639.1 coordinate 9,432,625, forward strand.
TTTAAATGTCTCTTATCTGTTTATATTAGTGTTCTAGATGTTTCTTTTGTAAACCTTCTTGGTGCTGTGTTCTTACAATTGTTAAGGTTAGACTGGAGATAGAAGAGCTGCAGCTGCAATACACTGTGTCCAACACTAGGAGACAGTGTTGATACGACACACACACACACACACACACACACACACACACACACACACACAGTACAGCATGTACTGCATACTAACGACACGTGCAGTGATGAGGACTTGACCATGTAAGGTCACACTCATTACAATATAATAGAAAATAATAAGAATAGATGAAACGCTTTGTCCAGCCAGAGTTCAGCATTGAAAGT
>NC_139639.1:9437962-9449930 GCF_964638095.1 Poromitra crassiceps
AGTTAATGTAATGTTTGTTTGTAACGTCTGTAACTTTGTGCTACTTTTCTTGGCCCAAATGAAATGTTATTTCAGTTCTACTTAAATACTCTCCTAGAACATTTGCATATATCCATCTTAAGATACACTATCATCAGTCAAAACGTTTGACACACCGGATTTTTCTTCATTCTTTAGAATTTAGAATGATAGTAAAGACAATCAAAACTATCAAATAACACAAACGGAATAATGCTGTGACCAAAAAAGTCAAACAAATCAAATCTATCTTATATGTTAGATTCGTTAAAGTAGCTGCGCTGACTTCATGACATTTTTCATGACATGTCATATTATTTTTGAAGCAGCGGGGGCTGCAGATTGAGCAGTAACTGTGAACTGTAGCGGATTACATCCTGAACGCAACCTTAGATTGAGCAGTAACTGAACTGTAGCGGGTTACATCTTGAACGCAACCTTAGATTGAGCAGTAACTGTGAACTGTAGCGGGTTACATCCTGAACGCAACCTTAGATTGAGCAGTAACTGTGAACTGTAGCGGGTTACATCCTGAACGCAACCTTTCCCAACCTTGCTAAGAGGAAATCACTGTGGCTTTCATGCACGCTCCTTTCTCTCAGCCTGACATGGTGCATCACCACATTTGATCATTAAGATCAACGCTGTGAGTGCACACGCCCCCTGCTGGCCGTGAGTGCACACGCCCCCTGCTGGCCGTGAGGGAGCGTTCGTTGTCTCTGCTATGCCAAACATGAGGTAAAACAGACCCGGGGAAAATCAATACACCATTGAAGGACTTCAAATGCAGCTGCTTTCTATCTTCTTCCATGGGGCTACAAAGGACCTTCAATTAGGGCCGTGGCCCCTCAGTGTCTGGCCGGTGTTGAGCCAGTGAAGCGCACGATCACAGGTTGCCATAGAGACAGAATGAAAGCTCCACGATGATACCAGTTTCATCTATAGACTGCTTTCCATGACTACAAGGAGAAACACATGTTGGGTCACGTACAGAACCAGGCTGGTAAACTATATACATTTCACTACATTTCCTTTCCTACTTTCAGGTCCTTTATTATGCAGCAGTGAGTCCTGAGAGGAGAGGCAACGCTCAAGTCACAATAATGCAGTGTTTCCCCTAGGACCTAGGACCTAGAACCTAGAACCTAGAACCTAGGACCTAGGACCTAGAACCTAGGACCTAGGACCTAGGACCTAGAACCTAGGACCTAGAACCTAGGACCTAGAACCTAGGACCTAGAACCTAGGACCTAGAACCTAGAACCTAGGACCTAGGACCTAGGACCTAGGACCTAGAACCTAGGACCTAGGGCCTAGGGGAAACACTGGATTTACAAGGGCCTTGTGCATTGAGCAATGCCCTCTGTTGATGAGGCATCATGGTTCCGCTCAAATTGGTATGAACGCGGGCTTGATTCGCAAGATAACACCAAGGTTCCAAGACTCCAGAACAGAACCATAGCCATTAGCCAGAACCCTGTTTGTCTGAAAGCGCTACGTGTAAGTTGTCATGTCCTGTATTTCTGCACCACCAAGACGATTTCCTGGACATTTCCTGGACTTCATTTGGAGATTAAAGCAACTCAGATTGTAACAAGCATGGTGAACACATGTCAGATGTTGCTGCTCTCTCTCACCTGCTGGCCGTGGTAGAACACGGCGAGGAGGAACATGGCCATCAGAAGCAACGACGTCTCTTTGGTTCCCAGGAAGTTTCTGTGGGAACAGAGGGAGAGAAGGTTCAGCTGAAAAGGACATTGCTTCCACTGTCAAGTCAAGTCAAGTCAAGTCAAGTCAAGTCTAGTCAAGTCAAGTCAAGTTTATATGTATAGCACATTTCATACACAGAGGCAATTCAAAGTGCGTCACATAAAATGGTCGACACAAGCAAATAGAAGAATAAGACGTTCCACTGTCACAAAATCTTCTTCTTCTGATACACAATCAAACACTGATCACCACTCCACATCCTGCAACATCCTCTACCAGCCTGTAAACATGTAAAGTTAGGCATTTTAACATGGGGGCGAATGGGGAACGACTCTCTTTTGGAGCCAGCCTCAAGTGGCCATTCGAGGGAACTACAGATTTGCTCACTTCTGCATAGGCTTCATCTGTCCGTGCCCGAGCATGGCGTCTGGTAGAGATGGTGGAGGTCACAACTAGCTGTTGTTCTTCTCATGCTGTTTTGCATATGACCTTTCCTCTCATTTCCCAGAAGGCCTTAAAGAAATGAGTCTAAATGACGTGTGATCCCCGTGTGGCTCGTAGGAGCGCTGCACGGGTTCGTGCTCAGGAGACGCCAGCACACGAAAGGTCACTGTGCCGTCGCTGAGCTGAGCACGCCTCCATTTGCATCAGATGAGTTTTCTCACATTTACATTTCAACATTTAAATCCAGCGGAGGGAAAAAAAGGTCATCGTGGCTCCCTGATGTGTTTCTGAAGACAAGGAGGAGAGGAGAGGAGAGGAGAGGAGAGGAGAGAGGAGAGGAGAAGAGAAGAGAAGAGAAGAGAAGAGAAGAGAAGAGAGGAGATGAGAGGAGGGGAGAGGAGAGGAGAGAGGAGAGGAGAGGAGAGGAGAGGAGAAGAGAGGAGATGAGAGGAGAGGAGAGAGGAGAGGAGAGGAGAAGAGAGGAGAGGAGAGGAGGGGAGGGGAGAGGAGAGGAGAGGAGGGGAGAGGAGAGGAGAGGAGAGGAGAGGAGAGGAGAGGAGAGGAGAGGAGAGGAGAGGAGAGGAGAGAGGAGAAGATAGGAGGGGAGAGGAGAGGAGAGGAGAGAGGAGAGGAGAGGAGAGGAGAGAGGAGGAGAGGAGAGGAGAGGAGAGAAGGGGAGAGGAGAGTGTGTGTGTGTGTGTGTGTGTGTGTGTGTGTGTGTGTGTGTGTGTGTGTGTGTGTGTGTGTGTGTGTGTGTATGTGTGTGTGTGTGTGTGTGTGTGTGTGTGTGTGTGTGTGTGTGTGTGTGTGTGTGTGTGTGTGTGTATAGTGTTGTAGTTAAGTCACTATATCTTGAGTCTGTATCCAAGTCCGAGTCTGACTCATCAGTACTCAAGTCCAAGTCCGAGTCACAAGTCTTGTACATGAGTCCAGGGCTCGGACTCGAGTCGGACTCATACACACAGTGTGTATGTGTGCTTGTCCATTTAAGCATCAAGTTGTGTAGACATTTCATATTCACTCTATGTCTGTGTCTGTGAGTGTGAGTGTGAGTGTGTGTGTGTCTGTGAGTGTGGGTGTGTGAGTGTGTGCGTGCATGCATGTGCGTGTGCATGTGTGTGTGTGTGTGCACACCACTCACTCAGTGTTGTGGTGCACGGTGTCATAGCGTATGAACAGCGAGGTGTAGAAGGCCTCAGTCAGCAGTGAGTAGACGGCGATCATCACCAGCAGCACGGCCAGCTTCAGCATCGAGTTCAGACGCAGAAACACTGCACACGTCACCATGGCCAAAACCCCCGTGAACACAAAGTACTGCGGAACAGACACACAGAGCTCTGAGATTCAATGTTATTTAGCCTTTAATTCATCCTTCACTAGAGATTAAGATTTGGTTTTTTCAAGAGAGATCTGTCAAGACAATAGCATCGAGACACATGTGAATGCTGCAGACCAAGAACAGAAAACAATGTACAAAGTCAGAATATACTGTAGTTAAAATGACAGAAGAGAGAGAGAAGACGGAGGGTAGCAAACCTCGCGAGGCAGCTGTATTCACGTGATCATGAGATCATGATCACACCACAAATCCATCTTGTCACGCTCTAATCTGTTGGTTTGAATCTGAACCACCAGTGGTTTTCACCAATCAGCATCCTATGAGGCAACTAGGGGCGGGCCTTGGTGTGACGCCAGCGAGAGCGAGCCCGTGATAGACAGATGGTTTATCCAATCACCTGCCAGGTCTTTTTAGAAAGTGCCTGCCCTTTGAAGCGATTTCCCGAGCGACTCGTTCCCAGTTGGTTACGTGAAAACAAACCATCTGGCAGCGCCAGGTTAGTAAAACAAGTAGTTCAACAATGCATGCAATCAAAATACAATCATCACCTAAACCAGTGGTTCCCAAAGTGGCAGTCGTGGGACGACAATGTAAAAAAGCAAAACTATTTTTAATAAGAATTTGACAAAATGTCTATGGAAAAATTAATGGCGGAAAATCCCTTGGTTCGTCTGCTTAACCCGGAAAAGGGCGTGACTTTGGCCACTCTATCCCTTAGCGTCGCTTTCACCCTGCGCGCCGCCTGCTGGTGGACTACCTTCATACACCGTGTACTTTTCATGCCTAGGCGAGTCAGAAACGTGACATTGGCGTGATACTGGACTAAAGATACAGTGTATCTCAGAAATGTGACACTGGCGTGATACTGGGCTGTAGATACAGTGTATCAGTGTATCCAAACTACCACACGAAATATGCTTGTGAATGATGCATCCAGGGAAATATGTGAGTCACCCAGAGCCTCAAGCTATAAAAACCTGATTTCCTTATTATTGAATTCATCAATCCTGTGCTACTGTGTGAGCAAAATAACATCACAGATATTTCAGCTGCAAACTTGTGATAGCTCCATCAGTCCCCGTTGAGGCGAGACCTCCCTCTGGGTGGAGACCTCCCTCTGAGTGGAGACCTCCCTCTGGGTGGAGACCTCCCTCTGGGTGGAGACCTCCCTCTGGGTGGAGACCTCCCTCTGGGTGGAGACCTCCCTCTGGGTGCTTCATGGATCATTTGACCACTGTGTTGTATGAAGTGAAAAACAGATGGAGTCCACGGCTCCTTCACCTCCTACCTCTGGGTAGTAGCAGATGTCTGGGACGGAGGTCGACTCGTTGTACGTCCGGTTTCGGAAGGTGCCAGACTTGTCAAAATCACACCACAGCTGCAGGAGACCAACAAGGGGCGAGATTGTTGTTGTTCAAACTGTTCAAACTGATGCAGGATCAGTTAACACAACAGTGTGTACAACAGATCTCTATTGTACACACTGTTAAAACTGATGCAGGATCAGTGTCAGATTGTTGTTGTACACACTGTTCAAACTGATGCAGGATCAGTGTCAGATTGTTGTTATATAATATATTAAATGAGAGGATAGGAGGCATGACAACATTCACATTCAACATGCACTTGCACTGGGCTTAAGAGTTGCAATGCGTTATGCATTACTTTGTGTAACGCATAAATGCATTACTTTACTCTGTAGATCAGGAAGTGTAATGTGATTACTGAGACTGAAAAAGTAATGCATTACTTTACTCTGTAGATCAGGAAGTGTAATGTGATTACTGAGACTGAAAAAGTAATGCATTACTTTACTCTGTAGATCAGGAAGTGTAATGTGATTACTGAGACTGAAACAGTAGTGCATTACTTTACTCTGTAGATCAGGACGTGTAATGTGATTACTGAGGCTGAAACAGTAATGCATTACTTTACTCTGTAGATCAGGAAGTGTAATGTGATTACTGAGGCTGAAACAGTAATGCATTACTTTACTCTGTAGATCAGGAAGTGTAATGTGATTACTGAGACTGAAACAGTAATGCATTACTTTACTCTGTAGATCAGGAAGTGTAATGTGATTACTGAGGCTGAAACAGTAATGCATTACTTTACTCTGTAGATCAGGAAGTGTAATGTGATTACTGAGGCTGAAACAGTAATGCCTTAGTTTACTCTGTCACAGGACACAGTAATGTGATTACAGTAAGGCATTACACATTACACACCCCTCACTACTCCTCCCTCTCCTGTCGACGTGCTCGAATGAACTGAATGGTGACAGAACTCACGATATTGATCATGGCCGCCAGGAAGTTGATGAGGATGGAGACGAAGATGATGACGTTGCGCGCGGCGTAGGTCTCGTTGATCCAGCAGCAGGCTTGGCGCAGGACTAACGGCAGACACTTGTAGTCCTCCGCCGTGGTAACTAGGACCAGGCAGGAGTGCAGCACGATGAGGACTGAGAACTGGATCACCATGGTCAGCATCCTGCACACAACCAGGAAGACACACGTCGCCGTGGGATGGAGGCAGAGGCGTTAAGGGTACAGTGTGAAAAATGGACGCGTCGATTTCAACACATTTAAACATCTCAGCAAACATTTAGACATTGAAATAGATGTTGATACTGTATGACAACCTGCACTAACGCTGAAAAAGCGCCAAAATCAAAGTTGAGACCTGAGACGTCCAGAGCTACTGATTGTTTTGTGAATGTTTGTAAATATTGTAAATATTTTGTTCTTGTTAGGGTTGGCGTTGAACTTGTACTTTCTTTTCTCCAATAATAAATGAATATTATGAAAATGTATTAATGTATTAGTAAATGTCAAGTCTCAACTCAAATCCAGAGTCCAGTATCGATTTAAAATCATAAAGAAAACTAAATAGCTTGAACTTTTCATTGCAATATTTTTGTATGATAAAAACTTGGTAATAGCATCATGAGTTTGATTTCTATAATCAGTTTCAACTTGAATAAATTCCATCGTTCCATACAAATTCAGTATTCGTCTGCTGGAACAAATCTCATCACTTTCAATCTAGGTCATTTACACAAACACAAGATCTCAAGTCGAAACTTTAGAAACCTTTTCAAGTCATCAAAGTACAAGTCTCAAGTTGAGTCAAGTCTCAAGTCTTCTCTTCATGCATCAAGTCAAGTCTCATGAGTGTCTCGTCACCTCTGGTGACTTTAAAAATCTGACACGCGTTTGTACTGTACAGAAAGTGAGTTTAGAAAAAGTTGATTGCCAATTCAAAATGACAATAAATTTGGACATGAGTTGGCCTTTTTACAGTTAATACTTTGCTAGAAGCTTTTGTTGCATCATCTAAATGCATGGAAACACTTTCCCTTTTACTCCTGAGATTGAATATACAGTATTATGATCATTGTCAGGACTCAAGACAGTTTGTTCCATCTAGGGATTTTGACCTCCTCACTACTGGTTGCTTGTAATATTGGAGATCTAGGAATTGAATACTTAACTCATTGAGTGCCAAGGACGAGTATGTTCGTCAATTCAGATACTAACGTAGAGTGCCAAGGACGAGTATGTTCGTCAATTGCGTTTTTTGACGGTGGGACGTGGATCAAAGCCTCAGGCATCTCCTGTACAAATATTGTAGCTATTGAAGGTGTATAACCTATTTTACGGACTCATTAGGTGGCGACAGTGCTCTCCAGATTAGAGAAAGGTCCGGAAAACAGCAGGAAAAAGCCCTGTGATGAAAGAGAAACCGCTCATGCTGCAGCCAGAGCCATATAGATTGCTCTGTCTGGAGCTGACGTTGGCTGCGAACAGCAGTCAATCCGCGCCCACAACTGAGCCCCTCTGCCTCTGTCTGTCTGTCTGCATAGTTTCTCCACACGATTAGCCGCCAGAAAAGCAGCACCCGACGCCGAAGGGCCAAACCATTCTCACCAGTCCGGTGTGGCTTTTCCGTGTCGCGCTGGGAGCCGGCGCACAAAAACGGAGCACTCCGAAAATAGACTGGGTGCGTGAGGCTGTGTGTTAGTGTGGGGAGGAGTTTGCAGCTGAGGGGGGGGGAGAGGGGAATGGGGCACGCAGGGCACCACACAACTACACCACGTCACTACATCAGAAAATATTAGCTTCAGAGTCAGTGAATGTGCTTGAAATGCTTCATTTCACAAAAGGCGGAATAACTCAGCTTCTAATTTGAAACGCATGTTTTTGCTCAAAACAACCTATCTTCTCCGGCTCATAACTAAAGAACGGAAAATGGTATCAATAAACTTTTTTTTGCTGATGATACAATAGAGTCAGCTCGTTCTTTGTGCGTGTTCGGTGTTTACATAGTAATATCACACAATATTCTGTGGGCCTCGAGAAATCACTGAAAACGCTCTGAAACTCTGGCACTGGGAGCGTCCGTTCTCCAAAAGTGGCTGGCACTCAATGAGTTAAAGCCCAAAATGTAAATGTAATATAGATTTAAATAATAATAAACAGATTGATGGTGATTATTGAGCCGCAGAGCGTCTGTGTCGTGTGGCTCAGAAAATGAAATGTGAAATCTGACGGCCTTCTCGGACGTCACTCCTCTTTTACCTGGCGGAGGGAAGCAGGCATTGGATGGTGGTGATGAAGATGAGCACGATGAAGGCGCACACCAGGTTGGATTTGAAGACTTCGTCTCTCATCTGGGAGTACTGTGCCGTGAAGAAAAGGGAAGAGAGGAGGAGTTGAGAGGAAGATAGAGATAGTAGAGAGATAGAGAGACACACTTTCAGACAGACAGGAGAGACTAAGGGAACACACTCCACCTCACCCACACCAAGGCACTGCCACAGACCAGAGCATGCAACGGCTCAAGCCTCAACCACAGGCGATAGAGAGAGAGAGAGAGAGAGGAGCCGGTGGGTTAGCGGTGGGCTAGCGGTGGGCTAGCGGTGGGGGTCCTGGGGAGCATGCGAAGCCGACCAGCGAAAGCTAGCTGCTAAGCTCGCTGCTAGCCGAGTCAGACACACAGACAAGGAGCTCACATCCAAAATAAAATAGACATAATTTAGGGGAAGAAGTGCCATCGACTCTTATGAGTTAACAGCAAAGTGAAAATGGGTTATGATGCCCTAACCCTAACCCTAACCCTAACCATACATTTCAGGAGGTGATATTTATTTTCCAAAAAGCAAATACATTACCAGGCAAAATCTGGACACACCTGATTAAATGTATGTTTTTCCTTCTCTTAAAGCAATACATGTATGAATTTCTTTCCAAAAGCCTTTGGCATCATGTCAAAGGGCGGCTACTTTAAAGAATCGAAACTCAAATATAAGATAATTTTAGTATAAGGCGGGATATCCGCTCATTTGCCCACTTGTCATTGGTCGAATACCATCGAACTTCCTTCCGGTCTGAAGCGTTTTCTTTCTCTGGAAGATGACAACTTCCTGTTCATATTTTAATGGCCCGGAAGAGTGAGCCTCGTACCAGGAACCTTCCGTTTCCCAGAAGACAGCTCTGCCTCCTGAGCTACTGCCGCCCATAATAATTTGTCATTTCATAATTTTTATGTCTTTGCTATTATTCTAGAAATGTGGAAAATAGTAAAAAAATAAAGAAAAACTGACTGGTAGTAAATATAAATACATGTAGCATTTTGGAAATAAACTCTTCCAACCAATCAACCAAAGTGAATTGTAAAAGTGACCCTGCAGTTATGATCTGCTGTCATAAATGGGGAATGTGTCTGCTGTCTGGTGCTTCAGAAACACATCATCATCATGATGTGCTGTGGGACTCGGGCCGACGGTTTGAGTCTCTCCTCGACCCCCGCTGCCCCCTCGCTCTCTCTGTGTCTGTCTCAAAGGCTGCTGGGAAATTAGCAAGAGGATGCTACATGTTTCAATAAGGGAGGCCCACAGCAAGTCACTGCACATGAAGTAGTGAGAGATTAGGAGATCAACCAAAAGGGTCTGGAGATGTTGACCTTTGTAAGATGGCAGCAGGATTAAAGGGGAAACACAGATGTGTGTGTGGGGGGGGGGTGTTTATTCATGGAACAAACCAACAAAACGGGGGAAGGAGGGGACAAAAAGAACAACAACAAAAAGTTGAACGTGTCAACTTTTCCCACAAGACTATAAAAGGGAAACAGGTCCATGGTAGGTATGGACTTTTGGTCATGAGTAAACTGAAGGGGGCGCTGTGTTCTCGGCATCGCCAAACAGCGACTTGTCACCTCGCTAACCGCTCTCCACAAAAACCAAAGAGGTCCATCACTTCCATTTGTGGGCTTCAACATGAGTCATGGTCAGATTGGTTTGACGCTCAAGCACAATATTGCAAAATAACTCCATAAAAATGCGATCAGGTCACTTGAACGGTGTGGTGTTATGAATGTGTTTGTAGCTTTGTGTCTCTTCACGCACACTAGAAGAAGAACAAGATGTGTTGCATTATTATTATTGCATTAATTTCCATAAATTAACATCCCTCAGTTTCATATTCAGGCCTGTGACTCATGCAGGTGTACGGCAAATAATTCCCTTAGTGCGTTTTCACCAGCACCAAGGGGAAAAACGAGTCCAATTTACCCGGACTAAAAGTGCAGGTGTGAAAACGTCCTTAGAGTTACACAGATCTTTCTCAGCAATATTATCATGTGTGTATTTTAAGAGCCTTTAGCTTACTCATGATTGGAACAAACAAAAAAGTTGGTTGTTTGTCTTGTGAAAATCGTATCTAAGAGTAGATATGAGGAGGGAGAGGAAGTGTCTCAAAGCCCAGCTACCTTCTCTTCCAGGCTGGAGTCTTTAAACATCAGTGAGAAAGGCTTGATATGCTCTCTTCTCAACTGATCACCACTCCGTAAGTCGATGGCGCTCTCTATTCGCTTGTTAATTTCCTCAGGACCAGAGTGGACATGCAAAGCTTGTGCGAGATGGTTTGGAAGCAGATTTATCGAATTTCTCGTTAGGGCAGCCAGAGTCTAGGGGGGAAGCACATGCACATGATGAACCTGCTGGTCCCCCTTTGTTCCATTCAAGTTACAAAAAACAAAAGAGACACAAGTTACATTCAGTACATAGAGAAAATAACCAAACAATGACATTCAGTACATAGAGAAAATAACCAAACAATGACATTCAGTACATAGAGAAAATAACCAAACAATGACATTCAGTACATACAGAAAATAACACAGGGAAGAAAAGGGGGAGACCAAAATGCAACGTTCTCGATCAGACAGACAGCTCAGAGCAGGTCATGCATCACTCATACATCCGCTCCGTGAGGCTAGTGGAGACATGTCTTAGACCGCATGCACGCACGCACGCACGCACGCACGCACGCACGCACGCACGCACACACACACACACACACACACACACACACACACACACACACACACACACACACACACACACACACACACACACACACACACACACACACACACACACACACACACACACACACACACACAGGATGAGAGGAACGCTGTCACTGTGCCCACAACCGTGATGAGGAGGACAAAATGCGACGGGAGAGACAAACACAAAATATACAAGTTAAAATGCGTGCACACACGCACACACGCACACACACACACACACACACACACACACACACGCACGCACACACGCACGCGCACGCGCACACACACACACACACACACACACAAGGTGAAAACAATACCGGCTGTAAATACACTAAAAAGCTACTTTCCTAGCCCTAAAAAAAAGTAAATTTCTCAAAACAAGTTTGATCATTTCAGTTGTTTCTAATGAAATTCTACCCTTGACTTTTAGAATCAAGTGAAGCTGCACTGGAGACAAGTGGAGTTCTCTCTCCTCACTGCACAATCTTACCCGTGTTCTGGATAATTTACCAGGCTATCAGAATATGACCTGTGTTCTGGATGTTTTACCAGTTTAGCAGAATCTTTCTCTGCTTTGAGAACAATAAGATTTGAAGGCAGAACATGAGCCTAGAAGACGTGGTGGAGATGGATGATGTGGAGTCAGTCAGGGTAAGCTCTTATCTGGAGGTAAAAGTGAGAAGGTCATTAGTGACGATCAGACTCATGTTCTCACAGATATTGACATTAGCTCTCCACCATTAGCTCTGAGTTCTCCTCTCCAGACAGCAGCGCTCCACAAATCACACACCCCACATCCATTCATGTCATTATGAAGAGTGTGTGGTGTCGGTGATGTGTGTGTGTGTGTGTGTGTGTGTGTGTGTGTGTGTGTGTGTGTGTGTGTGTGTGTGTGTGTGTGTGTGTGTGTGTGTGTCTGGCCAACTCCCACCATGTGCAGCCATGGATCAGCTCATCTCACACCATGGCCTCTGCAAATGAGATCCATAACACATTACTTCATTAAAGGTTCCTCGTTAGAGTCTCAAATTCTCTGTGATCTCCAGCAAATCTCATCCACCTTGAGGTGTCCTTTTTTCACCTGCCAGGTCTGTT
>NC_139639.1:9450130-9452630 GCF_964638095.1 Poromitra crassiceps
TTGCAAAAAGAGCCTCCAGGATTTTCCAGTTGGATGTTTTAGCTGGGATCACAGCAACCTGGGAGAAGAGAAACATCTCCATAAAAAGGGGCCGCCATGCTTCTCTGTATTTGGGACAGAAACCTGGAGCCAAAACAAGAACATCTTACGGCTCTCAAAAGCAAGGTTAAAGATGTGGGCAGACCAAAGTCCTATGGCAGAAAACCAGAAGCAGCTTCCATACACTGACATCCAGCAACATCTGGCTGGGCTGCAGTCTGTGATGGGGAAACCGAGGTATCACAACACGAAATAGTCCAAGAAAATGTTCTGATCAGGACAATCAACCTCCAACTTTTGACAAATGAACTTTAGTTATTTTCTTCATCTAGTTTGTTTTTCACTGTTTGCCTTATTTAAGTACATAATAGGTATTTTGTGAGTATGTAGCCACTGTACTTGCACTATGTCTTGTAATGGAGCACCCCCCCCCCCCAGCAACAGGGGATTAAATATGTATTATATATATCTTGAATCTAATTTAGGCGTTTCCCTTTGAAGATACTACAAAACTTGCATTTTGTACATAATTGGTAGTGTATTTGGCCTCATCTCTACTGATACATATTTGAAACACGCTCGATGCAGGATGTGTGAGGATGCAGGACGTGTGAGGATGCAGGACGTGTGAGGATGCAGGACGTGTGAGGATGCAGGACGTGTGAGGATGCAGGATGTGTGAGGATGCAGGACGTGTGAGGATGCAGGATGTGTGAGGATGCAGGATGCAGGACGTGTGAGGATGCAGGATGTGTGAGGATGCAGGATGCAGGACGTGTGAGGATGCAGGATGTGTGAGGATGCAGGATGCAGGACGTGTGAGGATGCAGGACGTGTGATGATGCAGGATGTGTGAGGATGCAGGATGTGTGAGGATGCAGGACGTGTGAGGATGCAGGACGTGTGAGGATGCAGGATGTGTGAGGATGCAGGATGTGTGAGGATGCAGGATGTGTGAGGATGCAGGACGTGTGAGGATGCAGGACGTGTGAGGATACAGGATGTGTGAGGATGCAGGATGTGTGAGGATGCAGGATGTGTGAGGATGCAGGATGTGTGAGGATGCAGGATGTGTGAGGATGCAGGACGTGTGAGGATGCAGGATGTGTGAGGATGCAGGACGTGTGAGGATGCAGGATGTGTGAGGATGCAGGATGTGTGAGGATGCAGGACGTGTGAGGATGCAGGACGTGTGAGGATGCAGGATGCAGGATGTGTGAGGATGCAGGATGTGTGATGATGCAGGATGTGTGAGGATGCAGGACGTGTGAGGATGCAGGATGTGTGAGGATGCAGGACGTGTGAGGATGCAGGACGTGTGAGGATGCAGGATGTGTGAGATGCAGGATGTGTGAGGATGCAGGACGTGTGAGGATGCAGGACGTGTGAGGATGCAGGACGTGTGAGGATGCAGGACGTGTGAGGATGCAGGACGTGTGAGGATGCAGGACGTGTGAGGATGCAGGACGTGTGAGGATGCAGGATGTGTGAGGATGCAGGATGTGTGAGGATGCAGGATGTGTGAGGATGCAGGATGTGTGAGGATGCAGGATGTGTGAGGATGCAGGATGTGTGAGGATGCAGGATGCAGGATGTGTGAGGATGCAGGATGTGTGAGGATGCAGGATGCAGGACGTGTGAGGATGCAGGATGTGTGAGGATGCAGGATGTGTGAGGATGCAGGATGCAGGATGTGTGAGGATGCAGGATGTGTGAGGATGCAGGATGCAGGATGTGTGAGGATGCAGGACGTGTGAGGATCCTCTCCACCGTTTGAAAGATGAGAAAATGATTCCTGGCATGAAGGCAAAACAAGTGGATGAATCTGCCTTCACCGTGTTCTTACAAAGGAGCAACATTCCAGTCCTCAATTTAAAATAATGACCAGTGGACATCAGGTAGTGATCATTGTTGTGGAAAATTGATGTATAGGGTCTTTGCAATGTAACCCTTTTATATTTCTGTGCAATTAAATTCAAATCCAAGCCAAGCGAGGCAGCAGGACACATGTCCTCCTTATAGATGATGCAGGCAACCCGACCAGCCCTCCAAGCTTCATCAGAACGGGAAAGAAAATAAGTGTGTAGCAGTTCTGCCGTTTCAATCAGGACTCAAGAGAGACTCGTTCTTTTACTGAACAATTGTTTATTTGCATTTGCACAACGATTACCTTCAATCGTTGCCATGGTAATCGACTTTCAAATCAGTATTCAAACACTTTCTCTCGGTGTGTGTGTGTGTGTGTGTGTGTGTGTGTGTGTGTGTGTGTGTGTGTGTGTGTGTGTGTGTGTGTTTGCATTATTTTTAAATAGTAAATACAAGATTATTCATTACGCATCAACATGAATTATTATGACTTATTCTCTCAGACAAAGGACATTTAACATTAGTGATAGTTTTGTGTCTCATGTTTTGATGGGCTGTCATGGCTGTAGTTTATTTGATGTGATTATTGCACATT
>NC_139639.1:9457630-9480130 GCF_964638095.1 Poromitra crassiceps
TCACTAACATGGTGTAAATATAATATGGTTCAGATTGTCACTAACATGGTGTAAATATAATATAGTTCAGATTGTCACTAACATGGTGTAAATATAATATAGTTCAGATTGTCCCTAACATGGTGTAAATATAATATAGTTCAGATTGTCACTAAGTGATGGTGTAAATATAATATAGTTCAGATTGTCACTAACATGGTGTAAATATAATATAGTTCAGATTGTCACTAAATATAATATAGGTATTTTTGGAACTGTGAAGAACTGGTCCCCACTGACTTCAGCTGTTTTGGAAGAAGGCTGCTATGCCGCTGTGTCAGTAATCTCCCTGTGTGTTATAATTATGGACAAATCTCACCTGTGTTTCACCTGGCATGAGGGGGAGGAGTTAACTTCACCTGTGTTTCACCTGGCATGAGGGGGAGGAGTTAACTTCACCTGTGTTTCAACGCAGATGTGAGTTATAATAGTCATTGGAATGCCTTCTGAGGGCAGCATTCAATATCATTGGTTTAATCATTGGTCTAATCAGTGAGAGCAGGAGGCGGGTTCATTGGAATTATGCATTCATGAACGCAGCCATATTGCATCGAGTCCATTCCCATTCAGAAGTGCTGAGCAGCAGAGATACCTGCCAGGTAAAACTTTATAAACTGTTTTTTAATCAGAATAAGATGGTAAACAGTTCAAAACGTCTCTAAACACTTTCAGCATAGCAGACAGCTATAGCAGCTAGCTAGTTCACTAGCTATAACGCTAGCTGCTCCCAGAGGCTCCAGAAACAATGCTGCTCTCAGAGCAGATTATACTCTATACAGTACATGCAACAACAGTCATTTGCTGTTCCCAGGGCACTTTTCCCGCAAACGAGTAACGAAGATACTTTTTGGAAATGTATCGAAGTAAAAAGTATAGATTTTATTACCGGAATGTAGTGGAGTAAATGTGAAAGTTGAAAGAAAAATAAATAGTCAAGTTAAGTACAGATAGTACTTAAAAATACTCAAGTACAGTAACAAAGTATTTGTACTTATTTACTTTACACCACTGCTACTGTAGCTGAATAGTGTAGGTTGGATAAACCTCTAGCTGGTATAAGCTTGGTCTAGCTTTGTGTCAAACCATCATCATTTCCTTTATTTTACCAGGTAGATTATTGAGAACACATTCTCTTTTACAATAATGACCTGGCCAAGAGGGCATAGAGGCATACACAAAAATAGAATCAATACAAATAAAAACAAATATAGACAGTGTTAAAAATCATTTAGCACAAAAAAGTCACACAGCAAGTCTTAGACTTAACAGACAGGACAAACAAAACATACAGGTAGTGCAGGGTTAGGAGACGGGGCAGGGGAGTCAGGACAATTGGCAATTGCAAGCATGTGTTAAAAATGACTTCAATATACTGCCAAAGGCAGCCAGGACAACAAACTGGTCCAGCTGAAGTGATTTGTTGAGCCCATTCCAAGCAGATGCAGCAGCAGAGTGGAAGGCTTTGCTACCAAAGGAGTTCTTGGTTTTGGGGACGGCGAGAGTGATGACCGCGTTGGATCTGAGGTTGTAAGTAGATGTGGAGATGTGCAGAAGATTGGATAGATAGGCTGGGGTGTGTCCAGTGAGTGCTTTGTAGATCAGGGTGTACCAATGTGACTCACGTCTGGCTTGGAGAGAGGTGAGGCTTATTTGACTGTAAAGAGAGCAGTGGTGAGTACGGTAGGCAGCTCCGGTGGCGAATCTGATGGCTGAGTGGTAGAGGGTATCCAGTTTGGCAAGCGTGGTTTTTGAAGCATGTTGGTAAATGACATCACCATAATCAAAGGCGGGAAGAATGCATGATTTGAAAATGGAGATTCTGGAGGAGTGAGTAAAGCAGAGTTTGTTTCTGTAAAGGAAGCCAAGCTTGGATTTGATGTGGGATTGAAGTTTACTGATGTGAGTGTTAAAGCTGAGGGAGTCATCTAGCCAGATGCCAAGGTATTTGTATGAGTGGACGCGTTCTATGAGGATGTTGTTGAGAGTGGTTAAGGAAAACTGGGTTGGATTATTAAACCAGGCCAACACATCATCAGATGTTAGAGTTCCTTCCTGCTGGTTTAACAGCTTTCACTGACTTTCACTAAGTCACAATGTTTTATATTAGGTGTTTGACAAAGTGAGTGTGAGAAGAATAATGACATGGCTTTGCTGCTCGCTCGCTCACTCTCTCTCTCTCTCTCTGTCTCTCTCTCTCTCTCTCTCTCTCTCTCTCTGTCTCTCTCTCTCTCTCTCTCTGTCTCTCTCTCTCTCTATTTCTCTCTCTCTCTCTCTCTCTTTGTGACATGTGTTCTCACTCTGCACACAAAGTCATATGCATAAAGGCTGCCTGTCTTCTCTGTGATGCTCTCAATTGTTGTCTGAGAATTAATGTCTTGATAATTGTGATGAAAACACATTTGACACAACATCAGAAGAGCTACTGTGTCTGGAGGGAGGGCTGGCCTTTACACATGATGTAGATAACACTAATGTGGAAAACATGCTACAACGTCAGCCTCCACTTGGAGCCTTGCCGACAGCAGCTAGACCTACTATATACTCCAGCTAGACCTACTATATACTCCAGCTAGACCTACTATATACTCCAGCTAGACCTACTATATACTCCAGCTAGACCTACTATATACTCCAGCTAGACCTACTATATACTCCAGCTAGATCTACTATATACTCCAGCTAGACCTACTATATACTCCAGCTAGACCTACTATATACTCCAGCTAGACCTACTATATACTCCAGCTAGACCTACTATATACTCCAGCTAGACCTACTATATACTCCAGCTAGACCTACTATATACTCCAGCTAGACCCACTATATACTCCAGCTAGACCCACTATATACTCCAGCTAGACCCACTATATACTCCAGCTAGACCTACTATATACTCCAGCTAGACCTACTATATACTCCAGCTAGACCTACTATATACTCCAGCTAGACCTACTATATACTCCAGCTAGATCTACTATATACTCCAGCTAGACCTACTATATACTCCAGCTAGACCTACTATATACTCCAGCTAGACCTACTATATACTCCAACGTCAGTTTGACCAGGGGCTCGCAGGGGGATCCCCAGTAAATTGTGTGATTTCACTAGGATTTCAATGACTAGAAGTTAGCCTAAAGGTCCTCGGGAGCGTTATTTTCATGCGATTAATTCGCACGTCAATAATATTCGCACGTCAATGCAACCGTGCATACCAATGGTGAAGTTTTGCTGAGCGTTATTGCAGCGTTTATTTTTTCGGACCAATACATATATTATATATATTTATAACATAACCGCTGTGGAACTATCAGTTAATCCCTGTGTTTCAACGGTTTTCTGGCGCTCTCTCTCCCCATGTATTATCAAGCTCACTCGACCACATAAACACAGAACACAACAATATCTGAACACAAAAATACACACATGGGGCTACGTCTGTCCACATGAACACACTGCCACAATATTGTGTGCGTCAGAATTGATGTTTTTGAGGGGAAACTTTTCTATAATGATTTAAAAAAGTGTACTTTTGCATAGTATACCTTTAAGTACAGTCATGGAGTAGTTGTAGGCTACGTAGTTACTTCCCATCTCTGTAGACACCATTCACACTAAGTCACAGCATTCCATTGACATGTGAAAGCAGTGTTGCCAGAGTCCTCGACACCTCCAGTCTCACAGCCAAAGTGCTAATTGGATTAGCGACTCAAATGACTAAGATGACACGTCCGGCCTGCATGAGGGCGTGGCTGCTACACGTCCGGCCTGCATGAGGGCGTGGCTGCTACAGCGCTTCATCTCTAAATGAGCAGTGATGAAAACTGAGATCGTCTCCAATATGTTGTGAACGTGCTGCACTCACTTTGCTCTCTGTGTGTGCTGCAAACAACATGGCTCTACTGTGCTGCTGTGTCCTCTGGCTCTCTGTGTGTGCTGCAAAGAACATGGCTCTACTGTGCTGCTGTGTCCTCTGGCTCTCTGTGTGTGCTGCAAAGAACATGGCTCTACTGTGCTGCTGTGCTCCACGCTTTCAATTCAAATCTCAATGACACTGAAGGCTGCTGCGGGTTATCACGCTGTACTACTAGGGCTGGGTATTGGCAAGGATCTCACGATACGATACGTATCACGATACTCGGGTCACGGTACGATTGTATCACGATATATTGCGATGCGATACATATTGCGATATATTGCGATATTCTACCGAATTTACTCAAAATTAAATAATAGAGCTAAAGATACAACACACTGTGTACCACCCAGGTAGTGTAATAATATGTACATCACTTTATACTGATAAGTTAGTGGACAAATTTAGTCAAAACTACTGAGTGTTGAGTGTTACTGAACGCATCGATATGGGAAATATCGATACAGTATCGATTAGGGGTGGGAATCACCAGATGCAGAGGCCTGGCATGGCATGGCCTGCAAAAAAAAAAAATAATAATAATAATAATATCCGATAATATTCGATACTTGGCGTCCAAGTATCGATACAGTATCGGGAAATAAAATATCGCGATATATTGCCGTATCGATTATATTGCCCAGCCCTATGTACTACTGTACTAACCTTTGTGTTTGTGTTACTAGATTATCAGCCTGATCAAAGACGTGACGGTGACAGGAGAGGAGCGCTGTACAGGAAGCTGGGAAAAAAGGTAGGGCTGTCCCAGAAGAGACTGGGTTCCCAGATTGGCCAGTAGGTGGTGCTATGCCGAATTGCACGAAAGCAGGCGGTGCAATCCGTCAGGGCCCTCTAAGCACATTCCCCAAGTTTGAAGTTGATCGGACGAACGGTTCTCGAGATAAAGCGCTTTTCGTGTTTGGTTACCCAGACACCACCCGGGCGTCCGAAAATGGCAGGTTTTGAAGTAAGATGTGGATTGTGCAATAAAGCTGTTTGGTACTTTGGGTGGATGGTCGTAAAGATGACAGACCTTTTTTCCTGCTAGACCAGAGAGAGAGTAAGAGCAGTCGGACTCTCTCTCTCGCTGAAACGGAGTCTGTTAAGCGAGACTAGACCAGTTCTTATAAGGTTATATAAAAGGTAAGAACTGAGTATATTAGGGTTCAGATCATGTTATGTGAAGACATAAAATAATATGTGGAATATGCATTAGTATTCTAGCTCTGGGTCTTCCCAAAAACGCTGCTGTTTAAATAATGAGACTATTCAAATATTAACAACAGCTCCACTAAATTCACATACAGCATTCTGACAGCACTGGAGAATAACAAAAAACAACTATAGCCCCTTCTAGACCACATACACACGCACAGACACACACACACACACACACACACACACACACACACACACACACACACACACACACACAGACACACACACACACACACACACACACACTCCTTTGATATAAAATTCATTTTTTTAGCTATTTAAATATGTATAAGTTCACATCGCTTGCTTTTCGGCAGAAAACTCTTGGTAGAAATTGCATCAAAGAGTGCGTTTGTGTGTGGAGAAGTGATGGCCGGTACATCAGTACAAACACAGGAAGCTCTGACTCCACTCAGAAACAACTCTATTCCTCTTAGCTTAGCATCAACACAACACAGCAGCTGAAGGTGAAGGAAGGGACAGCTGTAGACTGGAGGAGAATCATGTACAGCAGTCTGTGATGCTTTATACTGCACCAACATTCAACTGATTTACTGTCACTCTGTTGTACATGTGTGAAATTCTTATGCTAGAGGCTCCATTACAAGACATAGTGCATGTACAGTGTAGCTATATAGTCACTACAGTAATACTTATGTATGTAAATATACACTGCCAGTCACTTGTTTGTAACGTGTGGAATCCACACATGTGAGGCTCTCTTAAGGCATTCTATGTATGGATTCATGTCTCGCCTGGATGAGTCAGAACAGTATTATTGAGGATATAGTCAATCCTGGGAAGAGCTGTCCTCGGTTCTCTTCCAGGCTGCGTAAACACTGGAGAGTCAGCCTCTATTTATGATCTTATGTTTGTTATTTCTCTCACTTTTTTTTTTAACTGTATAATTTGTTGTGTGATGTTGATAATATGTATGTACTCTATGGACTCCATGTGTGTCTGGAATAAAGTTTGAATTGAATTGAATTGAAAATACAGCATAAGGCAAGCGGTAAATAAGGCAAAAATGAGAGACAAAAAGCGATAGAATAATAAAATAATCATAATAATAATAAGAACAGCAGCACTTGCCAGTGGAAGCTGAAGGTGACCAGAGGAAAGCAAAGAGAAAAGAGAGAGAAACTCATTCCCAAGTTCAACTGCTCCTATGTTGACACTTTGTCAAATACCTTTCATAGCCACAGTAAGTAATCAGATTACAAACTGAATGTGTCTTAGTGCAGTAAGTATGCAGCGCAGCGCTCACATGAATAGTAGAAGATATACAATCAAGAAAAACAATCACAAATGATAAAGTGCAAAATATAAAGTCATTTTCACCATGACAGCTGAGTCAGTCACTGTAAAAAAACATTTTCACCATGACAGCTGAGTCAGTCCCTGTAAAAAAACATTTTCACCATGACAGCTGAGTCAGTCCCTGTAAAGAAACATTTTCACCATGACAGCTGAGTCAGTCCCTGTAAAGAAACATTTTCACCATGACAGCTGAGTCAGTCCCTGTAAAAAAAACATCTTCACCATGACAGCTGAGTCAGTCCCTGTAAAAAACATTTTCACCATGACAGCTGAGTCAGTCCCTGTAAAGAAACATTTTCACCATGACAGCTGAGTCAGTCCCTGTAAAGAAACATTTTCACCATGACAGCTGAGTCAGTCCCTGTAAAGAAACATTTTCACCATGACAGCTGAGTCAGTCCCTGTAAAAAACATTTTCACCATGACAGCTGAGTCAGTCCCTGTAAAGAAACATGTTCACCATGACAGCTGAGTCAATCCCTGTAAAGAAACATGTTCACCATGACAGCTGAGTCAGTCCCTGTAAAGAAACATTTTCACCATGACAGCTGAGTCAGTCCCTGTAAAAAAACATTTTCACCATGACAGCTGAGTCAGTCCCTGTAAAGAAACATTTTCACCATGACAGCTGAGTCAGTCCCTGTAAAGAAACATTTTCACCATGACAGCTGAGTCAGTCCCTGTAAAAAAACATTTTCACCATGACAGCTGAGTCAGTCCCTGTAAAGAAACATGTTCACCATGAAAGCTGAGTCAGTCCCTGTAAAGAAACATGTTCACCATGACAGCTGAGTCAGTCCCTGTAAAGAAACATTTTCACCATGACAGCTGAGTCAGTCCCTGTAAAAAAACATTTTCACCATGACAGCTGAGTCAGTCCCTGTAAAGAAACATTTTCACCATGACAGCTGAGTCAGTCCCTGTAAAGAAACATTTTCACCATGACAGCTGAGTCAGTCCCTGTAAAGAAACATTTTCACCATGACAGCTGAGTCAGTCACTGTAAAGAAACATTTTCACCATGACAGCTGAGTCAGTCCCTGTAAAGAAACATTTTCACCATGACAGCTGAGTCAGTCCCTGTAAAAAAACATTTTCACCATGACAGCTGAGTCAGTCACTGTAAAGAAACATTTTCACCATGACAGCTGAGTCAGTCCCTGTAAAGAAACATTTTCACCATGACAGCTGAGTCAGTCCCTGTAAAAAAACATTTTCACCATGACAGCTGAGTCAGTCCCTGTAAAAAACATTTTCACCATGACAGCTGAGTCAGTCCCTGTAAAGAAAACAAAACGCTAATCTCATTAAACGCTGACTCCAGAGCAGAGAACCAAGCGCTGCTGGCTGGTGCCCGGCGCTATGAATAGATTAACGCTGGGAGGTAATCCTGTCTGAAATCACCTTCCATGTGAAGAGTAATCTGAAAATCACTCTCACTCTGAGCCCAAAACCTCTCTCAATATGCTCTCATATTATGTTCTCACCATGTCTGACCACGGAACATCTCCTCAAGAATCATAAGCTTCATGTGCAGAAAACCTCCAAGCTGTCAAAGTCAAATCTTTGATTGATTGATTGATTGATTGATTGATTGATTGATTGATTGATTTGATTATGGATATTGACATGTAAAAGTGCGGACACTTATTTCCAACATGGTCCCTGGTGTTAGAAAACAGGAAATACAGTGACACATAACAGCATATAAACAATACAGAACAATCAAGAATAAAAAGAAACAAGAGATACAACGAAACGCTCAACACGTTAAGCTAGCTTACTCAGCAATAACTTTTCAGAAGGTTCTTAAAAGCGTTCAGAGAATTCACAGACTTTCATGACACTGACTATTAGACTCCTGTATTCCTTTGATTTAAGAATGTCCAACAAAGCATTTCACCGTCTCATTGGCAGAACGAGTGCTGGCAGCGACACATTCAGGGACAACAAGGTGTTGTCAGCACAGTTTAGTGACGGGGATACATTCAGGGACAACAAGGTGTTGTCAGCACACTTTAGTGATGGGGACGGAGCGGAAGGCTTTCATTGAGATCAATGTGTTGCCGCCAGGCCGTAATGGAGGGGAGGCAGGCCGTAATGGAGGGGAGGCAGGCCGTAATGGAGGGGAGGGGAGGGAGAAATCAAAAGTGAATGACTTGCAGGTAACTTTGAGGGTCAACACACACATTATACATTTCACATGAACTGCTCCTCTCATCCACACACAGACGTACAGTGAGTCTTTTCATCCACACAGACTTTACAGTAAGCGCAACAATAGTATACACTTCAATCCCTAACATTACAAGCAACCACGTTACTGACTATTCTCTGTCATTTACATCATTTGACAGAAAAATCTGAAGGCCGTCCGTTTTGACAGATTGATGATAGATAGATGATACGGAGCAGCCGGACAAGAATCAGGAGAGTCTACTATATAACATTTCACTTGGAGCAAAACCCCCCCACCAAAAAGAAATTTGTGAAATGTCATACACACTCTCCTGATTCTAAATGTAGCTGAATCGCCTGGTTTGACCAAGTACTGTACAACAATTTTTATAAGCATTTTATGAAAATGTCTAAATGGAAAAATGAATGGGCGGATGAAATCCCTTGGTTTGTATGCCTAGCCTGGAAGAGGGTGTGACTTTGGCACTCTATTGTAAAACTACATGAGGTGTGATATATGGAGGCAGGAGACTGTTCTGGCTCTGAAACAACACAAAAGCTTTTCAGAGGCCAGGGTGGTGGAGGGGTGAGGAGATGAGTCCAGGGTGGTGGAGGGGTGAGGAGATGAGTCCAAGGTGGTGGAGGGGTGAGGAGATGAGTCCAGGTGGTGGAGGGGTGAGGAGATGAGTCCAGGGCAGACCTGTGACTCTCCCACACTGAGGCCAGGGTGGTGGAGGGGTGAGGAGATGAGTCCAGGCCAGACCTGTGACTCTCCCACACTGACAATCAAGCCAGACAAACTGTGGCCAAGGCCAACCTGATGAGGCCTGCTGTGAAGCCTGTCCATGATGGCCTGGAGCCACACACTCAATCAAGCCTTCATCTCTGTTTTATCTCTGCCTTTAACTGTGTGTTATTATCCTTTAATCCATATTCTTCTTCTGGCTGTCACTTTGTAGCTACAACGTAAACATGTTGTAGTTGTATGTCAGTGTGTGCTGTGTTAAACTGTAAGAGCTCCATCTTCCGACAGGCGCTATATATAGCGCTTGCGCACCTGTTTGCGTGTGCCTTAAGGCACGGAAGATAGCATTCCGCCTTGCGCCGTCCGCCAGGTGTTCTGCCGAGTTTTGCTCCCCCGCCGAGCAGCAAAAAAAAGCATCCCCACCTCACGGGAGCATACTTGTAATGATTTATACAGAAATGTAACTGTTTAAAAGTGATATAATTGTCTGGTAGACGTGACCTCCCTGATTTCTCAGTTAAAACAGCCCCGAAATATGTTGGGGATGCAATTCTCGGCCGGGATGCGGAAAGGTTCACGGCAGGTGTCGCAAGCGCAAATTAGAGCCGTGCCAAAATCATCTGCGCCCCAAAATGCCTGCGCAAACGGGATTTGGACGGTCTTAAGTACCATAATTATTCACAGGCGTGGCCAGACAAGGCTGGGCATTACGTCAATCAAAACCAATCAGATTCACGT
This sequence comes from Poromitra crassiceps, assembly GCF_964638095.1. NCBI lineage: Eukaryota > Metazoa > Chordata > Actinopteri > Beryciformes > Melamphaidae > Poromitra > Poromitra crassiceps. The sequence continues at coordinate 9,467,785 of NC_139639.1, forward strand.
CTTGCAATGGCTGTTTGCACGAGGCATGCAATATGCTGTAATTCTCTCCATGCGTAATAGAGTGTACTCACTCGTGCGAGGACAGAGGAAGCTTATTGACAGATCGTCTGTGGTGCCAACGACCCTCCGGCTTATGAAGGTAAATAGCCTATGTGCATTGTCCAACAAGTTTTCTCAATTAATTTCCCTCTTTGCGATGTGATAAAAGTTTCTCAGTGAGTTATAGTTGATTGCCTCACTGAATTATCTGCTAATACCCAATTTTAGCAGCATAATTTGATGTCTTGGCATGGCAAGGCTGTGCTTAATGACATATCCAAAAGGAATTCCACTTTCCACTGTGCAAATACCGCTCTGCGCTGGGAGCGCAGCCATAATCTCCGTGCAGAGCACTCAGCACAGAGAGGTATTTGTGCGTAAGATAGTCTCTTAAAACAGACTGTCTCATCTACATCCGGCGAATGCAGCTATACAGTCTGTACGTTACACCCCCAGAACATGCACAAGGAAGTTGGGAAAAAAACCTTCAGACAGGAAAGAAGTTCGACGGAATCCGACCAATCACGACACGTGTGTCCACGAAAAATGCGGCATATTGGATTCTGATTGGACTAATGAGCGGAAAACCCGCCTTTCTACTTCCCATTCCGGTTGGTGCATGATTCTCCCCCACGAACTACAGACGGTATGGTGGAAGCATTTGAAAATTGCGGAAGCCAACTCGTCTGTTCTAAGAGACTATGCGTAAGAGGTCATTTTCAAAGCTCTTAGCGCAAAGTAATTGCGCGCTGCTGACGATAGGGTAATGCCATCAATCCCACATTTTAGCGCTGAAACGCCTGCTTTGGCTTGTTGCAGCCAATGCCCAGTACAATTATCACAGGCATGCGCTTGTGTCTGCCCCCAATTTGCATCGCGCACGGCGTTAAACGAGCGCAAACGCTAAATTAGCGCTTTTGGGAAGATAGAGCCCTAAGTCGTCTATAGAGGGCCAAAGTGAACGTCACTTCCTGCTTTTCTCCCTGTACCAGCGTGTGGTGATGAACGGAGAGATACATCACTTTTTAAAAATCCTGTTTGAATTGTGCCACGGGAGTACACACGTCATGTTTTACACACGTCATGTTTGTCAATGCAAACTTCAATCAATTCAATCATTCCATACAAACAGAATTTAAATTCAGTCGTCTGCTGGAACAAATATCACTTTCAATCCAAGTCCTTTACACAAACACAAGATCTCAAGACAAGTCTGACGTCTCTTCATGCATGGAGTCTCAAGCTATTGTCTAATCTGTCTCTAACATAAATACTTAATGAGGTTGAGGAAAGCATAGATTGATCCTGCCTCTCATCCTCATCACAGCCCTCATGAATAATGAAGGAGCCTGAATTAATGAGCTGGCGGGTTGCCAGGTAGGATGCTTCCTGGACAAAGACCCAAATTAACTGTTTGACTCACCGGCCAAGTGGCCGCTAGATAGACAAAATAATCCACCGCCCAAGCATCCTTTTTACCGGCCAAAATAATAAATAGCATTTTTGTGTCACATCACATATACATATATCCATATATATTAGTGTTGTCACGATACCAAGATTTTACCCTGCGATACTATACCAGCCAAAGTATCACGATACTGGGTAGTGTCACGATACCGCGGAGAAATCTCTCTATTTTTTTGTTTTATGAATGTGCCATGTATTTACCTACACAAATGATAATGTAGGCATGCATGAGCCGGTTGAGACTCTGAAAATGAAAGCACAGAGCCGAAGCACACTGCGCCTTTCAACATTGACAGATATGGAAATTGTCTAGGCCGTGATTGGCTGGCAGCGTGAAACTGGTTGAACAGCCATTTTTCTGTTAAAATTCACAAAATAATTCTTCAATTTTGGTTCATCTGTGTGTGCTGAAATACACGCATGTAGTCGACTTTAGCCTTTCCCCCTCTATCTCCTCTGTGCAGCCGGAGCTCCAGGTAAGCTGGCTTTGACCTTGACAGAGGAAAATGCAGCAAGCTTGAAGAACGGCTAATCGTATGAAGCTCACTGTGCGTGTGTGTGTGTGTGTGTGTGTGTGTGCGTGCGTGTGTGTGTGTGTGTGTGTGTGTGTGTGTGTGTGTGTGTGAGAGTGTGTGTGTGTGTGTGTGTGTGTGTGTGTGTGTGTGTGTCTGAGTGTGTGTGTGTGTGTGCGTGTGTGTGTGTGTGTGTGTGTGTGTGTGTGTGTGTGTGAGAGTGTGTGTGTGCGTGTGTGCGTGCATGCGTGCGGGCCTGCATGTGTGTGTGTGAGAGTGTGTGTGTGTGCGTGCGTGCGTGCGTGCCTGCATGTGTGCGTGTGAGAGTGTGTGTGTGTGTGTGCGTGCGTGTGTGTGTGTGTGTGTGTGTGAGAGTGTCTATATAGAGAGATGAATGAATGAGAGATGATACAGCGCTATTGACTCCTCACAATGCTTTTAGCTTCAGTAGAACACACACTCATTAACATACACACACAACCCCATGTATGCCATGCACACACTTCACAGTCTCTCACACACACACACGCACACGCACACACACACACACACACACACACGCACACGTACACGCACACGCACACACACACACACACACACACACACACACACACACCCACGCACACGCACACACACACACACACACACACACTGGCTCTCCCCAGAACAACCTCTTATTTACGCCTCTGTTCATTGAACAGCGAGTAAAATGAGCAAACGCTTAATGTCCACAGGCAGACATCAATAGAGCAGTCAGTCAGTCAGTGGGAGAGCAGAGTCAGGTGTGTTTCTTGTATAGCGAGTGAGAAGATAGGATGTGATGTTGTCCTGTAGGTCAATACAGGAGTGTGCAGGCCAGAGACAAAGTGTGGAGCGGCACACAGGAGCAGAGAGGCTGGAGGAGCAGACGCAGCCTGATCGATGGGAGGCTAGAAAACCTGGAGCGGAGCGGAGCGGAGAGAGGGAGCAGGAGGACGGGGAAGACGCCCAGACGCAGGGCTTTGACGGGGGAGATTCAGTGCTGTTCCACGTCCCGGGGGAAATCCACTTCACAAGGCCAGCACAAGTTTTAGTCCATTTGTGCACACGGGATACAATTCGTTCCCTCGCTTTCCTTAAACTCTAGTGCAGTTTAGGGAAAAAAATGCAACTTAAAAGGCAAATTTGTCCGCACGTAAAAAGGAAATTGACATAACGAATTGCATATCCTGCGCACGTTACCGTAAATGGCGGCCATGACATACATTATTTTTCTACTGATGGCCACTCCGGGGCTCCGTAGCTTTACGATAGTTTCCCTGGAGAGAAACTAATGAAGACGATCTCTCCTCCTCTCTCCTCATGATACTGTATGTTGAAAACAGCCTTAACCCAACATCATTAACAAGAGCAGCTTAGCATTGCTTGAGTCCATGTGAAATGATGTCATGATGTTAAATGACACAGAGCCTAATCCTTGCTCCGCCCGCCTGCTCCGCTCCGCTCCACGCATCCAACCCGCCCGTCGGAGAGAATAACCACGCCACTCGCATGTCACAGCCGGGGATGAAGACGTTCATGTCAAGCTCTGATCTCAAAGCCTTCTCAAGTCCACTAATAAACCATAAAGCTATCATCATAATAATCCCTCCCACCCACAGGGTTTCCAGCGAGCTAATACTTATAATAATGACATGAGCTAATACTTAGCACAGCGTGGGCGCTAGCTAATTAATACACTCATCTGTGCCCTTCAAACGACAAACATCACACATGTATGGAGACATTTCACTTGTTCACCATAACTCTCCTGTGGTATCCCGTATCCTATCCACCATTCAAACATGATTACAAGCACAAAATAAAAATAAAAATATGGTTCTTTTGAAATCATAAAAGGCAATTGACGTTCTTGGTTGACAAAAATAATCCCTTACAAACTGAATGCTTAAGACCTAAACGCACTGGAAGCAGGAAGTGCGACAAACTGCCTCGACTGAGTCCACTCCCAACTGGATTGTTAAATGAGGGACTATAATGGACTGCTTCCTGTATGGGACAGCTCTGTCTTTTATAATGGACTGCTTCCTGTATGGGACAGCTCTGTCTTTTATAATGGACTGCTTCCTGTATGGGACAGCTCTGTCTTTTATAATGGACTGCTTCCTGTATGGGACAGCTCTGTCTTTTATAATGGACTGCTTCCTGTATGGGACAGCTCTGTCTTTTATAATGGACTGCTTCCTGTATGGGACAGCTCTGTCTTTTATAATGGACTGCTTCCTGTATGGGACAGCTCTGTCTTTTATAATGGACTGCTTCCTGTGGGACGTGGAGGTTTGCATCATAATGGGACTGCATCAGTTAAACAGACATCAGCCAGCGCAGCAATGAGTCATATTTGGATTCACTGTCCTGCAATACTCTCTCTCTCTCTCTCTCTCTCTCTCATCTCTCTTTCTTTGACTCTCTCTCTCTCTCTTTCTGACTCTCTCTCTCTCTCTCATCTCTCTTTCTTTGACTCTCTCTCTCTCTCTTTCTTTCTTTGACTCTCTCTCTCTCTCTTTCTGACTCTCTCTCTCTCTCATCTCTCTTTCTTTGACTCTCTCTCTCTCTCTTTCTGACTCTCTCTCTCTCATCTCTCTTTCTTTGACTCTCTCTCTCTCTCTTTCTGACTCTCTCTCTCTCTCTCATCTCTCTTTCTTTGACTCTCTCTCTCTCTCTTTCTTTCTTTGACTCTCTCTCTCTCTTTCTGACTCTCTCTCTCTCTCATCTCTCTTTCTTTGACTCTCTCTCTCTCTCTTTCTGACTCTCTCTCTCTCATCTCTCTTTCTTTGACTCTCTCTCTCTCTCTTTCTGACTCTCTCTCTCTCTCTCATCTCTCTTTCTTTGACTCTCTCTCTCTCTCTTTCTTTCTTTGACTCTCTCTCTCTCTCTTTCTGACTCTCTCTCTCTCTCATCTCTCTTTCTTTGACTCTCTCTCTCTCTTTCTGACTCTCTCTCTCTCATCTCTCTTTCTTTGACTCTCTCTCTCTCTCTTTCTGACTCTCTCTCTCTCTCTCATCTCTCTTTCTTTGACTCTCTCTCTCTTTCTGACTCTCTCTCTCTCTCTCATCTCTCTTTCTTTGACTCTCTCTCTCTTTCTGACTCTCTCTCTCTCTCTCTCATCTCTCCCTCTGACTCTCTCTCTCTCTCTGACTCTCTCTCTCTCTCTCTCCCTCTGACTCTCTCTCTCTCTCTCTCTCTCTCTCTCTCTTTCTTTGACTCTCTCTCTCTCTCTCTCTTTCTGACTCTCTCTCTCTCTCTCTCTCTCCCTCTGACTCTCTCTCCTTATTATTGACAATTAATGTTTCAAACTTTTTTTAAATGGGGGCTTTCGGTCACTAGACAATCACATCCTTAACAAACGAACACAGCACCGGCTTCACCGGCTTCATTTCAAAGCACGTTCAGTGTGACACCGTGTCATTCAGCCGGTTGAAAACACTCCAGCGCTGTTATATTATTATATTATTGACAGCAAACAAGGTGGAGGAAATATTGAAGCAGGGCTAAAAACAGTGAACAGCTGTAATGTATATGAGGTGTAAACTGAGCCAGGTCCTGTCCAATAGCAGCATCGCATTTCGCTGTGACTAAAGGTTGATTTATGGTCGGCCGCTCGACATTTGTCTCTCGAAATAAAGTAATTGCAGTGTTTCTAATTTATACTTGGGCGGCAGGTTTTCAGTAGTCTCCATGGTAACAGAGAGCTCCGCCCCCTCCTTTAAGCAGCAGCGTCCCTCGATCTCTCCCGTCGGTTACACACACACACACACACACACACACACACACACACACACACACACACACACACACACACACACACGTGCCATCACTGTCAGAACATGTTGACCCAGTCCTACATGCAAACACAACCAGTAGCCCTCCTGTCTGTACTGACAGACAACGACTCACTCCACACAGAACCCTATGTGTCTCCAGACCTCCACACAGAACCCTGTATGTCTCCAGACCTCCACACAGAACCATGTGTGTCTCCAGACCTCCACACAGAACCCTGTGTGTCTCCAGACCTCCACACAGAACCCTGTGTCTCCAGACCTCCACACAGAACCCTGTGTGTCTCCGGACCTCCACACAGAACCCTGTGTGTCTCCAGACCTCCACACAGAACCCTGTGTGTCTCCAGACCTCCACACAGAACCCTGTGTGTCTCCAGACCTCCACACAGAACCCTGTGTCTCCAGACCTCCACACAGAACCCTATGTGTCTCCGGACCTCCACACAGAACCCTGTGTGTCTCCCCAGTGGAGCAGCGAGCCTGGCTGTCAGGCCCCATTACACTGACAGAACTCTCTCTCTCTCCCCGCGACAGAACTAAATCCTCCAGGTAGGCGAGGCGAGGCGACACCCAACAAAAGTGTGGAGGTCTCTTCTGACGTCATATCTGCTGAGAGATTAAGCATAAATGAAGCTTCATGCTTTTGCAGTGGATGTGGTGTTCCAGTGCGTTCCTAAAGTGTGGATATGTGAGTCAAACACAGACTGTCACCTCCAGTATAAGGAGGGCCGTGGACCAGGACGACCCCCCGGAGCGCCCCAAGGGCTCCCCAAGAAAGATAGAGAACCCTTAATCTGGCTAGTAATGCCCTTCTTATACAGGAAGTAATGCCCTTCTTATACAGGAAATGAGGGGATTTTAAGGATGATGACTTCTTTATACCTACCTGACAAAACACCTTCTCAAATAAGGTTCCTCCTCAAATAAGGATCTATTTTGTGGGTGTGTAAAGTTTAGGAGCCCCTGACTTCAAAGCTTCTTCAGTTTAAAGTGACAATGATCTCAAGATCCTACACAAATGCTACACAGGTGAGAATTATTGCTTATTATTATTATTATTATTATTATTATTATTATTATTATTATTAATATTACGATTATTATTCTTATTCTTATTATTGCGTCATCACATCGTCAATCTGAAACATGAGTCACTGTCTGACAGCCATTGTAAGAGTTTGGCAAAGTGGGTGTGTGGACCTCCAGGGGGCAGAACATTGTCCTTCCTAAAAGAATGTGGTGACAGAATAGATGGTCCCAGGTTGGCTTTGTGGGAACACAGTCTCATGCAGGGTCCCAGGTGGGCTTTGTGGGAACACAGTCTTATGCAGGGTCCCTTGATATAAACCAGTATCAAGGTTAAACTGCCATTGGTCTATTTAATGATGAGTGAATGCAACATTGTGACCACCGTCTGAAACAGCACTGAAGGTCTTTCTGCACAAGCCCCAAATAGACTGTGCTGTTTAGGATCACATATCTGCCAGTAGGGGGAGCTGAACTGTGGGAGCATTTCAGGACCCTACTGTGTGTGGACAGCTACTGGTGCTGAAGACTCAACACAGGCAGCAGGCTGGTGGTGCAGATAGTCTTTTTCCTCTTCTATTTTCTTCTTCTTTTTATCTGTCTTGTCTGGTTTTCATTCTAACATGTTAGTTGTCGGTTACAGTAAGTTTGTAGTCGGCATGTCCTACAGTATGTTTTGCTTGGAAATGTCAATAAAATGTTCATTAAGAAATAAATATAAGCTTTCCAGAGTAGACTGCAAGACTGAATCAAGACCTGGCAACCAAGAATGAGATAGACACTCAACAGATAAACAGCTGTTCAAGCCCAACAGCAGGCTGTGTGCAAGGTCAACCTGGGATACAGATAAGATGCTGCACCTCAGCTCCACACATTTCTGTTTTTCTTATTAGACTGAAGAGCAGATATCAAGCAACCGCCACCACAAATCTATATACAAGCTGAACCTACAAAAATCCCATCACATCGATCAATATTCCCTCTAAGCTGATCGTTCCCTGACCCAACATTGAACGATTTGTCACACGGACCAAATCATAACAATCTGGATCATCAGTCAGTGGGAGGTTTGGAGGTTGTTGGCCCTGAAAGACAAACAAACACACAGGCCAGACAGTATACAGGAGGGGAGGGGAGGGGAGAGGAGAGGAGAGAGGGGAGGAGAGGAGAGGAGAGAAGAGGAGAGGAGAGGAGAGGAGAGAAGAGAAGAGAAGAGGAGAGGAGAGGAGAGGAGAGGAGAGGAGAGGAGAGGAGAGGAGAGGAGAGGAGAGAAGAGGAGAGGAGGGGAGGAGAGGAGAGGAGAGAAGAGGAGGGGAGAGAAGAGGAGAGGAGAGGAGAGGAGAGGAGAGGAGAGAAGAGAAGAGGAGAGGAGAGGAGAGAAGAGGAGAGGAGGGGAGGGGAGGAGAGGAGAGGAGAGAAGAGGAGGGGAGAGGAGAGGAGAGGAGAATAGAGGAGAGGAGAGGAGAGGAGAAGAGCGAGGGGAGGAGAGGAGAGGAGAGGAGAGAAGAGGGAGGAGAGGAGAGGAGAGGAGGGGAGAGGAGAGGAGAGGAGAGGAGAGGAGAGGAGAGGAGAGGAGGAGAGAGGAGGAGAGAGGAGAGGGAGGAGAGCAGAGGAGAGGAGAGGAGAGGAGAGGAGAGAAGAGGAGAGGAGAGGAGAGGAGAAGAGAGGAGAGGGAGGAGAGGAGAGGAGAGGACAGGAGAGGAGAGGAGAGGAGAGGGAGGAGAGGAGAGGAGAGGAGAGGAGGAGGAGTGGTGGGTCCCTGCAGAGACGGTTTATTAGAGCGAGACAGCCCAACTGCGAGTCAATACTTCTATCTGTGACGTGGGTTTGGCTCTGCCACGCCCCTTTAGGAGGCTCTGCCACGTCCCTTTAGGAGACTTGCGGCACGTCCTGAGTTTATTCACTCAAATGAGAGAAGTGAACGTGAGCAGAAATTATGACAGATTCTTTCGTCCCATAATCATCAAAGTAAATATTGGGCCCATTTTCCACAAGCCACACATCTTCTGAACATTCTGACACTAAACTGCATTTTCAGACAGACAGATCAGGAGAAAATGTACTTTGTTCGAGACATTTCTGTTACAGCAATACACTTGTGAGATCTGATCTCATTGGTAGCTTTAGTAGCTGGCAATCTGTAGCTAAAATGAACAACTAGTGAGCCAGTAATGATAGGCTTGATGTTATGCTTGTCGGTTGTGCATTGAATAGTGAGTAGTGCTGTAGTGAGTGAAAACTAATGTTGTCTCTCTCTCCACCCATACGCTCAAACACACACTTGAAAATGGCATTCGAGAGGTCACAGTGACCTTGACCTTTGATAACCAAAATGGAATCAGTTCATCCTTGCGTCCAAGTCGATGTTTGAGCCAAATCAGAAGAAATTCTATCAAGCCGTTCTTGAGATATTGTATTAACCAACTTGGGAATGGCGTTCGTGAGGTCACAGTGACCTTGAAGTTTGACCACCAAAATGTAATCAGTTCATCCTTGAGGCCAAGTTAATGTTTGAGGCAAATTTGATGAAATTCCGTCAAGGCATTCCTGAGATATGGCGTTAACAAGCTTGAAAATGGCGTTGGAGAGGTCATAGTGACCTTGACCTTTGATCACCAAAATGTAATCCTTTCATCCTTGCGTCCAAGTCGACGTTTGAGCCAGATTGGCAGAAATTCCATCAAGCAGTTCTTGAGATATCACTTTAACGAACTTGGGAATGGCATTCGTGAGGTCACAGTGACCTTGACCTTTGACCACGAAAATCTAATCAGTTCATTCCTGAGTCCAAGTCGATGTTTGAGACAAGTTTGATGAAATTCCGTCAAGGCATTCCTGAGATATCGCGTTACCAAGCTTGAAAATGGCGTTCGAGAGGTCACAGTGACCTTGACCTTTGACCTTTGACCACCAAAATCTAATCAGATCATCTTTGAGTCTAAGTCGATGTTTGAGGCAAATTTGATGAAATTCCGTCAAGGCATTCCTCAGATATCGCGTTAACAAACATCGTACGGACGTACGGACGGACGGACAACCCGGATCCATAATGCCTCCGGCCTGGCTATCGCCGGCGGAGGCATAAAAAGGTAATATATTTTTCACCATAAAAACATATTTTAATTGCTGGTGTGAATGCCTTACGTACAAGTTAACCTGCCACAGGGTGTTTGTGAATATATGTACGCTAGGAAACTAAACTGAATAACTACCGCGAAGCAAATGAACCACTAGCGAAGAGCATCTCTGATCCAGCCACACCATGTTCACAAACACTTCCAAATGAGGTTGGGGGGGGGGGGGGTGACCACACCCACTTAGGAGACAGGAAGTGTATACCATTTCATAGCATGGGCGCAGCGTGTAATGGGGTCATCTTGTCTACGTAGAGTATCTTTGCTGCCTACCTGGTTGGTGGAGAGCTGCACTGTGTTCTTGTTGAGCAGCAGCTGTAGGCTGAGGTGCAGCGCGGCCGTGGTGAGGCCAGCCAGGATGGCCCAGGTGAGGGGCAGAGGCAGCATGCTGTAGGTGGCAAACAGCGTGAAGAGCACGTAGCCCACGCCGTCGCCCAGCAGCCCATAGCCCAGCCCGGCTGCCACCATCTGAGTGGTCATGGCCCCCCAGGTGACCACACCGCTGTACTGCAGGTAGCTGTGAGAGGTGCTGTCCTTACGCACCACCACCAGGGCACAGATCACCACCTCAACAAGACACAAGGGAGATACAGTCAACTGAAAACAATGTGCTTCATCATGTGGTTATTGCCATTTTGTTTGTCGTATATGCTGATGTTTTTGGGCTGGGCAATATATCAATATTAGATCAATATCATGATATGAGACTAGATTTTGTAAATATCGTAAATATCAAAAGGCTGCATTACCATAAAGTGATGTCATTTTTAGAACTTACCAGACTGTTCTAGCTGTTCCATTATTTGCCTTTACGCACTTAGTCAACCGAATGCTACGTGTGGTGTCAAACAAAACTGAAATGTGAGTTTTTCAGTCAAATGTGCATGTCGTCAATAAATTTAGACAGCAGAAATGTGTGTCACGATATTAAACTATCTGCATATCATCACGATATGATTCACTGAAAGACAATAAACGATCATATTGAATTATGGCTTATTGATTGTGAAGAACAAGTGGGCACGCACCTCGATGCCGGTGAAGAAGCCCAGCAGCATGCCTTTGATGGGGTCCATGGGCTGGGAGGCCAGCGTGAGGTGGAGCACGAGCAGCGTGAGCTTGGTGACCACGTCCAGGATGTTCATCACCACCACAGACTTGCGGCGCTGACCCAGGAAGTAGCGCTGGTACAGCCTCTCCAGGTCACGTGACTTGAAGGCGTTGCGTAGCGTGGGGAAGATGACGCCGCGGTACGTGTAGCCCCAGTTCAGGAAGAAGTCTGAGTTGCTGGGCGCGCGGCAGTCGATCTGCAGGAAGCCCAGGTCGCTGCTGCCCGCGCGCTCGGGGAACACCTGGATGTGGGAGGTGTCAATCACAAGTTTCATCATTCACGATACTATATTATATTGATTCTGTGGGACAACAATACAATACTGATATCACAAAGTCACGATACGATTTCGATTCGATTCAATCCAGGGCCCTGTGATCAATGAGACAATATCATTATGCCCATTTAACATTACAGAACATTACATTTATATCAACTCACAAATAGCAACTAAAATTATCATTTGACCATTTCTATTTTCATACATACCATTTTTATTTTCATATAGTTTTCATACAGTTTTATTTCCCATACAGTTTACCGCACTGTCGCGCAAGCCAACATGCTGGCACGCAAGCCAACATGCTGGCACGTCAATTCCACATGTGTGCACTGATGAGGTAAAAATGGCATTGTTTAGAAGCTACTGGACTCCATTGTATACGGCCCACCTGTGGTGTACCTATAGCAATGAGAAAACCTCAGGTGGCATTCAGGATTCTGCTCAAACTCCCCAGGTGGTCTAGTGCAAGTGAAATGTTTGTGTCAAACAATGTACCCACCTTTCATGCTGTATTGAGACATGTTATGTATAGATTTATGTGTAGACTGAAAGAGTCAAAGAGTGTGATTATAACCGTTTTAACTGACATAATAACAGAGTGATACAAGGTATTCATCTTGCTTTTGGAAACACTGGACCCAAAGCCTTTATGTTTTTTAAAGTCCCTGGAAACCAGAAATATTTCTTTATTATTTAGCATTTTGAGTTCATCACATCACAGGACCCTATGTTAATAAGCCACCAGCCAAATTTGAACGATGATGAACGTCGCAAAGTATATAAATTTAGGTTTGACAGTCTGGCAAAACTCATGAGAAAATCATTATTTTTTAGAGTGTATTTCTCCCGCGGACTGTGTGGGCGTGTCCCATCTGCAGCAGGTTTTCCGAGAGAGAGAGAGAGCGCGACAGAGGGGGGGGAGGGAAACGGAGAAAGAGATCAAGTTA
>NC_139639.1:9482630-9485130 GCF_964638095.1 Poromitra crassiceps
AGGCCACGCAGCAGCCCAGCTGCGGGCGAGGCCAGGCAGAGGCCGAGCTGCATAATATGTGAGGCCGTGCAACAGTCTAGGAACAGAGCCTAGGAATCGAGCGCGCGTAGTGCATCATTATAAATGGGAGCTGGGGCTCTGTGCCTCTGTCCCACTGATGACATCATCAGTTATGTCATCACAGTGACGATGTCATCAGTGATGTCAGAGGCATTGTGACATCATCAGTGATGCACACACACACACACACACACACACACACACAAAAGACAGACAGGCACACACACACACACACACACACACACACACACAAACACACACACAAGAGACAGACACACACACTGATGTCATCAGTGATGATGTCATCAGTCTGAGGCTCACAAGAGAGACTGAGGGAGAGGGAGAGGGAGAGAGACAGAGAGGGAGACATTGTGCGATAGGGCAGGCAAGGCCACACAGCAGCCGAGCTGTGGCCAAGGCTGTGTGAGCTGCAGAGCCAGCTTGGCGAGCTGCAGGACGGGCGAGGCCGCGCAGCGGCCGAGCCTAGGAATCGAGCGTGCATAGTGCACGAGATGCCTATTGCCTAGTATTTCAAATGATGAACATAGCCATGTACAGCTACAGTATGCTTATTATCACATTGGATTGACTTGGGTATCTAAAAAGATGATGGCATGTTTTCATTCATATTGATATGATAACTAGATAGACACAATATTCAATCGATCCTGTAACAATACTGACTCTACCTTGGTGCCGCCGTTGTTGTGCCGGTCTCCCACCGCCCCGGCGCGCCCCGCAGACTGCTTCCGCGAGCCCTGCTGGCTGGGGTCGTAGGGCTCGTGCGGCGCGCTGCCGCCCTTCACGCTTTCCTGCTCGTGGATGAAGCGCTGCTCGGTGATGTGCCGCACCGCGTTCTGCCACAGCAGCCGCTTGGGTCGCGCGCTGCCGCTGCTCGTGCCGCTGTCGCTGCTGCTCGGCGTCTTGTTGATGGTGTACAGCTCCTCGCTCGCGCTGGAGCACCGCACCTCGGACAGCTCCATCGCCCTCACTGCGCGGTTATTGTTGTTGTTGTTATTGTTTGTCCGTCCCGTCGGTTGGTCTGTTGTTGGGTGTTATGCCCCCCCTCCTCCTTCTCCCCGGTGCCGTTACGCGTTGCGCTCAGCGATTTTGGGGAGACGACGTCCTCTCGTGCGCATGGGGCCGGGTGCGCTTGCTTCTCTCTCGGGGTGTGTCGCGCACGGCACGGGGCAAAGCGCGCGGGATGGAGGTCATGGTCAAGAAACACTTTGTAAATCCGTCTCGAGGGGAAAGCCTGTCCCGCGTGCCATCACCGTCTCACCGGACAGTGTGTCCAAACACCAGCTCGAGCCACCGTGCGCCGACCGACCGCACCATCGGGTGCCGCCGCGCGCGGCTTCACGGAGAGCCAGCCGAGATCCGGGTTCAGCTGAGGTGGATGTCAACCGAGAGACGAAAAGCCCCGTTATCTGATTGTTTTCATTTAAATTATACCCAAAATAACAAACCACAAAGTATCCGGTATCCGTTTCCTTAAAACAGCTGCAAGTGCATCGTTGTCTCGAGCCAGGGTGAATTAGTGTCAACTTGTTGTTGACCGGAGGCTCGAGAGGATCGTGTGGTTCACGCTCAATGCAACACCTGTTCAGCGCGTGAATATTCCGTGTTGCTTTTGTATTCCTCGGTTTGTTTTTGACACCAATCAGGAAGGGGTCAAGCGGCTTGTTGCCTCCGGGCTGTGTGCTGCTGTCTCCCGGTGTTGCTCGCGGTACCTCCTCCTCCGGTGAGTGAGCACCATCCGTGTGTCTCTTACCGGGTGATTCTCCTCTCCTCCTCCTCCTCGCGCCCGTCGGTGTTTAACGGCAGCGCGTGGAGTAGATTTTGCAGAGCGAGCGCGAGGCATGGAGGAGCGTAGTCAGCTGGGCTCCGTTTCGGTTTGACGTCACAGCAACCTCTGTGTGTGTGTGTGTGTGTGTGTGTGTGTGTGTGTGTGTGTGTGTGTGTGTGTGTGTGTGTGTGTGTGTGTGTGTGTGTGTGTCTCTCCATCTCTCTCCCAGTTCTATTTATCTCTTCATCTCTCCCTCTCTATCTCTTCCTCTCTCTCTCCCCCAGCTCTCTCTCTCTCCCTCTCTCCCCCAGCTCTCTCTCTTCCTCTCTCTCCCCCAGCTCTATCTCTTCCTCTCTCTCTCTCCCAGCTCTATCTCTTGTATATGTATAGTAGAATTGACTTGTTAAAGGGATAGTTCACTTTTTAGTCCGCTCTACAGCGAAAACCCCAAAATATCGTCCGTCTGTCCCAAAGTCTTATTAGTGGTCAGACTGAGACTCTGGGTGCCCAGATTGATATTTGGGTGCCGTGCGAATATTCTGCCGCAAACAGCTGTCAGATATCTTCACGGCACAGAAATTGTTGAATGACGATGAAGTTAACATTTTCAATGTTCATCCAGACGTGCTGTGGAATGTTCCACAGCTCATC
>NC_139639.1:9490130-9530130 GCF_964638095.1 Poromitra crassiceps
ACAGACAAAGCACAGCTGATGGAATCAGACAGAATCAATAGCTTAATGTAGTAATAAGACTCAATTGAGTTCCAAGCAGTGTACTGTATTTATGAAATTGTGTTTCTTTTTCAATCTTAGTTCAAGGACTAGCTGCCCACCAGCTGCATCTCTAGCTTCCCATCAATATCACATGCATCAAAACCACAAGACCCGTCATCAAGAGTCAGATCAAGGCTGTTTTTCCTCACTGTTCTATGCAGATTTCCATTTCAGTTTGACATCCTTGGAGCTGCTAGAGGCAGAAATAATCTGATTGGTTGAGTTAAACCTTTTTTAAACCGTTTTTCGGAGCGTAATTTAGGGAACTGGTAACCTTGCGTCACCAGGCTCTTCTCGGGGAGAAAGAGCCTGGTCTCTGTTTACAAGGGATTTTGTCACTCGGCCTGTTTCTGGCCTAGACAGGAAACAAGCAGCGGAAACAGAATAAGAAAATAAAATGACAAAACAAAAGATGGACGTACCGAACAAAGTTTTTGAACAAGTTCTTGTAGAAACATCGTCGGATTCACAATATCACATATTTTAAGCCAATACAGAAGCTTTTTTTTATCAGGCTCTAGCTAACGTAACCTCGCCGCGTCAAGCTAACGGCAACAAAGAAGATTTTTTTTGGCGCACTTGTTTCCTGTTTCCTTGGTTTACGCCCCCAATGCCAAAAGCACTGTAAAGCCAGGACAGACTAGGGAACTGGCAAACTTGACAATGGTAAAGAAGGAACTCTGGTTGATATATACAAAAAAAAATATAGAATAAAAAAGTAATTGTCATTTATATGTTTTATTAAATAAAACATATAAATTACTTATTTTTTATTCATCCATGACCATGGCATTCGTGATGTTTAGGGCTGACCCCCCCCAAATATCGATGCTTCGAAGCTTCAATGGTTTCCATGGTAATCGACGTCCAAATCAGCAGTCAATGCTTATTTTTGGTTTGTTTTTTTCTCCTCTCCTCCCCTCTCTCTCTCTCCATATACAACCGGCTAATGTGAGGTGTAGTGTCATTACACTGTCTCTAGTTTCATGGGTGATGTGCGTATGTGTATTTGTGCATGTGTGTATGTGTGTCTGCAGGTACATAGCCTACATGCAAAATTGTTTAGCTGTATGTCTGTGTATGTATGGTCGTTCATCAGTGTGTGTCTGTGTGTGTGTGTGTGTGTGTGTTGGTGTGTGTATGTGTGTGTGTGTGTGTGTGTGTGTGTGTGTGTGTGTGTGTGTGTGTGTGTGTGTGTGTGTGTGTGTCTGAGTGTGTGGGGGGGGGTATATAAGATAACACTGCATGGGAATATGACTGATCCGATGTCTTATGAACTATGAATTTTGCATGATATTTAAATGAATTTATATTGTCACATTGTGGCTCTTACAGATATATTTCTCTTACAGTACACGTGACACGCCAGCAGCAAAGAATATATTTATTCATGGAGATGACAGAAGAATGGTTATGTGTGTCCTTGTAGCCACAAGCAAGGAAATCCAGCATCTTACATGGCATTGCTCATAAATAATAATAATAAAATATGAATAAAAAAGGCTTTCCTGCAGTGATAAGTTTGATGAAAGATCTTTAGTAATATAATGCAGCTTTGTACCTTTGATGAGTTCAATGAATATGATTATTCTACAGAGGAGCCCCTCTTTTAATGGACCTTATTACAGAAAATCAAATTTAACATCGATAAATATACATATGATTATTGTATTCATTTCATTTGAGTAGTTACATTTAACAGACGAGCTGAGTTGCTAAAATATACAATTCCATATTTAAAACCTCTTCAGCGCCTTTGTTTGAGGTAGAACAGCGAGATGTCTTGGCATGTCTGCCTACCGGCGTTGGAGGTCCACCATGTTGGTGTTTCCATAGGACCATATTTCACTTGCACACACCGGTTTACGTCTTGGTCACGCCCACTCAATTTTGATTGGGTAAAGCACAGCATGCTTCCAAATGAAGGGCCTGCCCCCTAGGGATGCTAGCGGCCACCATACCAACAGATTTTCATGCAAATCGTAAATCTGTCTTCAGAGATGAGTAAAAATGTAATTCCTTGAGAAACACATTCTACCAGTGTAAAGACTCCATGAGTTGATTCACTCCATGAGTTGATTCAGTGTAAAGACACATGAGTTGATTCAGTGTAAAGACTCCATGAGTTGATTCAGTGTAAAGACTCATGAGTTGATTCAGTGTAAAGACTCATGAGTTGATTCAGTGTAAAGACTCAGGAGTTGATTCAGTGTAAAGACTCATGAGTTGATTCAGTGTAAAGACTCTGTGAGTTGATTCAGTGTAAAGACTCCATGAGTTGATTCAGTGTAAAAACTCTGTGAGTTGATTCAGTGTAAAGACTCTGTGAGTTGATTCAGTGTAAAGACTCATGAGTTGATTCAGTGTAAAAACTCTGTGAGTTGATTCAGTGTAAAGACTCTGTGAGTTGATTCAGTGTAAAGACTCATGAGTTGATTCAAGAGAACTGTTGATTTGATGCTGGAATGATCCCCTGGCTGCTGAGGTTTCTCTCACTCACTCTGAACAAAATAAGCTCTCAGATATGAAATGAAACGACTGTATTTTTCTGCACTTGACGCAGGATGATGCAGGGAGGTCCAGGGGCCTGAACCGGCGGTGAGAGAGAGAGAGAGGAGGCAGTGGAAATCGTTTGAATTTGAATATTGAATAATATATTTAGAGTCTAAATGATCCTCTTTGGGAGTAACGTGGCAGTTTTGTTCTTGGCAGCGTATGTGTGTGTGTGTGTGTGTGTGTGTGTGTGTGTGTGTGTGTGTGTGTGTGTGTGTGTGTGTGTGTGTGTGTGTGTGTGTGTGTGTGTGTGTGTGTGTGTGTGTGTGTGTGTGAGAGAGAGAGAGAGAGAGAGAGAGAGAGAGAGAGAGAGAGAGAGGGGGGTGGGGGGGAGAGAGGCAGCCTGAAGGGATGAGTCATCCACAGGCAGGACCTGTCTCTTTCTTCTCCTGGATGCTGCTGCACGTTCCTCCAGTGCTGCGCCTGGAATGCCTTTCATCTTCAGCTCAGCGCTGCTTTGACTCCTGGCTGCTGTTGGGCTGGGAGCCGCATGGGGTCGGGTACCGAATGACGTGGATACTCCCGAGTAGCGATTCACATCAGATCCATCGTGCCAGACGTTGCTGCCTGAGAGCACATTTGGGTGAGAGAGTAGAGAGAGAGAGAGAGAGAGAGAGAGAGAGAGAGAGAGAGAGAGAGAGAGAGAGAGAGAGAGAGAGAGAGAGAGAGAGAGAGAGGGGAGAGTAGAGAGAGTAGAGAGAGTAGAGAGCGAGAGAGCCAGGTTATTCAACACCGTCAGGGCAATGGAGAGCCAAAAGCGCTCCCAAGTAGGGCTACACTTTTCAAAACTGGACGCAGACGTGCGTCTGGGTAGTGTAGCGGTAGATTCCCTGCCCACCAACAGGAGGGTCGCAGGTTCGCGCCCCCGTACAGCACCTCCGGCTTGGTCAGGCGTCCATACAGGCACGATTGGCTGTCTGCGTGTGGGAAGCGGGATTAAGGGGTATGTGTCCTGATCGCTGCACCAGCGCCTCCTCTGGTCTGTCAGGGCACCTGCTCGGGGTGGAAGGGACTGGTGGGAATACGTAAAACAACAGCAGTAGCGAGCACACTTCAAAATTGAAGTCAGGCAAGGTGCAGGGCCAAGGCCAGCACTCAAAAAAGTCCTTCACGCTGGTGAAGGACAGACGCTAACCCTAACCCTGAGGGTAACCCTGATCTATATTGTCTCTGTCTATACAGATCTATATTGTCTCTGTCTATACACATCTATATTATCTCTGTCTATACAGATCTATATTGTCTCTGTCTATACAGATCTATATTGTCTCTGTCTATACAGATCTATATTGTCTCTGTCTATACAGATCTACTGTATATTGTGTCTGTCTATACAGATCTATATTGTCTCTGTCTATACAGATCTATATTGTGTCTGTCTATACAGATCTATATTGTCTCTGTCTATACAGATCTATATTGTCTCTGTCTATACATATCTATATTGTCTCTGTCTATACAGATCTATATTATCTCTGTCTATACAGATCTATATTATCTCTGTCTATACAGATCTATATTGTCTCTGTCTATACAGATCTATATTGTGTCTGTCTATACAGATCTATATTGTCTCTGTCTATACAGATCTATATTGTCTCTGTCTATACAGATCTATATTACCTCCGTCTATACAGATCTATATTGTCTCTGTCTATACAGATCTATATTGTCTCTGTCTATACACATCTATATTACCCTCCGTCTAAACAGATCTATATTGTGTCTGTCCACGGATCTATAATGTGTCTGTCTATGTGATCAGCATACAGAGTCAGTCCAGGGTGATTTATTTGCGGGTGTGGCTGTTAATGGCAGAGTCTATACAAATGAGCTCACAGACTCGTCAGCAGGCAGAGAGAGCTTGTGGGAGGGCAGAGTCATGCGGCTGCGTGGGAGAGTTTGTCATTTCATTTCAATTCAATTCTCAGTTTGATTCAATTAAACTCGACTCAGTTAAAGCAGCATCTATTTTCTCTCCATCTTTGTCCCTCACCATCCCTGTGTGTGTTCCTGCTCTGCTCTTCCCACACATCACCTGTCAATCAAACAGAGCGGGGGCGAAGCTTGGATTTTCCCGTCTGTACTTCCTGGAAGGGAAGGTTGGTCAACACGGATGTTAAGGCGGTCCATCCACTCAGGGCGGGACATCCGCTCATTTCTCCAATCATCTGCCTTGGTTTTGTTTACATGTGTCGTGATTGGTCAAATACCATCAAACTTCCTTCTGGTCTGAAGTGTTTTTTTTGTTTTGTTTTAAGATGACAACTACTTTTGGGCTGAAATACACACACACACACACACACACACACACACACACACACACACACACACACACACACACGCACACGCACACAGGCTTAAGACTCTCCACAGAACCGCAGGCAAAATGTCTACATTTTTTAAATCTTATTTCTCTTAAAATAAATGAAAAAACTTTGCCATTGGGGGTGAGATAAAATATTTATTCCCAATGCAGTTTCAGTTGTTTTCAAGAACTTTTGGTGTTCTTGAAACCTCTGTCACCCCATGTGACGGTGATTGACATGGGGTGACATGTTTTCACAGTGATTGACATGGGGCCACTTGTTTCAATAAAAGTATTGGGAATTTGATTTGAAATGATCTCAACTCTGTGGCACAACCCCCCTCCACCCCCTTGAATTACATGTTTTGTGCAAAACCCAGATGAGCAGTACAGGTAAGTTGATAGTGTCAGACACGTCAGAGAAAGAGCTGGGTCAGTAGACTGTGTAGACACATGCAGTGCTGGCTCTGTATATAAATAGACAGTGACCTGGCATATCTGTCCAGATAACAGTACTGCAGTATCAGGGATTTGACTGCTTTAGCAACATCACTCAACAATATAGTACATACTTTACTGTACATTTTATTTATAGTAAGCAAATTCCCCCCACGGTGAATTCAAAGTCTCAACTTTATGGGCTTTGAATGAGTGACTGAAATAAAGTGCAGATGACATCAGTAGTTATCCAGAGCTGCTGCCTGCATCATTTTGTGAAACTGGGACCTAAATATCTTTCTGATATCGGTTCACAAAAGTCGCCAGCTGCACATTGTCGTCTGCAAGATGCTGGCTGGGGGTTTTGTCTTGTGCAATGTGTCAGGTATGTGCAGACTGAGTGCATATCAAGTTAAAGAGCTCATTCACAAAATACTAATGCATTCATTTGGAATTGAAACCATTTCCTGAAGCTAAGAATTCCAGTTCATTTACTGTTACTGAGGCTACACTTTGCCGAATTGCACAAAATTTGGCACTGCACTGTGTCGAGTTCCCATCAGCGCACTCCCCAAATTTGACGTCAATCCGACCAAGGGTTCTCGAGATACGCGAAGGACAGAGAGACAGACACTCCTGTCATTATAGTGTAGATATATTATATATACTAGTGCAGTGCCCGTTCCCCCATGCTCCACCCCGTGGTCGCTTCCCCCCCGCACACACACTGCACTCTGTCAGGTCCCCCTAAGCGCAAGTTTGAAGTCGATCTGACAAACAGACAGTCCTGGAATAAGTCCAAATTGCATGAAATGCGGCACCGCACTCCATCGGGGTCCGAGCACCGCACTCCCCAAGTCTGAAGTCAATCGGACAAATGTTTCTTGAAATAAACTGCTTTTTGTGTTGCCAGTAGGTGGCGCTATGTCAAATTGCAAGAAATTCAGCGCTACACTACTTCGAGTTCCCAGGAGCACAATCCCCAAGTTTGAAGTCAATCGGATGAACAGTTCTCAAGATAAACCACTTTTTGTGTTGCCAGTAGGTGGCGCTGTGCCAAATTGCACAAAATTCGGCACTGTTCTATGTCAGGTTCCCAGCAGCGCACTCCCCAAGTTTGAAGTCGATCAAATGAATGGCTATCGAGATCAACTGCTTTTTGTGTTGCCAGTAGGTGGCGCTATGCCAGATTGCACGGAATTCAGCTCCCTGCACTCCGTTGAGTCCCCCTAAACGCACTCCCTGAGTTTGAAGTTTTAGGTCGATCAGATGGTTATCAAGATAAATCGCTATTTGTGTTGCCAGTAGGTGGCACTATGCGCAAGTGGATCCGACCAACGCTTCTCGATGGCATGCAGCAGATGATGCTCATCCATAAGCAGTGGTGGACATGGCCAGGTTTTACTCTACTTACACAGGATGGGGGTTCCCGGAAGTGGTGTGGCCCTAGAGGATATTATTTCTGAATGCGTGACTCATTATAGCCTACCATTATAGCCACGTAAAAATCTCACTTAACTAAGATCACTGAGCTCTACTCATTATTTCCCCTTGATTTTATTCATGACAAACTTGAATATTAATGCTGCTTATTCAGCTTACAAATACATGTTCTCCTACCATTCTCTGCTGCTTTCAGGCTGCCCTCTCTCTCGTTTACTTAACCTGCCCCCCCCCCCCCCCCCCGCCATTCGCTCTCAAGGAGTCCATGTTGACTTACTTAATGACCCTGCGTTGACTGTTCTCACCTCCTCAACGACCCTACGACCAGATCAGTTGGAGCTTGAAGGAGCAGAACTGAAGACAAATATTCAAATATCGAACGTGTTTCATGTCCGAATCGCACGGAAACTCCATCTGGTCGCCATCAGCGCACCCCCCGAGTTTCAAGTCGATCCGACCAACGGTTCTCGAGATACGCGAAGGACAGAGAGACAGAGAGACAGACGGACGCTATCACCATTATAGTATAGATATATATATATATCATATATAATATCATGTATGTGGCTTCCACTCAACCAATTGATTTGGATTGAGGCATTAGCAGAACTGATCCTCTAATTCTGTTTCACAGCCCAGTTCTTTTTCAGCCCACCCAACCCACCCACCTCCCCCTCAGCCAGAATCAAATGTGAAATGCTTCTAGCTTTGTACTGCAAATGTGTCACTGTACCTTTACACCAGCAAGACAAAATGCCTATACACTTTTTGCACTTTGGTATTGTGCTTCTGATATTGAATGGAGTAGCCTTTTTCAATTTGCACCCCTCTTTTGTCACATTGTAAAGTGTAAAAGGAGCCATGTGCTGCCAGACAGAGCGGATAGCGTCTTGTCACCGTGCTGCAGCCTGGAGGAGCAGGGGAGAGCTGGAGAGTCTTCAGGCTGGAGGAGCAGGGGGGAGCTGGAGAGTCTTCAGGCTGGAGGAGCAGGGGGGAGCTGGAGAGTCTTCAGGCTGGAGGAGGAGGGGGGAGCTGGAGAGTCTTCAGGCTGGAGGAGCAGGGGGGAGCTGGAGAGTCTTCAGGCTGGAGGAGGAGGGGCGAACTGGAGAGTCTTCAGGCTGGAAGGAGCAGGGGGGAGCTGGAGAGTCTTCAGGCTGGAGGAGCAGGGGGGAGCTGGAGAGTCTTCAGGCTGGAGGAGCAGGGGGGAGCTGGAGAGTCTTCAGGCTGGAGGAGCAGGGGCGAACTGGAGAGTCTTCAGGCTGGAGGAGCAGGGGGGAGCTGGAGAGTCTTCAGGCTGGAGGAGCAGGGGGGAGCTGGAGAGTGTTCAGGCTGGAGGAGCAGGGGGGAGCTGGAGAGTCTTCAGGCTGGAGGAGCAGGGGGGAGCTGGAGAGTCTTCAGGCTGGAGGAGCAGGGGGGAGCTGGAGAGTCTTCAGGCTGGAGGAGCAGGGGGGAGCTGGAGAGTGTTCAGGCTGGAGGAGCAGGGGGGAGCTGGAGAGTCTTCAGCCTGGAGGAGCAGGGGGGAGCTGGAGAGTCTTCAGGCTGGAGGAGCAGGGGGGAGCTGGAGAGTCTTCAGGCTGGAGGAGCAGGGGGGAGCTGGAGAGTCTTCAGCCTGGAGGAGCAGGGGGGAGCTGGAGAGTGTTCAGGCTGGAGGAGGAGGGGGGAGCTGGAGAGTCTTCAGGCTGGAGAAGCAGGGAGGAGCTGGAGAGTCTTCAGGCTGGAGGAGCAGGGGGGAGCTGGAGAGTGTTCAGGCTGGAGGAGGAGGGGGGAGCTGGAGAGTCTTCAGCCTGGAGGAGCAGGGGGGAGCTGGAGAGTCTTCAGGCTGGAGGAGCAGGGGGGAGCTGGAGAGTCTTCAGGCTGGAGGAGCAGGGGGGAGCTGGAGAGTCTTCAGCCTGGAGGAGCAGGGGGGAGCTGGAGAGTGTTCAGGCTGGAGGAGCAGGGGTGAGCTGGAGAGTCTTCAGGCTGGAGAAGCAGGGAGGAGCTGGAGAGTCTTCAGGCTGGAGGAGCAGGGGGGAGCTGGAGAGTCTTCAGCCTGGAGGAGCAGGGGGGAGCTGGAGAGTCTTCAGGCTGAGTGGAGCCAGCAGCCTGTTCTCTATCTCACAACAACAGCAGTATTGTTAGTTCTAGTGTTGTTTCTCCACATTAAGACTACATTTCCCATCAGCCCAGTTGCTCCGTCAATATATCAATATAGCAGTCAGTGGTAGTAGCTGATGAGCTGCTGGATGATGTTGCTCAAAAGTTCAGCTGCAGCAACTTTTGCAGCACATAAATGAGTGGACATCAGCCGGCAGCAGATCTCTGCTCATGGAAAATGAATGGACTTGTGAAAAAATCACAAAAAGGAACGTCAGAACACAGTAGTTTATATATATATATCATATAGTCTTCAGCCTGGGGGAGCAGGGGAACGTCAGAACACAGTAGTTTATCAACCAAAGCACTGCACCAATCTTTCCTAACACCCATTTTTCAAACGGACATGTCGCCGAGTCACTGCCGAGTCACTCCCCCGACAGTGTCAACTCCTGCTTGGCAGCGACATTGATCAACCGCTTCCTATATCTCACATCTGTGACCGCCCCATCGCATGAAAAATACAACCAATAAGATTTAAGAGTCTGCCAGACCTTCACTTCCTAAGATACATTTGACAGAAGAGGTTATGTATTCGTTGCTGTTTGTTTGTCAGCAGGATTACCGGGGAAAAACTACTGGGCCGATTTTCATGAAACTTGGTGGAAGGGTGGAGCATGAGCCAAAGAAGAGCCATTTCATTTTGGAGCGGTTCTGACTCACAAACAAGCCTCACGAACATACAAATGTCCTTGGCCGAGGTCTGCACTCTGTAAGTGGCCTTCTACCGTAGCACACGTGCGCGTGTGCGTGCGTGCGTGTGTGCGTGTGTGTGTGTGTGTGTGTGCGTGCGTGTGTGTGTGTGTGTGTGTACAAGCTCATGGCACATTGACACCGTCCCGTGAGTCTCTGACAGCAGGCTAAATAAGAGCTTTCAGCTTTGGATTCCATCCAGGAAGCAACAAGCGTGTGGCAGCATCCAGCTTCCTGCTCCTCTGGAACGCCTTCTGTATCATTACATTTCATATTGTTGACAGAGTGGCTTTAAAGGATGCGACAGAAGCTCTGGGCTGAATCCAGTAGTGAGTAGTGAAAACCAAACAGCAGCTAACCTCTGTGGGCAGATTAGTGAGTAGTGAAAACCAAACAGCAGCTAACCTCTGTTAACCTCCTTCCCTTGTTTCATTTCAGCCAATCAGCAGCTGCTCTCATCCGCACAGAGACGGCATCGTGGAGCGAGAGGTGCGACACAGGGCCCAATGTCACCCTGCGACCACCCCACGTCACCCCGCAACCACCCCACGTCACCCCGCAACCACCCCACGTCACCCCGCAACCACCCCACGTCACCCTGCAACCACCCCACATCACCCTGCGACCACCCCACGTCACCCTGCAACCACCCGTCACCCTGCAACCACCCCACGTCACCCTGCAACCACCCCACGTCACCCCGCAACCACCCCACGTCACCCTGCGACCACCCCACGTCACCCCGCGACCACCCCACATCACCCTGCAACCACCCCACGCCACCCCGCAACCACCCCACGTCACCCCGCAACCACCCCACGTCACCCCGCAACCACCCCACGTCACCCCGCAACCACCCCACGTCACCCCGCAACCACCCCACATCACCCCGCAACCACCCCACGTCACCCCGCAACCACCCCACATCACCCCGCAACCACCCCACGCCACCCCGCAACCACCCCACGTCACCCCGCAACCACCCCACATCACCCTGCAACCACCCCACGCCACCCCGCAACCACCCCACGTCACCCCGCAACCACCCCACGTCACCCCGCAACCACCCCACGTCACCCCGCAACCACCCCACGTCACCCCGCAACCACCCCACGTCACCCCGCAACCACCCCACGCCTCCTCCTGTCCGCCATCGATCGCACAATCAATGTTACATTATCTTCCCCGTGACCCCAGATCATCACAGAGGCCTCATGTCTGCATCGACTGCCACACAATAACAGCACATTACCAAGCTGTCTGACATTCACCACGCAACCCCCCACCACGCCCCAGGGAACCCCTCAGATACTCTATGTGTCCAGTGATGAATACACCCTATGAGCAGATATGTGTCCAGTGATGAATACACCCTATGAGCGCTGGCTGGCCTACATAGGAGGGGGCTGGCCTACAGTAGGAGGAGGGGCCTGGCCTACAGTAGGAGGAGGGGCCTGGCCTACAGTAGGAGGAGGGGGCTGGCCTACAGTAGGAGGAGGGGCCGACCTACAGTAGGAGGAGTAGGAGGAGGGGCCTGGCCTACAGTAGGAGGAGTAGGAGGAGGGGCCTGGCCTACAGTAGGAGGAGGGGCCTGGCCTACAGTAGGAGGAGGGGCCTGGCCTACAGTAGCAGGAGGGGCCTGGCCTACAGTAGGAGGAGTAGGAGGAGGGGCCTGGCCTACAGTAGGAGGAGTAGGAGGAGGGGCCTGGCCTACAGTAGGAGGAGGGGCCTGGCCTACAGTAGGAGGAGGGGCCTGGCCTACAGTAGCAGGAGGGGGCTTTGGGGATGGTCTTAGTAGTTCAGTGCTTGGTTCTCTTTGGATCTTGGTTGTTGGAGCATACAGTTGCCATCCACAGCCACTGGCCCGAGGCGGCCCTCCAGAGCTATTGTCCACTGACATTTCCTCAAGAGCAGATTTACTGGCCCACATAATTAAAATGGCTGGCGTCACCAGCCCAGCAGGGGGCCGGCCGTAGCTCTTCTGCCCGCGGTCATAAACGCCACGGGAAAGGTGATGGATGGTCTGCCGGCGCGTGACACCGAGACCCAAAACAAAGCCCACGGATTATAAATCTGTGAAACGGCGGCACAATGTCAGCTCCATCTTCTTCTCGTCACGTGGGGCTGATCTGCACAGATTAGCCACTCAGTGCAGAAGCGAGCCACATCCGTCAGGGCAAATTTACCGCTTTAAAACAGCACCGTTCATCTCATTTTGCAGAGCGTATGATTTTAATCTGACTTTGCAGATAGCATGTGTGTGTTTAATCCCTCTTTAAAGCTGGAGCCGGGTGGAAATAGCCGTACAGTTAGCTGGATCAAAACTGAAGCGCACAGGATTTGATGCAACTATCCCTTGAGCTGTTAACATAATGTGAAGCTGCTTTACTTCTGCATGGAGGACTCATGCCTCTGGATCTGATTTGACTGTCCACACTGATCACACAACATTAGATTAGGGTTGTCAAGTAAAAAGAAAAAATTTGACATGGATACAATACTCATTTGCAGTGGCGTGCCTGACCAATTTGGTGCCCTAGGCAGGATTTTTGCAGTCCCCCAAAAACCAAACAAAAAAACAACGTTATATCCAGGGTTCGAGTTATGGGGGGACCTATGGGGTCTTGGACCCCATAGCTAGAGTCTGGGACCCCATAGTCCAGAACACCTGTGGGACCCCCACAAATATAACTTTTTTATTTTTATTTATTTTTTCCTTTTTTGTGTTCCAAATAACACATTTTTCGATTGAAGAATTATTATTATTTATGTTAACTAGATAAATAGGCTAAATAAGAAACATGTTTTCAGTTTTCCCAAAACAACCGTTTGAATTGTTGTGTGAAATAGGCTGCATTTCACCTCCAAGCCACCATGTGCCGCCCATGAGCGCGTATTCTACTGCTACAACCGAGTTGCAGGGAGAAGAAGCCACAACATGCAACCATCACGTGATGTAAACAGCCGCCTGAGCCAACAAGATCTTATTAATCTTTAGTATAGCGTTATCATGCCACTGAAGAAAAGGCTGAAGCTGCCAACGGGGTGTACAAGCCTGGATAGCTTCGGTTTAAGAAAGAAACAAAGAACGACTTCAGACAAGGGACAACGACCTGTTAGTGCAACAGCTAGGTTGCTACTAGCTAGTAGGTAAGCTAACGTTATGGTCTGATGATGAGAGGAGAGGAGAGGAGTCTGAGATTTTTCATTTTGTAAGTATTACGCCTACAGTTGTTTTTGTTCAAGATGCTGCTACTGTATCTGCTGAAATATGCTGCTGTTTGTTGCAATTTGTTTTTCATTCACAAGTTCTTGATTACCTGTGCACAAGGGGTTTGTTCGTAAGGTTAGCCTACTCTGGTAACTTCCGGTCTGTTGTTGCTATGCAACGGTAGCATAGGGGATGGCTGCCCCATTCATCTGTTTTCTTCTTGTTGTTTTTAGATAGCGTTTCTTGCTGAGTGCAGAGAACTGCTCGGAAAGCAAATTGTATGAGCATTATGTATTTATTTTTGTAGTTTTTGATTTATAAGTGCAGAGACAGAGTTAAATAAATGTTAATTTAAGTTAAGCAATTTTGTCTCATTTGTAAAATTAAATTGTTGTATTTTATCAGATGCAAGTGTAAGACTGAATAATAACATCATACAACAGTCTAAACCGAATGTTAATTTAAAATTAGATATTCCTCTAAATCTGGCTTCAAACGGCCACAATTTGAGGAAAAAACGGCCCAATTTTTTTTCGGCGACCCCCTCCGGGGGCCGCCGATTTAGGGGGACCCCATAGCTATCTGACTATAACTCGAACCCTGGTTATATCGCAGTGTAGCTAGAGACATCAATGACATTTTTCTGCTCCTGTGGGAGGAGAAACGCTTGGTCTCTGCCCTCTTCTCCTGCTATGTTTGACAGACACTTCGATTCATCTCCATCGTCACATCTCCCCTTTGTCTCAAAGCCGCACTGGGCATTCGCTCAAAGGTGTGTCTGATGGGACAGGTGAGCTTCTGCATCAGTCAGCTCAAAGAGGTGACCGCTTCCATCATGGCCCCAATCTAATCCCAGGTACTTGTTCCACAGCCTCGGTGTGATTGGCAGGTTTCTCGCACCCTGAACAACTGGACTCAATCAATACAGCGCATGCTGTATGCGCTGGAGGAAAAGTAGGTCGATGAAGGAAAAGTGATTTTACATGTTGACAACATGGAAAATGATAATGGCTGTTTGGCGTAATGGCAGACGGAGCTGAAGAAGAAGAGTGTGGGTTTTCAAAATAGAATATGATGTTGGCCCCATTTCCATTTTCTTCCAACATGTTCTTATGCCTGACTTCAATTGCAACAAGTTGCGGCTGACAGGTTTTCTGCCTCTCCGAGCTCAAAGCTTCTCTAAAGCCACTTTTTATCACAGAAACTGACGCCCACACATCACGGCTTCCCGTCAGTTGAGTCGATGGCTTTTCTCTGCTTCTGGGGAGGGAGGAGATATAAGAAATGAATGTCGTCTGTCTGGCTTGCTACATTTTGATTTCAACTGAGAGTTTGGGGTGTTTTCAAGTGCACTTAATCCTGCAGTATACTGTAGCCTACTACAAGTATAATGTTCTGAACTGAAAGTGCTTGCATTTTAAATGTAGACGAGGGTAGCAATGGATAGAAGGGTGTGTTTGGGTTAGACTGACATGCACTGTGTTTCATTATGGTCTCAATGCTTTTCCACCTTGATAAGCAGCAGGGAAACACTGAATAGCCACTGCATTATATTTGTATTGGGAACTAGGGATTTCAATTAGTGACGTCACACCTGAGTTGACCGTGTTCCAATAAAACAGTCAGGAAACCAGCCAGGGTTAGCTGTAGCCAGGCTAGCTGTAGCCAGGCTAGCTGGCTAGGGCACTCGAGGACATGCGGACGGGCACGCATTCCTTCAGCGTTCACATCGTCCCAGGTGGGAATCGAACCCACGACCTTCGAGCTGTGAGGCGATAGTGCTTACCACTACACCACCGTACCTCCCTAGCAATCACAGTTGATAACAATGCATTTCGTTGCAACTTTAGTGCAACACTAAAGTTGCACTAAAGTTGCCAAGTGCAGCTTTAACGAGGAGGAGAATGACTAAAAATAAAAATAAGAAAAGATAAATAAGTAGAACAGAACAGATAGGATGATCATCTTTTTTCAATTGTCAGATTGAATTCAGTGGTTGCTGTGTATTGATTATAGAAGTCAGTTAGTATAAGCAGTTGAAGCTTCTAGTGAAAATGTCCTGAAAGAGGGAATCTGGCCTGGTGAAAGTTGAAAAGACTTTCTAGAGGATTTCTTGTTGCCACACATGAAACACTAAGAATAGGATTGTATAGTAAATGAGTAAAGTGCAGCCTGGTTATACTGTAGCACTTATCGATCACTTAATTGGAAACAAAAGAGGTTTGTGATGAATAATTGAGTTAGCTGCGCAGCGCTGCGGCTCTCTGTGTCTCTCTATGTATCGATGTTGTAGCAGCGCGGAAACACTATCTCTGCACGCACACACACACACACACACACACACACACACACACACACACGTAGTACTATGTATGTTCACCCGCCAACTGCTGGTGCGCTTACTACAATCACAGACATCTCTCTCTCTGTCTCTCTCTCTCTCTCTCTCTCTCTGTCTCTCTCTCTCTCTCTCTCTGTCTCTCTCTCTCTCTCTGTGTCTCTCTCTCTCTCTCTCTGTCTCCCTCTTTCCACTGCGGAGACCCAGGTTCAATTCCCGGCAACGGCACGTCCAGCTTGGTCAGATGTTCCTACAGACACAGTTGGCCGTGTGTGCGGGTGGGAAGCCGGTGCCTGGGCGGGGTATGTGTCCTTGTTGCTGCACTAGTGCCTCCTCTGGTCAGGGGGGAGGGGAACTGGGGAGAATGCGTGATCCTCCCACGCGCTACGTCCTGCCGGTGAAACTCCCCGCTGTCAGGTGAAAAGAAGCGGCTGGTGACTGCACATGTATCAGAGGAAGTCAGTGATGGGCGGGTAGGATCGGTCCACAGTGTGTGGACTTTGATACTGGTGCCCGAAAGTTAATAGAGCTCCACATTGGACTGTAAACCCGCCATTCACCCCCCCCCCCCCCCCCCAGGTGAATTTGAATAAGTAGCTGGTTTCTCATGCATTTCAGAGGTCCACATATTCAGACAGTCTATGCCCCTGTTAGTATGTAACAGCTGTTAGTATGTAACAGTATATATATAATATTATATATATAATAGTATGTAACTGTTAGTATGTAACAGTATATATAATATACATATACCGTAATATATATGTAACTGTTAGTATGTAACAGTTGTGTTTTGAGTGGCCAAGGCGATTTAACCCTTGAAAAGCTGGTCTGAAAAACGCCATATAGAGCCATTTTTTGCACACTAAACCAGGGGTGCCCAAATTCTTTCCCATGAAGGGCCAAAACTCAATATGGGTGGAGGGCCGAGGGCCAAAAATAAACGTTGTGGAATTACATTAAAATGTATTGTGTTTTATAGAAAATTAACATTCTAAATCTAAAATAACATTTCAATATAATAATCTAATATAATAATAATCTTTTTATCTGTTTGGTAATTGTAATAATTTGCAATTGGTTATATTAAAAAAAACATCTGCATTTGTGGGGAGCTTAAACATTTAATCAGTAAACACCCAGTTAAAAACAGTTGTATTTTCCACCTTTGAAAAATCATCAAGGTACTTTGAAAATCAGCTTTATTGTCCATCTTTTGTAAACAATTTGCCATGACAATTTGACAGAACACATATAGAACAGAAACACATATAGAACACATATAGAACACAAACACATATAGAACACATATAGAACACAAACACATATAGAACACAAACGCATATAGAACACTCAACACACAAACACTAGCACACACAAACACTAAACACACAAACACTAAACACACACAAACACTCAACACACAAACACTAAGCACACACAAACACTAAACACACAAAACTAAACACACACAAACACTAAACACACAAACACTAAACACACACAAACACTAAACACACAAACACTAAGCACACACAAACACTAAACACACACAAACACTAAGCACACACAAACACATAATAGGAGGTTAAATGAAACTCCACAAAGGATCTTCCTCAGAGAATATCTGATGACCCGGCTGGTTTCTATTTAGACGCAAGGCACCGCAAGGACGAGGCTAAAAACAGACGCGGACACACAGAGCGATCAGCGGTTTGTGGCAGAGAGAGAGAGAGACAGACACAGAGAGAGAGAGACAGAGAGAGACAGACATACAGAGAGAGAGACAGAGACAGAGAGAGACAGAGATATAGAGACAGAGAGAGACAGACAGAGAGAGAGACAGAGAGAGACAGACATACAGAGAGAGAGACAGAGACAGAGAGACAGAGAGAGACACACAGAGAGAGACAGAGAGAGCAAGACAGACAGATAGAGACAGACATACAGAGAGAGAGACAGAGACAGAGAGAGACAGAGACATAGAGACAGAGAGAGACACACAGAGAGAGACAGAGAGAGAGAGAGACAGAGAGAGAGGGATGAAAGAGGGCAAAAGGAATGATAACCCCACAGAAAAAGATAGGTCAGAGGAAGATGAAGAGGCTAAATGATGTCCGAATAGACTTCTATAGAACTCCCACAACATGCAGGGTAGTCCAATAGACTTCTATATAACTCCCACAACATGCAGGGTAGTCCAATAAACTTCTATAGAACTCCCACAACATGCAGGGTAGTCCAATATACTTCTATAGAACACCCACAACATGCAGGGTAGTCCAATAGACTTCTATAGAACTCCCACAACATGCAGGGTAGTCCAATAGACTTCTATAGAACTCCCACAACGTGCAGGGTAGTCCAATAGACTTCTATAGAACCCCACAACATGCAGGGTAGTCCAATAGGCTTCTATAGAACTCCCACAACATGCAGGGTAGTCCAATAGGCTTCTATAGAACTCCCACAACATGCAGGGTAGTCCAATAGACTTCTATAGAACTCCCACAACATGCAGGGTAGTCCAATAGACTTCTATAGAACTCCCACAACATGCAGGGTAGTCCAATAGACTTCTATAGAACTCCCACAACATGCAGGGTAGTCCAATAGACTTCTATAGAACTCCCACAACGTGCAGGGTAGTCCAATAGACTTCTATAGAACCCCACAACATGCAGGGTAGTCCAATAGGCTTCTATAGAACTCCCACAACATGCAGGGTAGTCCAATAGACTTCTATAGAACTCCCACAACATGCAGGGTAGTCCAATAGACTTCTATAGAACTCCCACAACGTGCAGGGTAGTCCAATAGACTTCTATAGAACTCCCACAACGTGCAGGGTAGTCCAATAGACTTCTATAGAACCCCACAACATGCAGGGTAGTCCAATAGGCTTCTATAGAACTCCCACAACATGCAGGGTAGTCCAATAGACTTCTATAGAACTCCCACAACATGCAGGGTAGTCCAATAGGCTTCTATAGAACTCCCACAACATGCAGGGTAGTCCAATAGACTTCTATAGAACTCCCACAACATGCAGGGTAGTCCAATAGACTTCAATAGAACTCCCACAACGTGCAGGGTAGTCCAATAGACTTCTATAGAACCCCACAACATGCAGGGTAGTCCAATAGGCTTCTATAGAACTCCCACAACATGCAGGGTAGTCCAATAGGCTTCTATAGAACTCCCACAACATGCAGGGTAGTCCAATAGGCTTCTATAGAACTCCCACAACATGCAGGGTAGTCCAATAGACTTCTATAGAACTCCCACAACATGCAGGGTTGTCCAATAGACTTCTATAGAACTCCCACAACATGCAGGGTAGTCCAATAGACTTCTATAGAACTCCCACAACATGCAGGGTAGTCCAATAGACTTCTATAGAACTCCCACAACATGCAGGGTAGTCCAATAGACTTCTATAGAACTCCCACAACGTGCAGGGTAGTCCAATAGACTTCTATAGAACCCCACAACATGCAGGGTAGTCCAATAGGCTTCTATAGAACTCCCACAACATGCAGGGTAGTCCAATAGACTTCTATAGAACTCCCACAACATGCAGGGTAGTCCAATAGACTTCTATAGAACTCCCACAACATGCAGGGTAGTCCAATAGACTTCTATAGAACTCCCACAACATGCAGGGTAGTCCAATAGACTTCTATAGAACTCCCACAACATGCAGGGTAGTCCAATAGACTTCTATAGAACTCCCACAACATGCAGGGTAGTCCAATAGGCTTCTATAGAACTCCCACAACATGCAGGGTAGTCCAATAGACTTCTATAGAACTCCCACAACATGCAGGGTAGTCCAATACACACAGCACAAAAGTCACTTGTGAATCTTCCAATGCAGAATACAAAGAATCAAATGATAAAGGAGCAATCAAAGATATCTGATCATAAATAGCAGCAAAAAGAACGCAGCTGCTGCTCGTGTTGTTGTCCCGGGCGGGCGGTGCTGTGTGTCTGGACGGGTGGTGCTGTGTGTCTGGGCGGGCGGTGCTGTGTGTCTGGACGGGCCGCAGGGGGCGCCGCCTGCAGCTCGCCACC
This sequence comes from Poromitra crassiceps, assembly GCF_964638095.1. Classification (NCBI taxonomy): domain Eukaryota; kingdom Metazoa; phylum Chordata; class Actinopteri; order Beryciformes; family Melamphaidae; genus Poromitra; species Poromitra crassiceps. The sequence continues at coordinate 9,509,406 of NC_139639.1, forward strand.
TCAACATGACTCACATCAACATGTTAAACCAGGGGCGCTGTGGCCCGCTAGCCGCTACACACACTCTGTGCTCCCAAATCATGAAATGAGCTTGTGATTAAGGCTGATATACACTGACAAGGAAAAACAAATCTGGATATTTCCAATTTCATCTTGCTTTGAGTATAATTTGCTGAAACGATGATGAAGATGATTTCACCAAAAATATCCTAAAATAAGCTTGAAATGTCTGGAGATGAGATAAAACAAGTCTGTCAGTTTTCTGCAATGTATTGCACAAAGAAAAATTTGGGAAAAACTGAGCTACATCTCGACTTACAATACCAATAATTGGGAAAATACAACTTTATTCTTTTCGATTAAAACACTTTCTTACTGATGTAAGGTTTTATCTGTCACTTACAGTATCAGCTATTAATAAGCATATTAGTTATCCAGGTGAATACTAGGGCTGTGCCGATTCACTTATCTCCTGATTCGATACTATCACGATACTTTGGTGCCGATTCGATATATATTGCGATTCACGATTATTGCGATTCTACGATTATTGCGATTCGATATTACGATTTATTGCGATTTTTGTTTATTTTTTTCTTTTATTTTTTCAGTTTGTTTGCTTTTTTACACTAGATTAGAACATGGGAAAAGTTGAATCATACACTAGAGACTGTATATTATATATCATGAGTAGGGCTGGGCGATATAGTTAAAAACAGGGGCGGACTGGGATCATAATTCAGGCCGGGCATTAGATACCAAGCAGGCCAGGCCGATATGGGCCAACGCGCGTGAAATTTGGGCCGTTTGAAGCCAGATTTGGGTCCAATTTTACAATGAGATGCACCCACTTTAACCCTGAAGTGTAATTATTACTTCAGACTAACTAATAAAGTAATAAAACCACTAGTAAACCAGTAGGCGGCGCCTGGCCTGCTGTTCAGTGAGTGGCCTGACTGCAAGCACCCAAAAAAAAAAAAAAATTTTTTTTTTTTTTTTTTTTTTTTTTTAATTTGCGATTATCGATTCTGGAATAAAAGATCGATCCAAAAAATCGTGACATTAAAAATCGCGATACTTAGGTGAATCGATTTTTTCCCCCACCCCTAGTGAATACTGTGAGGAGAGTGTGAACTAAGGGTGTAAGAAATGTCCCCACTGACTATAACCAACGCTGCTATTCTGGTGGGCATCAAGGACCCTAAACGAGAACACATCACTCAAGTCACAGCGTTTGAATTTGGGTCCGAATTTTGGGCCAGTTGTATAAACCGTTGTATAAACCATCATATCTGTGTCGTTTCACCTTGGATTGAATCTTGCTTCCACTTGTTCGGTCATGTATTATGATGTAGTTAGCTAATCTAGCTCTATTGGACCAAACAGGGGCTTGAGTTGATGTTTTTTTGTTTTTTAATGTAAATGTGCATTTTAGTTTTCCTTATTACTGGTCTCCAAACAGATCATGCAGCTGATCTGTTTGGAGACCATTTATAAGGAAAACTAAAACGCACATTTACATAAAAAACAAACAAAAACAAAAACACATCAGTCCACAGCACATAGCCTCACGTCTTTTCTTTAATCTGGTGGAAGCATTTTTCAATCAAAGGTAACACAGATATGATGGTTTATAGTGGGACTTACCCTGCCCGCCTCATTCCCTTCAATAGAACTGACCCCAAAGTCTGGGCCCAATGCAGGATTCACACATTGTGACGTGAGTGACGTCTCTTCCTTCACACGTTGTGACGTGAGTGATGTCTCTTCCTTCTATTTAGGCTCCTTGGTGAGCATGGGGCTCTGGGGGTGAAGGGAAGTCATGAGGTGTCAAAACAGTCGGCGCCCGCCTCGTTGTCGCGGTGGCGACGCCGCGCGGAGCGGAGCTATTTCTATTCAGACGAACGACCAAACAATTCCCTCTTCAAATGACAGACGCTGTGGAGGCAGTCAATCTGACAAAGGTTAAACACTTTCAGTCTGCCAGAGCCCAGGCAACCCAGCGCCTCTGCTCGTCTGCGATAAGACGCAAATAACATGATTCATATAGACTGTAGGATAATAACATGATTCATATAGAGTCTATATTATATTATAGACTGTAGGATGTGATGCGGTGAAATATTTAGAGTGATGATGAGAAATCATCACCTCGCATCAAATTATTCCATCTATTAAACATGCTAGAATGGAAGTCGTTAGATTTAGTGTCCTGTAACTGAGGAGCTGTTTTGTGAACTTGTACTTTTTCTGCATATATTTTAAAGCCAGTAAATTTACTTTTACTTAGTAAAGTAACAGCAGCACCTTCTGATCCAAACAGCAATCGACGGTGTAATAGTAATAGGGTGCGCCGTGCGGCAGGTGTAGGAATACAGAAGTTCTACGTTTGAGAAAATGTAGTGGTCCCCAAAAAAAGGGCTGCACAGCAAGGTGAAGCACTGAAAATGTTATTAAGATAGCGTACACGTAACCTGATATTGATGTGTTAAGATAGCGTACACGTAACCTGATATTGATGTGTTAAGATAGCGTACACTTAACCTGATATTGATGTGTTAAGATAGCGTACACTTAACCTTATATTGATGTGTTAAGATAGCGTACACATAACCTGATATTGATGTGTTAAGATAGCGTACACATAACCTGATATTGATGTGTTAAGATAGCGTACACTTAACCTGATATTGATGTGTTAAGATAGCGTACACTTAACCTGATATTGATGTGTTAAGATAGCGTACACTTAACCTGATATTGATGTGTTAAGATAGCGTACACATAACCTGATATTGATGTGTTAAGATAGCGTACACATAACCTGATATTGATGTGTTAAGATAGCGTACACATAACCTGATATTGATGTGTTAAGATAGCGTACACATAACCTGATATTGATGTGTTAAGATAGCGTACACTTAACCTGATATTGATGTGTTAAGATAGCGTACACATAACCTGATATTGATGTGTTAAGATAGCGTACACATAACCTGATATTGATGTGTTAAGATAGCGTACACTTAACCTGATATTGATGTGTTAAGATAGCGTACACATAACCTGATATTGATGTGTTAAGATAGCGTACACATAACCTGATATTGATGTGTTAAGATAGCGTACACATAACCTGATATTGATGTGTTAAGATAGCGTACACATAACCTGATATTGATGTGTTAAGATAGCGTACACATAACCTGATATTGATGTGTTAAGATAGCGTACACTTAACCTGATATTGATGTGTTAAGATAGCGTACACATAACCTGATATTGATGTGTTAAGATAGCGTACACTTAACCTGATATTGATGTGTTAAGATAGCGTACACTTAACCTGATATTGATGTGTTAACACTTTCAGTGCCACGGCCCTTGGGCAAAAGGTTGCTTGCTGTGCCACATAGGCCGCAATGCATTTTAAAACAGTCATATAATTTTTTTAATAATTACTATGTAAACACTGAACACGCACAAATAACGATGAGACTCTCTTCTATCACCTGCAAAAAAAAGTTTATTGATCCCATTTTCCGTTCTTTAGTTATGAGCCGGAGAAGATAGCCTGATTGAACGAAAAACATACCTTTTTTTCTACGAGCTGAGATAACGAGCCTTTTGTGAAATTAAACATTTCAAGCACATCTCTGACTCTGAAGCTAATTTTCTGATGTCTGGGTCTGTCTGGGTGAAGTGTATGCTGCTCTGCTGCTCTCCGTGCTCCCCCCCCCCCCCCCCCTCAACTGCACACGCCTCCTGGGTGTGTCTTATGTGTCTGGTGGCTCTCAGTCTCTGCTGAGTTTGCTGCGCACACACAGTGAATGGTGCGCGATATTCAGCTTTTTGGTTCCGCGTGTGTTTGTCACGGGCTGGCATGCTTCCAGTTCGGAATAATAATGCTGATTATGTGAATGTACTGTTGCAGCGTACATGAAGGTGCTCAGTTGTGACAGAGGATGCTGCTGCTCTGGGCACAGCTGGCGTTGTGCTCGTTGTGCTTCTGCACGTCGATGCATACGGACGGATGCGATGCGATTTCCTCCTTTTTCCCAGTGACTATTTCTGTGTGTTTGGCTCCTTTTTCTCTGATCAGGAGAGTGCTGTCGCCACCTAATGGGTTTGTAAAATAGGTTATCGACCTCCAATAGCTACAATATTGTTAGAGGCGACGTAAGAAGCTTAGATCGACACCCCCCCGTCAAAAAAACAATTTGGAGTTATGACGCCATTTGGCGTCGCTGGCACTGTACGGTAAATTTCTAATGACGCCATATGGCGTCGCTGGCACTGAACGTGTTAAGATAGCGTACACATAACCTGATATTGATGTGTTAAGATAGCGTACACTTAACCTGATATTGATGTGTTAAGATAGCGTACACTTAACCTGATATTGATGTGTTAAGATAGCGTACACATAACCTGATATTGATGTGTTAAGATAGCGTACACATAACCTGATATTGATGTGTTAAGATAGCGTACACATAACCTGATATTGATGTGTTAAGATAGCGTACACATAACCTGATATTGATGTGTTAAGATAGCGTACACTTAACCTGATATTGATGTGTTAAGATAGCGTACACATAACCTGATATTGATGTGTTAAGATAGCGTACACATAACCTGATATTGATGTGTTAAGATAGCGTACACATAACCTGATATTGATGTGTTAAGATAGCGTACACATAACCTGATATTGATGTGTTAAGATAGCGTACACATAACCTGATATTGATGTGTTAAGATAGCGTACACATAACCTGATATTGATGTGTTAAGATAGCGTACACTTAACCTGATATTGATGTGTTAAGATAGCGTACACATAACCTGATATTGATGTGTTAAGATAGCGTACACTTAACCTGATATTGATGTGTTAAGATAGCGTACACTTAACCTGATATTGATGTGTTAAGATAGCGTACACATAACCTGATATTGATGTGTTAAGATAGCGTACACTTAACCTGATATTGATGTGTTAACACATTCACTGCCAGACGTTTTTTTTTTTACTGTAGTTAGCTTCTGCCAGAGGGTTTTTTTGAGGATTCTGGCTCATCTTTCAAGACCCGAGGATTCTTTTCTGCTAAGATTTTGTGAACACACAATATCTCAAAAGAACTAATAGAATGTGTGCTTTCTCTGTCTAAAAGAGTTAGTTTGTAGAGTTAGTAGTTATGTAAGCATTAGCAGTTGAATACAGCATGGTTTCAGCGTCAGAAAAATTATTCAGAGATAAACGGCTTTTTGTGAAATTCGATAGAACAGTCACTTTAACCATTCATTTTTGGCATCAGTAAGACGTCAGACATCTAAACAATAGTTTTGAACAGTAATTTCCTCCATAACAGCAGGAAACCCCCCTCTGCTTCCAACTCCTCCCTCCGTGGGCGTTCTTCTTGGCTGCAGCGGCCGTGTCACAAGCTTGTCACCAGTCTCACTGCTTTGCTGCTGCCTGTCTGCGCGGCCGCTGTTTGAGGAAGTCTGGATGGACTCGCTCGCTTCTTGGCGTTTTGGTGGAGAGCTTTGATGAAGCTTTTGCGAATCTGGACATATTTATGCTGCGTGTTTCAAAGTGTGTTCCACCCGTGATCGATTATGCAAATTTGCAATCCCGCATCGCCAGCAATCAGCGCGAAAACGAAAGCGTTTTCGCCAATCCATTTTCATGAGAATGGCTTCGTCACACTGCTTTTTGCTTGCCTTCCTCTAGTCAGGAAAGCACTGTCGCCACTTAGTGGGTCGGTGGAATGGGTTGTACACGTTGTACACGTCCAATACTTATATAAGAGATGTAAAAGGGTTAGATGCACATCCCACGGTCAAAAAAAAAAAAATCATTTTTTTGACGGAGTAATACGTCACTGGCAGTCAACCGTTGGATTTTTTTTGACGGAGTAATACGTCGTTGGCAGTGAACGTGTTAAGATAGCGTACACTTAACCTGATATTGATGTGTTAAGATAGCGTACACTTAACCTGATATTGATGTGTTAAGATAGCGTACACTTAACCTGATATTGATGTGTTTAGGTGGGCCAAACCAACAAATCCCTTCAAGACCCAGGAGCAGGGGCGACATTACAGAAACTTCCTAAATTCCAAATCCTATCCTAAATGATTGGTAGCCATTGTGATTAGAGTTAGGACTTGATTCAGGAAAACACCCATTACAGAACAACAGTTCCTAAGTCAATATTCTCATCCTAATTTAGAATGGGAAAAGCGTATTACAGAAGCGTCCCAACTCCCCAAAATCTTAAAAAAGCTCTCCTAACTTTAAGATGCCAGCTATGCTGTCCTAACTAATTTACACTATTTTCAACTGGAACAACAGCCATCTTCCATCTCGTTATAATTTATAGCCTATTTATAGCCTACCTACCTACGTTATGGCTGCGCTGTTATTACATTTGCAAAACCAACAAAATGTCAACAGGCGCAATTTATTTGCCGAAAGGCTCATGCGGGACCCGAATGATGTTTTGTGTTTTGATGACAGAACGCTCGTTAATCGATACAGACCGCCCCGGGACATGATACTGCAGCTAGCCGAGGAGCTGAGACCTGTGTTGGAGAGACCGACGAGGCGACACGGGGCTCTGCCGGTTGTAGTACAACTTACAAATGCACTTTGGTTTTTTGCGAAGGGAGATTTTCAAACTGAAGTGGCCGACATATCCAAAATATCTCAGCCTGCTATGTCATGTAATTTAACTGAGGTAGCAACAGCCATCAGCAATTTGGCTCCTCGGTACATACAGTTTCCAAGGGGGGAGGAACAACAACACACATTGTTAGCTACTAGCTAATAACAGGCTACTAGCGGTCCTACTTCCCCCGCGAGTTGAGAAAGGAGGCGGTGTCTGTTGCTACTGGTTGCTAGGGTAACAGACAGAAAAGTTGATAACCGATGCTGGATGAGTATTTAGGATTTCCTAACAAGACATAAGTTAGGATTTAGCAAGATAAGATAGGATTCCTAAAGTTAGTTAGGATTTGCTTCTGTAATACCAAATCAGAAAAAATCCTATCTTAAACTAGTCCTATCCTAACTTAAGACATAAGATAGGGAGTTTCTGTAATGTGGCCCCAGGAGACTAACCTTATTTTCTTTTGAAGGTGGGTGTTATTTTTAATGTTAATCTTTAATTTATGAAAATGAAGGACATTTCATGGACGAAATGAAGGTGTTTGGTTTGGTAGTCTGTGCAGCGTGGTGTACACACAGTGTAAGATCTCATTCATGTCTTTAGATGTTGCTCCTGTCTCCTTCACATTGAGCCGAGCTAATGATGTGCACGCACCACAAAACGGCTTCTCATCTTCAAACCAGGGTAGAGTTCCCCCATCAAAGGCCATCCTGTTGCTCTTTCTTTCCGACCAATGGATGACACAAAGTGTTCCTCAGCCCAGCTTTAAACGGAGAATTCACTGAGGCTTTGTGGCGTGCGGCTGGTCTATACGTGCTAATGTTGGGGCATAAACTGGAGATTTCTGAGATTAAAAAAAAAGAAGGTAAAAATCAAAGCTTATTGATTCCCATCATCTGCTGCTGCCTTCATGCCCTGTTGGAAATATCAGAATCACATCAAAGCGACATGAAGGAGCAACAAAGTGGTAAAAATGACTCAGAAAGTCTGCGATAAGTCTGGTGATAGCCAGGCCGGAGGCATTATGGATTCGGGTTCCTCGTCCGTCCGTCCGTCCGTCGTTCGTTACCGCGATATCTGAGGAACGCCTTGACGGAATTTCATCAAATTTGCCTCAAATGTCGACTTAGACTCAAGGATGAACTGATTCGATTTTGGTGGTCATAGGTCAAAGTTCAAGGTCACTGTGACCTCACGAACGCCATTCCCAAGTTTGTTAATGCGATATCTCAGGAACGCCTTGACGTAACTTTGCCTCAAATGTCCACTTGGACTCAAGGATGAACTGATAACATCATTGATGACATCGGAATTTATGACATCACTGTCATCAGTGACATCACTGAACTATAGCCTCGTGTGTGTGAGTGCATTTATGACAACCAGGCCATTGAAGTGGCTGTGCAGTTGCTTCTGCTGTTTGACATGAAGCGTCTCTCTGGCTGGCTGGATGGTGTGTGTGTGTGTGTGTGTGCGTGTGCGTGCGTGCCTGTGTGCGTGCATGCCTGTGTGTATGTGCATGTGTGTTTGCGTGCGTGCATGTGTGTGTGTGTGTGTGTGCGTGTGCTTGTGTGTGCATGTGTGTGTGTGCGTGTGTGTGCTTGTGTGCATGTGTGTGTGTGCGTGCGTGCATGTGTGCTTGTGTGCGTGTGTGTGCGTGCATGCATGTGTGTGTGTATGCGTGCATGTGTCTGTGTGTGTTTGTGCGTGTGTGTGTGTGTGTGTGTGTGTGTGTGTTAGAACAAACAGCTAGCCTGCAGGATGTGAGCTGCCTTCATCTGCATCTCAATGAGGAGTTTGATCAGAGCTCAGCGTTCAGAACAAACAGCGTCAGGCTGCCAGCCTGCTCGCACACATGAACATACATCTGGAGACGCAAAACAAACGATAGCCGCTGCAAAGCGGCGAGACAGGGACAGCCATTGTGAGGAGGAAGATGAAGAAGGAGGAAGAGGAAGAAGAGAACGAAGACAAATTAGAAGAAAAAAGAAAAAAAAAATCGATCGGATAAACAGTTTTTTTGCCAGTACATGGCGCTATGCCGAATAGCATGGAATGTGACACTGAACTCTGTCAGGTCCCCCTAAGCGCACTCCCCAAGTTTCAAGTTGATCCGACGGTTCTCAAGATAAACTGCTTTTTGTGTTTGCCAGTAGCGTATTGGTTGGCCCAGCCGACGGGCCGCATGACGCAAAACGTGACTTACAGTACATACATCGCATATCCACCCGCCCACACGTCCACTTAGGCAATTCTATTATAGGATTGTGTTGGTTTTGAGTCATGTGGACAGTCAAACATCTCACGTATACGTGTTTGCCCCTTCAAAGAAAGTATCTCCAATGTGATTAGATCAGGAAGACCTGGGAGAGAGAGGGGGAGACCTGGGAGAGAGAGGGGGACACCTGGGAGAGAGAGGGGGAGACCTGGGAGAGAGAGGGGGGAGACCTGGGAGAGAGAGGGGGAGTGGCCTGGGAGAGAGAGGGGGAGACCTGGAAGAGAGAGGGGGAGTGGCCTGGGAGAGAGAGGGGGAGTGGCCTGGGAGAGAGAGGGGGAGACCTGGAAGAGAGAGGGGGAGACCTGGGAGAGAGAAGGGGAGTGGCCTGGGAGAGAGAGGGGGAGACCTGGAAGAGAGAGGGGGAGTGGCCTGGGAGAGAGAGGGGGAGTGGCCTGGGAGAGAGAGGGGGAGTGGCCTGGGAGAGAGAGGGGGAGTGGCCTGGGAGAGAGAGGGGGAGTGGCCTGGCACCGTGCAGCCACAGCCAGCAGCTGATGAGTCATCCTGCACCGTCTTCACAGGCAGACCATCAGTCAGCCTCTCTGATGGGAGCAGATGGCAGCTCAAACGCCACACGCCATGTGTGTGTGTGTGTGTGTGTGTGTGTGCGCGTGCGTGCGTGTGTGTGTGTGTGCGTGCGTGCGTGTGTGTGTGTGCATGCGTGTCCGTGTGTGTATGTGTGTGTGAGTGTGTGTGTGATAGAGAGAGAGAGAGAGAGAGAGAGAGAGAGAGAGAGAGAGAGAAAGAGAGAGAGAGAGAATGATTGGATGAAGACTGATGCTAACAGCAGCATGGACACGGTCGGGGAGCAGCCGCCTACAGGAGGCCTGGGCGTTGAGCCTGAGCCACCAGAAGAAGAAGAAGAAGAAGAAGAAGAAGAAGAAGAAGAAGAAGAAACGTGGGTGAGCTGTGGAATGTATGTGAAGAGCTTGGATGTTTACCAACAATGCGATATTTTATATATTTTAATAAACAGTTTGGACTCGTTGCAGCAAGAGGCAGCAGAGCTGGTTGACAGGTCGCTTGTCCATTGATCACACAGCTCAGCGATCACGGACCAACAGCAGGCCGTGCTCTGTGGGAAACCCCTGGTCTCGTGTTGAGATCCAAGATGGCAATGGCCAAAATGCCATACATGAGGCGTCAAAAAACCGAAGTCCACAAACCAATGGATCGCCCCCTGCAGGCCATTCGAAAGAATGCAGGTTTAAGTGCACTTCAGCATTGGCTTCAGTTTTGACAGAGCTACCCCCTTGTATGTAACACATTTATGTGGGATGAATAGTTTACACTTTAGATTAGGGGCAAATGGCTCGGCAACGAAATTCCTGACTGAAAAGTTTAAGTGCCCCACATGTTTTTTGTTCCCTTTTCAACCAGGAATCCAACGACACCGTGCGCGAGCCAATCCAAGCACCGGACAAAAACTCATTTGCTGACAGCACTGAATGTTTAAGCACGTCTAAAGTATGCACATGACATGTGCACCTATGTGCAGTGAATATGCCACTGTCTCTGACTTGTCTTATAACTCTACTGCCTTATTGCTTGTTGTGTCTCTTGTTGTTTTTGCACTCATATGCCCTGTTATATTTGTACTATGTTGTAAACGGAGTCCACAGCACAAGAATTTCACACGTGATACTTGTACCATGGAGTGACAATAAGAATCTTGAATCTTGAATCTATAACTGATATAATGACAGCACTGATATAATGACAGCACTGATATAAGGACAGCACTAAAAGCGATATCACACACCAACACACACCCGCTTTCATGTGCAGACGCATGGTGCTCAGTCACACACTCTGAATGCCAACATCATCATACAGAAACAAATATCTGCTGGCTTTCCTCCTCCAGCTCCCAGCTTGATCTGATGTGATTCCACGTGATCACATGATCCACTTTTCTCCCATGTGGGAGGTTTTGGGGCCCGAGGCTCGCGTGCAACTCGGCGGAGCAAAAAGCAGCTCGCAGGTTTGAGCCCCTGATGGAGCTGGAGGCAGATGATGCACTGAGGAGGAGGAGGAGGCTTGTTTTGACCCGGGGGACTCTTGTGACTGTGATGACTTTATGATATCAAACTGATTATGGCAACATGCAACTATACTGTGAGGGCCAGTGGCTTCTACACTCCGCTGGTCTTCTACACTTCTCTGGTCTTCTACACTCCTCTGGTCTTCTACACTCCTCTGGTCTTCTACACTCCTCTGGTGTTATACACTCCTCTGGTCTTCTACACTCCTCTGGTCTACTACACTCCTCTGGTCTTCTACACTCCTCTGGTCTACTACACTCCTCTGGTCTACTACACTCCTCTGGTGTTATACACTCCTCTGGTCTTCTACATTCCTCTGGTCTTCTACACTCCTCTGGTCTTCTACACTCCTCTGGTCTTCTACACTCCTCTGGTCTTCTACATTCCTCTGGTCTTCTACACTCCTCTGGTCTTCTACACTCCTCTGGTCTTCTACACTCCTCTGGTCTTCTACACTCCTCTGGTCTTCTACACTCCTCTGGTCTTCTATACTCCTCTGGTCTTCTACACTCCTCTGGTCTTCTACATTCCTCTGGTCTTCTACACTCCTCTGGTCTTCTACACTCCTCTGGTCTTCTACACTCCTCTGGTCTTCTACACTCCTCTGGTCTTCTACACTCCTCTGGTCTTCTACACTCCTCTGGTCTTCTACACTCCTCTGGTGTTATACACTCCTCTGGTCTACTACACTCCTCTGGTCTTCTACACTCCTCTGGTCTTCTACACTCCTCTGGTCTTCTACACTCCTCTGGTCTTCTACACTCCTCTGGTCTTCTACACTCCTCTGGTCTTCTATACTCCTCTGGTCTTCTACACTCCTCTGGTCTTCTACACTCCTCTGGTCTTCTACACTCCTCTGGTGTTATACACTCCTCTGGTCTACTACACTCCTCTGGTCTTCTACACTCCTCTGGTCTTATACACTCCTCTGGTCTTCTATACTCCTCTGGTCTTCTATACTCCTCTGGTCTTCTACACTCCTCTGGTCTTCTATACTCCTCTGGTCTTCTATACTCCTCTGGTCTACTACACTCCTCTGGTCTACTACACTCCTCTGGTCTTATACACTCCTCTGGTCTACTACACTCCTCTGGTCTTCTACACTCCTCTGGTCTTCTATACTCCTCTGGTCTTCTATACTCCTCTGGTCTTCTATACTCCTCTGGTCTACTACACTCCTCTGGTCTACTACACTCCTCTGGTCTACTACACTCCTCTGGTGTTATACACTCCTCTGGTCTACTACACTCCTCTGGTCTTCTACACTCCTCTGGTCTTCTACACTCCTCTGGTCTACTACACTCCTCTGGTGTTATACACTCCTCTGGTCTTCTACACTCCTCTGGTCTTCTACACTCCTCTGGTCTTCTATACTCCTCTGGTCTTCTATACTCCTCTGGTCTTCTATACTCCTCTGGTCTACTACACTCCTCTGGTCTTCTATACTCCTCTGGTCTTCTATACTCCTCTGGTCTTCTACACTCCTCTGGTCTTCTATACTCCTCTGGTCTTCTACACTCCTCTGGTCTTCTATACTCCTCTGGTCTTCTATACTCCTCTGGTCTTCTATACTCCTCTGGTCTTCTATACTCCTCTGGTCTTCTACACTCCTCTGGTGTTATACACTCCTCTGGTCTTCTACACTCCTCTGGTGTTATACACTCCTCTGGTCTTCTACACTCCTCTGGTCTTCTACACTCCTCTGGTCTTCTATACTCCTCTGGTCTACTACACTCCTCTGGTCTTCTACACTCCTCTGGTCTTATACACTCCTCTGGTCTTCTATACTCCTCTGGTCTTCTATACTCCTCTGGTCTTCTACACTCCTCTGGTCTTCTATACTCCTCTGGTCTTCTATACTCCTCTGGTCTACTACACTCCTCTGGTCTACTACACTCCTCTGGTCTTATACACTCCTCTGGTCTACTACACTCCTCTGGTCTTCTACACTCCTCTGGTCTTCTATACTCCTCTGGTCTTCTATACTCCTCTGGTCTTCTATACTCCTCTGGTCTACTACACTCCTCTGGTCTACTACACTCCTCTGGTCTACTACACTCCTCTGGTGTTATACACTCCTCTGGTCTACTACACTCCTCTGGTCTTCTACACTCCTCTGGTCTTCTACACTCCTCTGGTCTACTACACTCCTCTGGTGTTATACACTCCTCTGGTCTTCTACACTCCTCTGGTCTTCTACACTCCTCTGGTCTTCTATACTCCTCTGGTCTTCTATACTCCTCTGGTCTTCTATACTCCTCTGGTCTTCTACACTCCTCTGGTCTTCTACACTCCTCTGGTCTTCTACACTCCTCTGGTCTTCTACACTCCTCTGGTCTTCTACACTCCTCTGGTCTTCTATACTCCTCTGGTCTTCTACACTCCTCTGGTCTTCTACACTCCTCTGGTCTTCTACACTCCTCTGGTCTTCTATACTCCTCTGGTCTTCTACACTCCTCTGGTCTTCTACACTCCTCTGGTCTACTACACTCCTCTGGTGTTATACACTCCTCTGGTCTTCTATACTCCTCTGGTGTTATACACTCCTCTGGTCTACTACACTCCTCTGGTCTACTACACTCCTCTGGTCTTCTACACTCCTCTGGTCTTCTATACTCCTCTGGTGTTATACACTCCTCTGGTCTTCTATTCACCTTATTCTTTGCTCACACATGGACGCTTCCGCATTACGTCATTTTGTAATAGTATTTCCGTTTTGACTTGCCAAAAACTCCGCAGGCAAGATGGCTGCGCACAGTCCGCATTTAAACTGGCAGAATTACTCCGCCATAAACTAACATATCTTGGCCAATACGTATGTAACATGCAAAATAAAACAACCCGTAATATCTTAATTTTATGTAGAATGCAGAGGATATGTAACTGTTTAGTTAAACTTGCATTCCAGGAATATTGTGCTCTTAAGACGACGTTAGTGGAGTGGACGTTAGGTTGCGCACCAATGTTAGGTTGCGTAACCTATGTGCGATTCGAAATAACGCATCCGAGATAGAAACGTTATGAATATAGCCACGTTATAAACAACAAACTAACGCTGGTGATCCGTATGGAATCAGTGTTACTCGAAATGGTTAACGGTTATATCAATTTGGTCATTCAGTGGCATTTTACTGCCATATAACATAACTAACTAGTGGCTAATATTATTAGCCACTAGTGGCCTTCGCAACTAGCACTGAACCGGAAGAACAAATACGTTTGCGTTGAACGCGGAAGAGAGAAAAAGTGGGCGTGGTGAATAAGGTGAATACTCCTCTGGTGTTATACACTCCTCTGGTCTACTACACTCCTCTGGTCTACTACACTCCTCTGGTCTTATACACTCCTCTGGTCTACTACACTCCTCTGGTCTTATACACTCCTCTGGTCTTCTACACTCCTCTGGTCTTCTATACTCCTCTGGTCTTCTACACTCCTCTGGTCTTCTACACTCCTCTGGTCTACTACACTCCTCTGGTCTACTACACTCCTCTGGTCTTATACACTCCTCTGGTCTACTACACTCCTCTGGTCTTATACACTCCTCTGGTCTTCTACACTCCTCTGGTCTTCTATACTCCTCTGGTCTTCTACACTCCTCTGGTCTTCTACACTCCTCTGGTCTTCTACACTCCTCTGGTCTTCTACACTCCTCTGGTCTTATACACTCCTCTGGTCTTCTACACTCCTCTGGTCTTCTACACTCCTCTGGTCTTCTACACTCCTCTGGTCTTATACACTCCTCTGGTCTTCTACACTCCTCTGGTCTTCTACACTCCTCTGGTCTTCTACACTCCTCTGGTCTTATACACTCCTCTGGACTTCTACACTCCTCTGGTCTTCTATACTCCTCTGGTCTTATACACTCCTCTGGTCTACTACACTCCTCTGGTCTACTGAGTGTTAGTGTTTCTGTCCAACATGCCTCTACTTGTGGAAAACGGTTCCTTGCTTCATGTTAAAATACACGATTACATCCTCTACCATGTTACATTTACAAGTAAAAGACTCTAACTACTGAGCCTAGTCTCTCAAAATGAGGGGGTGGGGGGACATTTTAGTTTGTGCTCATTTCACAAAATGTTATCATTTCAATAATTGTAGGAATATTAATAACAAGTGAGTTGTACTTTCAGGCCAGCAATCATTTTAGTATGTATGTATGTATGTATGTATGTATGTATGTATGTATGTATGTATGTCACAGCTGCCATTTTGTGCCTAAATGGCAGGGTACACACAGGTGCAACCAACTCACTAATTAGGGCCCCAGCAATGGAGCACCTAAATGGACTGGAAGTTGGAAACCCTAATAAATGTTTTGGTGCACGTGTTACTTCCTGCCTTTTAGACACAAAATAGCTGCTGTGAAAGGGGCCTATTGTACATTCTCAGCGCGTCCTCTTCCACTTTGCCAGCATTACGTTTCTTCCCTTCTGCCCCCTCACCATCTCATATGTAAATGTGTGATATTGTTAAGGTAAGTTAAGGTTAGTTAGTTAGTTAGTTAGTTAAGGTTGTTAAGGTAAGTGTCACTTCAAATGCAATTGTACAAACTCACCTCAGCTTTGAAGAGCCGCGCCACTTAACAGCCTGTTCTGCTCCACCTGCAGTTTAACAAGGTGTTCCAGATGAGCGGTTAGCTTATAAAGAAAGCTCATTTACATGTTGAGACAGAGCCGCTGCTGCTGTAAACAGGTGAGATGTGAGATGTGTTTTTAAAGAACAGTTTCCATGCTGATTGAGCCATGCAACATTTGATGAACAGTGAGATCTCAGAACATGATTGATAGAATCAAATCAACGGGTAGCAGGGAACCTAAGTGCTTGGTTGACAAAATGACGCTGAATCAGCCCATTTCTCTTCAATCTGCAGACAAATAGCACCACTTTCCACTTCCAAATTGTGTGCATTGAAAACCACAAATTTTCCAATTACGTGCAGAATCAGTGGACACCAAAGAGTCCTGGGCCGCTTAAAGCTGCTTTATCCACCACATAATAAAAGATCAAAGAAATAATGTTTCACCACTTGCACTTTCATTCCACAATAAGATACTCTGTCTCTGTGACGAGGGTGAAAACTGATCCAAAGAAATGGATTTATTGGCAGACAGAAGGCGACAGCATCAAACTATCACCGCCTGACTGTTTCTGTTTCAGAAACACACACACACACACACACACACACACACACACACACACACACACACACACACACACACACACACACACACACACACACACACACACACACACACACGTAGCGATCACATAGGGAGCCCGTTTCCAAATGTCAAGTGTTTGTGAAAGAAAATGTCAACTAGCTCAGAGAAATCAAAGCTCCCCTCAGCCGGCGACGCAGATGAGAAGCAGTGACAAAGAATTCAAACGCAAAAAGCAACAACATTGATCCCCCCTCAACACCCCCCCTGCCCACACACACACACACACACACACACACACACACACACACCACCGACCAACTCCAAAATGTGGGCAGAATATCTGAGAACCCTGTGGAGTGGCATCAGCGGGGCTGAGAGAGCGGTTGGTCCGCGCTCGGAGGCGGAGCTGAGAGAGCGGTTGGTCCGCGCTCAGAGGAGAATCCATGGAATCGACGGTCTGTCAAAATGTCTGCCGCACTCCCAGAATGTCAACGACTCAAATGGGTGGATTCGATGCTGATGTTGTCTCAAGTCAAGTGTTCCTGTTTGACTTTTGTTTTCAGACTAAAACAGACGATAGAGATGTCGGTAGTGAGAGAACACTCAAGAACTTTGAATCCAGAGTGTCACTCCTCTAACCCCATTGGCTGAATCCAGAGTCTCACTCCTCTAACCCCACTGGCTGAATCCAGAGTGTCACTCCTCTAACCCCACTGGCTGAATCCAGAGTCTCACTCCTCTAACCCCATTGGCTGAATCCAGAGTCTCACTCCTCTAACCCCATTGGCTGAATCCAGAGTCTCACTCCTCTAAACCCACTGGCTGAATCCAGAGTGTCACTCCTCTAACCCCACTGGGTGAAGCCAGAGTGTCACTCCTCTAACTCCACTGGCTGAAGCCAGAGTCTCACTCCTCTAACCCCATTGGCTGAATCCAGAGTGTCACTCCTCTAACCCCACTGGGTGAAGCCAGAGTGTCACTCCTCTAACTCCACTGGCTGAAGCCAGAGTCTCACTCCTCTAACCCCACTGGCTGAATCCAGAGTATCACTCCTCTAACCCCACTGGCTGAATCCAGAGTCTCACTCCTCTAACCCCACTGGCTGAATCCAGAGTCTCACTCCTCTAACCCCACTGGCTGAATCCAGAGTATCACTCCTCTAACTCCACTGGCTGAAGCCAGAGTCTCACTCCTCTAACCCCACTGGCTGAATCCAGAGTGTCACTCCTCTAACCCCACTGGCTGAATCCAGAGTCTCACTCCTCTAAACCCACTGGCTGAATCCAGAGTCTCACTCCTCTAACCCCACTGGCTGAATCCAGAGTCTCACTCCTCTAACCCCACTGGCTGAATCCAGAGTATCACTCCTCTAACTCCACTGGCTGAAGCCAGAGTCTCACTCCTCTAACCCCACTGGCTGAATCCAGAGTGTCACTCCTCTAACCCCACTGGCTGAAGCCAGAGTGTCACTCCTCTAACCCCACTGGCTGAATCCAGAGTGTCACTCCTCTAACTCCACTGGCTGAATCCAGAGTCTCACTCCTCTAACCCCACTGGCTGAAGCCAGAGTATCACTCCTCTAAACCCACTGGCTGAATCCAGAGTGTCACTCCTCTAACCCCACTGGCTGAAGCCAAAGTCTCACTCCTCTAACCCCACTGGCTGAAGCCAGAGTATCACTCCTCTAAACCCACTGGCTGAATCCAGAGTCTCACTCCTCTAACCCCACTGGCTGAAGCCAGAGTATCACTCCTCTAAACCCACTGGCTGAATCCAGAGTGTCACTCCTCTAACCCCACTGGCTGAAGCCAAAGTCTCACTCCTCTAACCCCACTGGCTGAAGCCAGAGTGTCACTCCTCTAACTCCACTGGCTGAATCCAGAGTCTCACTCCTCTAACCCCACTGGCTGAAGCCAGAGTATCACTCCTCTAACCCCACTGGCTGAAGCCAGAGTCTCACTCCTCTAAACCCACTGGCTGAATCCAGAGTATCACTCCTCTAACCCCACTGGCTGAATCCAGAGTATCACTCCTCTAACCCCACTGGCTGAATCCAGAGTCTCACTCCTCTAAACCCACTGGCTGAATCCAGAGTATCACTCCTCTAACCCCACTGGCTGAATCCAGAGTATCACTCCTCTAACCCCACTGGCTGAATCCAGAGTCTCACTCCTCTAACCCCACTGGCTGAATCCAGAGTATCACTCCTCTAACCCCACTGGCTGAAGCCAGAGTGTCACTCCTCTAACCCCACTGGCTGAATCCAGAGTGTCACTCCTCTAACCCCACTGGCTGAATCCAGAGTGTCACTCCTCTAACCCCACTGGCTGAATCCAGAGTCTCACTCCTCTAACCCCACTGGCTGAATCCAGAGTCTCACTCCTCTAACTCCACTGGCTGAATCCAGAGTGTCACTCCTCTAACCCCACTGGCTGAATCCAGAGTCTCACTCCTCTAACCCCACTGGCTGAATCCAGAGTGTCACTCCTCTAACCCCACTGGCTGAATCCAGAGTATCACTCCTCTAACCCCACTGGCTGAAGCCAGAGTCTCACTCCTCTAACCCCTCTGATCACATGGCCGTCTAGGAGAGAACCTGACCCTTTAGTCTCACTTGATTCATGCAGTAAACACTCATGAGTTTATGCTCATTAGTCTTATTCACTTAGTCAATTATGATCCCATTTAGAGTCAAATAGAGACGATAAAGCAGACTATGGGGCTTGATTGACAGGTCGCCTGTCGAGTGATCGAGCAGATCGCCTCCTCTGAGTGAGCACTGAGCAGTCCACAGGGTTCCTGCTGAGAACCATGGCCTCCTCTGAGTGAGCACTGAGCAGTCCACAGGGTTCCTGCTGAGAACCATGGCCTCCTCTGAGTGAGCACTGAGCAGTCCACATGGTTCCTGCTGTGAACCATGGCCTCAGATGTATAAGCACTGAGCAGTCCACATGGTTCCTGCTGTGAACCATGGCCTCAGATGTATAAGCACTGAGCAGTCCACAGGGTTCCTGCTGAGAACCATGGCCTCAGATGTATAAGCACTGAGCAGTCCACAGGGTTCCTGCTGAGAACCATGGCCTCAGATGTATAAGCACTGAGCAGTCCACAGGGTTCCTGCTGAGAACCATGGTCTCAGATGTATAAGCACTGAGCAGTCCACAGGGTTCCTGCTGAGAACCATGGTCTCAGATGTATAAGCACTGAGCAGTCCACAGGGTTCCTGCTGAGAACCATGGCCTCAGAAGTGTTCATCCTCGTTGAACTTTCAACTCTAAAGGTCCTTCCTTACACATCGGGAGCGTTTTTTCCCGAACCTATATCAGTCAATGCAACCGTGCATACCAACGGCAAAGTTTCTCTGAGCGTTATTGCGGCGTTTATTTTTTCGAACCACGGTCGATTTTTCAGAAATTCGCTTCCGACGTGTACGCACCTGTGGCTGGGATTGACAGCTGGATCAAAACTCGCATCGCAATTTCGTGCCGTATATTTGCATCGCTCTTGATGTGTAAGGACCTTAATCCTCAGATTTTTGTTAAAATCTACAATGACATACAAGCAGAAGTAATAAGCCTCTGAGTATTGATTCATTTGACTGCTGCAGAGCTTTTCATAGATTTTGGGAGCACAGTCAGCATGGAATATTAATGCACTAAAAACACCTTTCTTCTTTTGTCTTTGTGATGTTGTGCGTGTGTGTTGGACCCAGCAGGACAGCAGCTCAAATCTGCCCCCTATAGGGTGGGATAATACTGTGGAATCCACTCTGTCTGTCTGTCTGTCTGTCAGTCTGTGAGATACATAAAGGTGACAAAACATATATTGATCTGATCTGTGGGGTCATAGAGACCTGCAGGGATGACGTATTTTTGTAGTCAGAACGCGGAAGTCCCGGACTTCCTGGTTCTTCACTGTTTCTGTCTATGGGATTTTTGAATGGGTTTTTGCCGCGATGCTTCAAATACGGTCTCTGGGCAAGGCAAGATTAATCAAACGCGAAGCAGAGTTCAGTCGGATAATCTTCACACATGAGGACCACTTTCATGAGTTTTGTAGCGTAAATGCGAGCCCTAGAAGTAAAAAGCTCGAGCTAAGCTAATCCAGAACTACACACTGTCGCATAGGCTTCCACGTCACGTCAGCACTCAACCTGGACTGTTGTTGATGTGTGCACTGATTACCCCGGGCTGAACGGGGCTGAACCAGGTGAGGGAAAGAGAATTTCCGTGTTCGTCCTTTGAAGTGGTGACGTTATTGACGTATATATCCCCATCGACTCAACAGTGTAGTCTCATTTAGCCGTTTGATAGCTAGCCGCCCTTTTAACGGCACGTAAAAGCTTCAAAACTTGTAAAAGTGGTCCTCGTGTGTGAAGATGATATTACTAAACACTGGTTCGCGTTTGATTAAGCCAGCGTTGCCCAGAGAGATTATTAGAAGCGTCGCGCCAAAAACCCATTCAAAACTCCCATAGGCGAAAACAGTGAAGAACCAGGACTGTTAGCATCGATGATTTCCGGACTGGTTCCTGCGGCTCTCTATTATCCCTCC
>NC_139639.1:9532630-9537630 GCF_964638095.1 Poromitra crassiceps
AGAGACAAGAGTAAGATTTGAAGCTCGACTGAAGGAGAAGATCATGGAGGATAAGTCGTGGCCAACCCTCAGAAAAGCTATAGCAGAAACAGTTGAAGAAACATGCGCGGTCGGTCAGACAGCAAGAAGCAAAGAAACCATGGATTGATGACACCTGCTGGAAGCTGATTGAGGAAAGAAGAAATACAAGGAGGGAGATAGCAGACAGCCTAGAACACAGAGCTGCCTCACGGAGGGTGAAGACCGCACTGAGGAAAGCAAAAAGGAAGTGGTACAGGGAAAGGCTGCAAGAAGCCGAGGAAGCACAGCAGAGAGGAGACTCCAAAACCATATACAAGATACAAGACCATCAAAACCACATACAAGATACAAGACCATCAAAACCATATACAAGATACAAGACCATCAAGAAGGTCACGAAGAAGCAAACAGCACAACCTGGGATTGGCATCAAAGATGCTAATGGAAAGATGCTCTACAATATGGAGGATATTTGTAGAAGATGGAAAGACTACTGCGTAGAGCTTTTTGGTAGGGACGGTAATGCTCAAGAAGAGGTGGAGAAAGGAGCTGAAGAACCAGAAGTGCTCGAAAGTGAGATAGAATATGCAATTAAGAAATAAAAAAATTGCAAAGCACTGAAAGCAGGAGGAGCGACGACAGTGATGATGAAACACATCATAGACTCTGGAAGATCTGGTCTCTGGCCAGAGGAGTGGATGGTGTCACAATTGGTAGCATCACCCAAAGTACAGTACTCAAGACTGCACAAAGCACAGAACCATCAGCCCGATCAGCCACGCATCTAAGATCCTGCTGGAGATCATCAGACAAAGACTCCAACATTACCTGGGACCTCAGATTGCAGAAGAGCAATTTTGCTTTATGCCCGGCAAGGGAACGACAGGTGCCATCTTAGCTGTCAGAATATCATCCAGAAAGTGGCGAAAAAGCAATATTACGAAGAACTGTGGCTTCTTTTTGTGGACTACTCTAAGGCCTTTGATTCTGTCTTCCATGACGCCCTGTGGAAGACTCTCAGAGTTTGGCATCCCACAACACCTGATTTGGATAGTTAAGAAGCTATATGACAATGTCACTGGAGTGGTCCGAGTACAAGGCCAAAGGACAGAGCCTTTCCGTTTTGAAAAGGGAGTCAGACAAGGCTGTTTAATGTTTAATGTTTAATGGGACCCGTTGCCTCCCTGCTTGGCACTCGGCATCAAAGGATTGGAATTGGGGGGTTAGATCACCAAATGATTCCTGAGCACGGCACTGCTGCTGCTCACCGCTCCCCCAGGGGATGGGTCAAATGCGGAGAACAAATTTCGCACACTCAGGTGTGTGTGACAATCGTTAGGACTAGGGATGTTCATCAATAATCGATAATCGATAATTGATCGTTGAGGAATGAATTCGATCACGTGGAACTTTTATTGATTATTATTATTTATTTTTTGTTTTTTTTGTTTTTTGTGGACTAGGTTTGGGTGGAATTCGTTCCTCCTCGCCCCACTCCATTGCACAGCCGACTAACGTGAGGTGGAGCTTCATAGTCTCTAGTTTTCTGGCTGGGCACGGGCCTTTGTGCCAACAAAACTGTTTTAAACATGGGGAATTCACACCGGCATGCGCCGGGGACACAAACAAACGCACCCAGCGATCTGCGGACCTCAGTGAGGCTGTTATAACTATGACACTTCGTCCACTTCTCTCCTAATTTCCAACAAAGTGTGAGTAACGGTACACGTGTTTAAGTGAATTCAAGTCATTTTATTTGTTTATAACGTTATGAACTATGTAGCAGCAGTCAGCATGGACTCAGCTAGCCTTTAGCTGCTAACGCCCACCTGAATCAATTCACACACATCTCGTGGTAAATAATAATATCCACGCGTCGGACTGAGAGCAGCTGGATGGAACTCGACCATCAGGACAGATGAGGTTTTTGTCGTGAGTTTATAAGCCTGGAAGCTGCGGCCGGTGAGCTGCCTGAGTCCTACTTTCAAAATGTGAGTGAGTACAGTAGCCTAGCTAGCTAGTGTAAGGCTGTGTGACTGTGTGGGTTTCAACGTTACCGCATGACGTTATAAGGACGCGCCGAGCTCAGGCCTGTTGATTTGACTCTTGTGCTGTCAGCTAAGCTGGAAGACGCCGATTGCCTTACATCATGTAACCTGACATGTAACATGTTTGTTTACCTGGCCACAGCGCTAGTGTCTGATATTCTTACTACACAGCGGCATCGCCATTATAGCTGGCCGAGAACGCACAACGGTATTACCAGACCAGAGTTACCAAAAAAAAAAAATACAAAGAAATATATATAATTTCCATAAATATATATATTTATGGAAATTGATTCAAAATGAACATCCCTAGTTGGGACTTTACCTTACCTTTACCTTAATCTCGCCGATACTTTTCAATACAATTGGGGAAAGGAGCATGAGAGGTGGAGATCAATCTCCTGGAGCGAAGTGGGAAGGGCATCGGAGGTGGAGCTGTCTGGAACATCCGTTATGGCGATGATGACACAACCCTGATCTGCAAATAATAAGAAGGAAATCACGACCATGTGAACCACCTCAGGCCATCGAGCTTGGAAATGGGTCTTCACATCAACAACTTGAATCATCATGATCGTGGAGTGGTGTCCAGTGGTGACTGTCTGATGATGTCATACCCACTGATGATGTCAACTGAGCATACTCAGAATATCGAGTGGTGGCCAATGACTGATGATATCATACCCCACAATTGTCGAGTAGTGGCCAGAGCATGCCCAGCCTGGTGGCCATGTGACTGATGATGTCATAGTAGACATTGTACCACTGATGATGTCGTACCCACACTGACTGATGATGTCATAACCACTAATGATGGCATTGTGACCTCATCAGTGATGTCATAGACCAAATTATAATGTCATCGGTAATGTTGTAAATCACTGATGCCATACCCACTAATGATGATGTTGTAGACATTGTGACATCATCAGTGATGTCATAGACTGAATTGTGATGAATCCTTCCCTACTGAGGTAACTTGGATGACTCTTGCTCACAGCCAAGCCAATCATGCCTGAACCTGCGACAATATGAGGGATCAGCCGAGCAGCATTTTGGTAAACAACCGTGTCACTGTCTGGGTGGCAACGGCAATGGAACCCTATGGAGCCCAAGTGGCGCGAGGCTTGAGTCTCTGACTCTAGCCAGCTAACTCTGTTTACATTTTAAACTGGGACAGTTCACACAACTTTAACACGACATGCCACATCAAACTCTTGAGCTACTTCTGCTCTCACTCAGAATGTCAAAATATAAGCGATGTGATGTCTAGTTTTTGAGATATTAACGTTTGTTTGGCACAACTCCTACTATTAACTGCCGCGGGGTTCCGCATTTCTGGGTGGCAAGTGACGTCACGGTCAGGCTGATTCGTCCTATACAATAATTAAATGACAAACAAAAACAATGGAAAAAATATTGCAACTTAAAAACGTTATTACTTTTTTGACTCATACCTTGGTCAAAGAGAAGGCAAGAAGAGACGAAACTACTTAGTGCGGAACTCCAGTGTGTGTGTGTGTGTGGGGGGGGGGGTGTGGGGGTGTGGTGTGTGTATTTGGCTCAACTCTACTTCCGTGTTGTCCTGTCGTGTCTGTGTAAAAAAAAAAAAAAGCTCGCGCTGTAGTAGCTAATCTGTGGGTAATCCGCGCACGCGCACGGGCTGTTAACAGGTATTTCACACCCAGGCAGCGCGCAGGCGGGCGGGCGGCTCACGTCAGTGACGTCACTTTGTATCGATCCGATGCATTTCCTTCATAACACGGACAGTAATGGTTCATAACAGTGGCTGCTGCGGCTAATCCCGTGTGACAGACAGACAAGCAGCTGCCTGCCAGATAGAGAGCCCAGCCTGCTGCCACAGCTCAGTATTGTGACTGCAGACTCGTGTGAACTCACTCAGCTGATTTGATGTTGCAGTGAAGTGAGTGAAGTGAGGAGGCAGCAGGAAGAAGCTAGCATGGAGGCTAACTAAGCTCACCCACTGCAAGCTACAGGAACCAAGCGACATTACGACATGCCAGCCGGTAAGCTGTGTGACTGTGACTGACTGTGTGTGCACGTTATGTTATGTGTGTGTGTGTGTGTGTGTGTGTGTGTGTGTGTGTGTGTGTGTGTGTGTGTGTGTGTGTGTGTGTGTGTGTGTGTGTGTGTGCGTGTGCGTGTGCGCGTGCGTTGAACGCGCAGGCTAACTGTTGTGTTTACTGTCACCTGTGTTGAAGACGTAAGGAGAATTGGGCAAACCTATGAAAGCTCAGTGGTGCGTTCACTGTCACTGCTCTGTGTGTGTGTGTGTGTGTGTGTGTGAGAGAGAGAGAGAGAGAGAGAGAGACAGAGAATTGGCAAGAATAGGCTTAGTGTTGGGGCAAACGTACTGTATGAAACTCAGTGCTGCATTCAGTGTCACAGCTTGTGTGTGTGTGTGTGTGTGTGTGTGTGTTATGAAACTCAGTGCTGCATTCAGTGTCACAGCTTGTGTCTGTGTGTGTGTGTGTGTGTGTGTGTGTGTTATGAAACTCAGTGCTGCAGTGTGTGTGTGTGTGTGTGTGTGTGTGTGTGTGTGTGTGTGTGTGTGTGTGTGCTAATGATATATGGCAAAAATTGCACAATCATGTCACATGATAGTTGAGTCAGTGTTGCCTTCACTGTCACTGTTATGCATGTTTGCCTCTACTGTAATGCAATAGGACGAACATATCAGTGAATATTGAAGAAGACAGAGTGGTTCATGGATGTCCAAAATGCTTGATAGTCATGTGACTCACGTAGCTGTAGTGTGTGCGGTGGAATAGTTCCAGGAAGTACGTTTGAATGCATAAAATAATGCTGATAATATTCACCTTACCCGCCGGAGTACTGTTCCAATGTCTGAATCCCATGCTGCTTTCGAGGATGCTGCCATGTGTATCCTCAGCACACGTGAAGTACCCA
>NC_139639.1:9542630-9552630 GCF_964638095.1 Poromitra crassiceps
GGGGACAGATCTCCTGTCTGTCAGCCTCACATAACATTAAACACTGGGGACAGATCTCCTGTCTGTCAGCCTCACATAACATTAAACACTGAGGACAGATCTCCTGTCTGTCAGTCTCACATAACATTAAACACTGAGGACAGATCTCCTGTCTGTCAGCCTCACATAACATTAAACACTGGGGACAGATCTCCTGTCTGTCAGCCTCACATAACATTAAACACTGAGGACAGATCTCCTGTCTGTCAGCCTCACATAACATTAAACACTGGGGACAGATCTCCTGTCTGTCAGCCTCACATAACATTAAACACTGAGGACAGATCTCCTGTCTGTCAGTCTCACATAACATTAAACACTGAGGACAGATCTCCTGTCTGTCAGCCTCACATAACATTAAACACTGGGGACAGATCTCCTGTCTGTCAGCCTCACATAACATTAAACACTGAGGACAGATCTCCTGTCTGTCTGCCTCACATAACATTAAACACTGAGGACAGATCTCCTGTCTGTCAGTCTCACATAACATTAAACACTGGAGACAGATCTCCTGTCTGTCAGCCTCACATAACATTAAACACTGAGGACAGATCTCCTGTCTGTCAGCCTCACATAACATTAAACACTGAGGACAGATCTCCTGTCTGTCAGCCTCACATAACATTAAACACTGAGGACAGATCTCCTGTCTGTCAGCCTCACATAACATTAAACACTGAGGACAGATCTCCTGTCTGTCAGCCTCACATAACATTAAACACTGAGGACAGATCTCCTGTCTGTCAGTCTCACATAACATTAAACACTGGGGACATATCTCCTGTCTGTCAGTCTCACATAACATTAAACACTGAGGACAGATCTCCTGTCTGTCAGCCTCACATAACATTAAACACTGGGGACAGATCTCCTGTCTGTCAGCCTCACATAACATTAAACACTGAGGACAGATCTCCTGTATGTCAGTCTCACATAACATTAAACACTGGGGACAGATCTCCTGTCTGTCAGTCTCACATAACATTAAACACTTAGGACAGATCTCCTGTCTGTCAGCCTCACATAACATTAAACACTGAGGACAGATCTCCTGTATGTCAGTCTCACATAACATTAAACACTGGGGACAGATCTCCTGTCTGTCAGTCTCACATAACATTAAACACTTAGGACAGATCTCCTGTCTGTCAGCCTCACATAACATTAAACACTGAGGACAGATCTCCTGTCTGTCAGTCTCACATAACATTAAACACTGGGGACATATCTCCTGTCTGTCAGTCTCACATAACATTAAACACTGAGGACAGATCTCCTGTCTGTCAGCCTCACATAACATTAAACACTGGGGACAGATCTCCTGTCTGTCAGCCTCACATAACATTAAACACTGAGGACAGATCTCCTGTCTGTCAGTCTCACATAACATTAAACACTGGAGACAGATCTCCTGTCTGTCAGTCTCACATAACATTAAACACTTAGGACAGATCTCCTGTCTGTCAGCCTCACATAACATTAAACACTGAGGACAGATCTCCTGTCTGTCAGCCTCACATAACATTAAACACTGGGGACAGATCTGCTGTCTGTCAGCCTCACATAACATTAAACACTTAGGACAGATCTCCTGTCTGTCAGCCTCACATAACATTAAACACTGAGGACAGATCTCCTGTCTGTCAGCCTCACATAACATTAAACACTGAGGACAGATCTCCTGTCTGTCAGCCTCACATAACATTAAACACTGGGGACAGATCTCCTGTCTGTCAGCCTCACATAACATTAAACACTGAGGACAGATCTCCTGTCTGTCAGTCTCACATAACATTAAACACTGAGGACAGATCTCCTGTCTGTCAGCCTCACATAACATTAAACACTGGAGACAGATCTCCTGTCTGTCAGCCTCACATAACATTAAACACTGGGGACAGATCTGTCTGTCTGCCTCACATAACATTAAACACTGGAGACAGATCTCCTGTCTGTCAGCCTCACATAACATTAAACACTGAGGACAGATCTCCTGTCTGTCAGCCTCACATAACATTAAACACTGAGGACAGATCTCCTGTCTGTCAGCCTCACATAACATTAAACACTGGGGACAGATCTCCTGTCTGTCAGCCTCACATAACATTAAACACTGAGGACAGATCTCCTGTCTGTCAGCCTCACATAACATTAAACACTGGGGACAGATCTCCTGTCTGTCAGCCTCACATAACATTAAACACTGAGGACAGATCTCCTGTCTGTCAGCCTCACATAACATTAAACACTGGGGACAGATCTCCTGTCTGTCAGCCTCACATAACATTAAACACTGAGGACAGATCTCCTGTCTGTCTGCCTCACATAACATTAAACACTGGGGACAGATCTGTCTGTCTGCCTCACATAACATTAAACACTGGGGACAGATCTCCTGTCTGTCAGCCTCACATAACATTAAACACTGAGGACAGATCTCCTGTCTGTCAGCCTCACATAACATTAAACACTGGGGACAGATCTCCTGTCTGTCAGCCTCACATAACATTAAACACTGGGGACAGATCTCCTGTCTGTCAGCCTCACATAACATTAAACACTGAGGACAGATCTCCTGTCTGTCTGCCTCACATAACATTAAACACTGGGGACAGATCTCCTGTCTGTCAGCCTCACATAACATTAAACACTGAGGACAGATCTCCTGTCTGTCAGCCTCACATAACATTAAACACTTAGGACAGATCTCCTGTCTGTCTGCCTCACATAACATTAAACACTGAGGACAGATCTCCTGTCTGTCAGCCTCACATAACATTAAACACTGGGGACAGATCTGTCTGTCTGCCTCACATAACGTTAAACACTGGAGACAGATCTCCTGTCTGTCAGCCTCACATAACATTAAACACTGGGGACAGATCTGTCTGTCAGCCTCACATAACATTAAACACTGGAGACAGATCTCCTGTCTGTCAGCCTCACATAACATTAAACACTGAGGACAGATCTCCTGTCTGTCTGCCTCACATAACATTAAACACTGGGGACAGATCTCCTGTCTGTCAGCCTCACATAACATTAAACACTGAGGACAGATCTCCTGTCTGTCAGCCTCACATAACATTAAACACTTAGGACAGATCTCCTGTCTGTCTGCCTCACATAACATTAAACACTGAGGACAGATCTCCTGTCTGTCAGCCTCACATAACATTAAACACTGAGGACAGATCTCCTGTCTGTCAGCCTCACATAACGTTAAACACTGGGGACAGATCTCCTGTCTGTCAGCCTCACATAACATTAAACACTGAGGACAGATCTCCTGTCTGTCAGTCTCACATAACATTAAACACTGGGGACAGATCTCCTGTCTGTCTGCCTCACATAACGTTAAACACTGAGGACAGATCTCCTGTCTGTCAGTCTCACATAACATTAAACACTGGGGACAGATCTCCTGTCTGTCAGCCTCACATAACATTAAACACTGGGGACAGATCTCCTGTCTGTCAGCCTCACATAACATTAAACACTGAGGACAGATCTCCTGTCTGTCAGCCTCACATAACATTAAACACTGGGGACAGATCTCCTGTCTGTCAGTCTCACATAACATTAAACACTGAGGACAGATCTCCTGTCTGTCAGCCTCACATAACATTAAACACTGAGGACAGATCTCCTGTCTGTCAGTCTCACATAACATTAAACACTGAGGACAGATCTCCTGTCTGTCAGCCTCACATAACATTAAACACTGAGGACAGATCTCCTGTCTGTCAGCCTCACATAACATTAAACACTGAGGACAGATCTCCTGTCTGTCAGCCTCACATAACATTAAACACTGGGGACAGATCTCCTGTCTGTCAGCCTCACATAACATTAAACACTGGAGACAGATCTCCTGTCTGTCAGCCTCACATAACATTAAACACTGAGGACAGATCTCCTGTCTGTCACCCTCACATAACATTAAACACTGGGGACAGATCTCCTGTCTGTCAGCCTCACATAACATTAAACACTTAGGACAGATCTCCTGTCTGTCAGTCTCACATAACATTAAACACTGGGGACAGATCTCCTGTCTGTCAGCCTCACATAACATTAAACACTGAGGACAGATCTCCTGTCTGTCAGTCTCACATAACATTAAACACTGGGGACAGATCTCCTGTCTGTCTGCCTCACATAACATTAAACACTGAGGACAGATCTCCTGTCTGTCAGCCTCACATAACATTAAACACTGAGGACAGATCTCCTGTCTGTCAGTCTCACATAACATTAAACACTGGGGACAGATCTCCTGTCTGTCTGCCTCACATAACATTAAACACTGAGGACAGATCTCCTGTCTGTCAGCCTCACATAACATTAAACACTGGGGACAGATCTCCTGTCTGTCAGCCTCACATAACGTTAAACACTGGAGACAGATCTCCTGTCTGTCAGCCTCACATAACGTTAAACACTGAGGACAGATCTCCTGTCTGTCAGCCTCACATAACGTTAAACACTGGGGACAGATCTCCTGTCTGTCAGCCTCACATAACATTAAACACTGAGGACAGATCTCCTGTCTGTCAGCCTCACATAACATTAAACACTGGGGACAGATCTCCTGTCTGTCAGCCTCACATAACATTAAACACTGAGGACAGATCTCCTGTCTGTCAGCCTCACATAACATTAAACACTGAGGACAGATCTCCTGTCTGTCAGCCTCACATAACATTAAACACTGAGGACAGATCTCCTGTCTGTCAGCCTCACATAACATTAAACACTGAGGACAGATCTCCTGTCTGTCAGCCTCACATAACATTAAACACTGAGGACAGATCTCCTGTCTGTCAGCCTCACATAACATTAAACACTGGGGACAGATCTCCTGTCTGTCAGTCTCACATAACATTAAACACTGAGGACAGATCTCCTGTCTGTCAGTCTCACATAACATTAAACACTGAGGACAGATCTCCTGTCTGTCAGCCTCACATAACATTAAACACTGAGGACAGATCTCCTGTCTGTCAGCCTCACATAACGTTAAACACTGAGGACAGATCTGTCTGTCAGCCTCACATAACATTAAACACTGAGGACAGATCTCCTGTCTGTCAGCCTCACATAACATTAAACACTGAGGACAGATCTCCTGTCTGTCAGTCTCACATAACATTAAACACCGGGGACAGATCTCCTGTCTGTCAGCCTCACATAACATTAAACACTGAGGACAGATCTCCTGTCTGTCAGCCTCACATAACATTAAACACTGGGGACAGATCTCCTGTCTGTCAGCCTCACATAACATTAAACACTGAGGACAGATCTCCTGTCTGTCAGCCTCACATAACATTAAACACTGGGGACAGATCTCCTGTCTGTCAGCCTCACATAACATTAAACACTGAGGACAGATCTCCTGTCTGTCAGCCTCACATAACATTAAACACTGGGGACAGATCTCCTGTCTGTCAGCCTCACATAACATTAAACACTGAGGACAGATCTCCTGTCTGTCAGCCCTGCCTCACATAACATTAAACACTGGGGACAGATCTCCTCCTGGAGAAAAGAAACTAACGTCAGCCACAAATCTGGTGATTTTTTTCTGGCCATGGGATTAACGTGACCAGCAAGCAGCAGTAAGCCAGGCAATGACGATAGCTGAGTAGCATCAGCATGTGCTTTTATCACAGCGAAGTCATAAATGCATATTAGCATCAATGCTAAGCTATGCTTAGCTCTGTTAAAACCACATTTCCAGAGATGGCAGTGGCAAGAGAATACACACAGGCTTAGATAAGGGTCTTACCTACATGTGTATGAGGGGGGATTGTGTTCATAACATGTACAACTAACGTTACTTGCTGCTCTGTCTAACCAGAGATATGATGCACTCAGACAGCCAGGATAGGAGGGAGCGCTTGTAATATACACCAGCGCAGCTGAGCGCATGCTGAAACTGTCACGAGCGGGTGGAGTTGAAGGTGTTACCGGTGGGCATGTTATGTAATCGGTGTATGCCTCACCACCGTGTAACACCGGTAACACCTAATACCGCGGCAAGCCTACTCCCATCACATTTAATTTTATTTAATTTTATTAAGTCATTATCTAGTAGGGATGCTCCCATCACGTTTTTTTTTAAACTATACCTTGACTTAGATACCATTTCCTGAATGATACTTTTTTCGTTACCAATAGACCCTTTTCACGGGGCCATTTTGTGTCGAAAAGGCAGGGTAAACACAGGTGCAAGCAAAAACAGTAAGGAGTGTTTATTAATTATTAATCAGTAATTATTACTGTTTTGCTTGCACCTGTGTTTACGCTGCCTTTTTGACTTACATAATGAGGGTTTCCAACTTCCAATCCATTTCGGTGTTCCAGTGCCGGGGCCTTCATTAACTCATTGAGTGCCAGCCACTTTTGGAGAACGGATGCTCCCAGTGCCAGAGTTTCAGAGCGTTTTCAGTGATTTCTCGAGGCCCACAGAATATTGTGTGATATTACTATGTAAACACCGAACACGCACAAAGAACGAGGAGACTCTATTGTATCATCAGCAAAAAAAGTTTATTGATACCATTTTCCGTTCTTTAGTTATCAGCCGGAGAAGATAGGTTGTTTTGAGCAAAAAGAGGCGTTTCAAATTAGAAGCTGAGATATTCAGCCTTTTGTGAAATGAAGCATTTCAAGCACATTCACTGACTCTGAAGCTAATATTTTCTGACCTGAAACATCTGAACAGTAATTTCCTTCAATAAACAGCACCCACACCCCCCTCAACTCCAAACTCCTCCTCCGTGGGAGTGTCTCTGGTGGCTCTGCTCGCTGTGCTGGCTGCTGCGTGTGTCAGGCGAGTCTCTGCCTCCTGCTATGGCAGGCTCTGCTGCCTCACGGATCCACGTTCAGATGGCGGCCGCTCGTCGGGGGAGTCTGGATGGGGCTCGCGTTCTTCTGCGTTTCTGGGGTTTCGGTTGTGAGCTGGGATGAAGCTGCGTCCGATTATAGGCTTTCTGCTGCGCGTTTCAAAGTGTGCTGCACCCAGTCTATTTTCGGAGCGCTCAGCCTTGTGCGCCGGCTCCCAGCGCGACACTGAAAAGCCAAACCATTCTCATGAGAATGGTTTGGCTTTGGTTTTATTTTCTGGCGGCTAATCGTGTGGAGAAGCTATGCAGCAGAGACAGAGACATTTGTGGGAGCGGATTGACTGCTGTTCGCAGCTAACGTTGGCTCCAGGCAGCCAGAGCAATCTGTGCCGCTCTGGCTCATGCATCGGTTTCTCTTTCATCACGGGGCTTTTTCTGCTTTTTTTTCCTCAACTTTCTCTAATCTGGAGAGCACTGTCGCCACCTAATGGGTCCGTAAAATAGGTTATACACCTTCAATAGCTACAATATTTTTACAGGAGATGCACGAGGCTTTGATCCACGTCCCACCGTCAAAAAACGCAATTGACGACTTTAGTCGTCTTTGGCACTCTACGTTACTATTCGCTTTGACGACTATACTCGTCCTTGGCACTCAATGAGTTAATGTTTTGCGTGCACCTGTGTTACTTCCTGCCTTGTAGACCCAAAATGGCTGAGGTGAAAAAGGCTATAATGGCATGTTTGCAGTGGGTTCTAGTGCGCTCTGAGCGCTTCCTCCCTGGTTTGATTGGCTGGAATGGATTTGGATGCAGAGCGAAGGCGGTTTGTTCTGCAAACCAGGATTTAGCCTAAATATAAACTTCAAATGAGACGCGCCTCCCTCTGTTTCCCCCCCACTCACATCTTCAGAGAGAGAGAGAGAGAGGTGGGAGGGAGAGAGAGTGAGGGGGAAAGAGAGGTGGGAGAGGAGGGAGAGCGAGAGAGAGGGGGAAAGAGATAGAGAAGAGAGGGGGGGAGAGAGGGGAAAGCGAGAGAGAGGGGGGGAGAGATAGAGAAGAGAGGGGAGAGCGAGAGAGAGAGAGAGGGGTGAGTGAGAGAGAGGGGGAAAGAAATAGAGGGGAGAGGGGGGAGAGAGAGATGGGGGAGGGAGAGAGGGGAGAGTGAGAGAGAGGGGGGAGAGAGAGAGAGGGGGGAGAAGGGAGAGTGAGAGAGAGAGGGGGGAGAGAGAGAGGGGGAAGAGAGTGAGAGAGAGGGGAGGTAGGGGGGGGGCGATAGAGAGAGAGGGGGGAGAAGGGAGAGCGAGAGAGAGAGAGGGGGGAGAGAGAGATAGAGAGAGCGGGGGAGAAGGGAGAGCGAGAGAGAGATGGGGAGAGAGAGAGAGGGGAGAGAGAGAGGGGGAGAAGGGAGAGCGAGAGAGAGGGGGGAGAAGGGAGAGCGAGAGGGGGGGAGAGAGAGAGGGGGAAGAGAGATAGAGAGAGAAGGGAGAACGAGAGAGAGAGGGGGGAGAGAGAGAGGGGGGAGAAGGGAGAGCGAGAGAGAGAGGGGGGAGAGATAGAGAGAACATTTCCATTCATGTAGCCTACAGTATTTATGTTTTTGTTTCAACTACAAACATAAATAAACGTCAACTTGAAACTATGTTTCTGGCACCAACTATGGTTACTGGCACCAAGTATCGATATGTTTATTATTATTATTATTATTATTATTATTTTTTTTAAATAAACAGGCTAAAATATTATGCTGTGTGTGGTAGTTGAAACATAGTTTCAAGTTGACGTTTATTTATGTTTGTAGTTGAAACAAAAACATAAATACTGTAGGCTACATGAATGGAAATGTTTGATCATTAATATCTTTTAGAAATGATATAGGTAGGTAGGTTATATAGGTTTTCTTGTTTTAATAATAATAATAAAAAGACTTAATGTGTAACTTTTCCTCCGTGGTATCGAAAATGGTATGAGTGAGTGAGTGAACTCTGAGAGAGTTCATGTCAATTCTGCTAATAAATACATAATACCTGCTTCTTGCCTTTTAGGGGTATTTTTTTCTCTTCAGTTACACAGGTATCGTGATGTATCGTCTTCCAATATATCGATTATCGCAGTATCGCTGTATCGTGATAATATCGTTATCGGGGGCCAAGTATCGTGACGATATCGTATCGTGAGCTACTCAGCGATTCCCACCCCTAATAACAGGGCATATGAGTGCAAAAACAACAAGAGACACAACAAGCAATAAGGCAGTATAGTGATAAGACAAGTCAGAGACAGTGGCATATTCACTGCACATAGGTGCACATGTCATCACTGCATACTTTAGACGTGCTTAAACATTTTAAATTCGGCGTTTGTGTCCACATTTGACATACAGGTGCAAATAGCATATACCTAATTAAACATACAATTAAACATTAGACATACATAATGGTAGCAGCTACAGTGCGGTACAGTACAGCTACTACACTATTTGTGTATGTTAAGGAGTCTCGTGGCCTGCGGGAGAAAACTGTTCCTCAAGCGATTTGTGCGTGCTTTTGGGACCCTGTATCTCCTCCCTGAGGGTAACAGGGAGAACAGGCTGTTGTTCTCCACATGCAAATAGCTTCATGCAAAATATGATTGTGAATCAGAGGAAGTGAATGTAAATGTAAGATCAAATGTCCGAGGGATGCACAATATATCTATAATATAATGCTTGATAGTCACGTGACTCACGTCGCTAGTGTGTGCGTGGGAATAGTTCCAGGAAGTACGTTTGAATGCATAAAATAAAGCTGATTATAATATATACAATTTGATTCTTTAAATGTCTTACCCTTTCAAAGTACATCACAAAGGTTGCTGCAACACGACAGTGCTGACAACCTGACTTCCTGGAACTATTGTGAGGTCAAAGAATAAAAGGCCCATTGGAGTGAATGGAGATGACGCGACTCTTATAGCTCTATGGCTCTACTGGCCTCTACAGTAGAGCCATGAAGAGTAGGTTAGGTACAAAGTAATGATACACACACACACACACACACACACACACACACACACACACACACACACACACACACACACACACACACACACACACACACACACACA
>NC_139639.1:9555130-9557630 GCF_964638095.1 Poromitra crassiceps
GATTACGTCGACTCATCGGGACAGCCCTAATTTATTCTTTATTTTCTCATCAGAATCACAATCACTTTTATAGACACTTTTCACGGGGGGCATTTTGTGTAGAAAAGGCAGGGTAAACACAGGTGCAAGCAAAACACTAATGAGGGTTTTCAACATCCAATCATGAAAGTTGGAAACCTCATTGCTTGCACCTGTGTTTACCCTGCCTTTTCGACACAAAATGCCCCCCGTGAAAAGGGTCTATTGCCACAGTATGCAAGTAACACGAGGAATTTGTCTTAGTGTCTGTATGCAGCGTAGCGGTCACATCAATATACAGAGATAAGAAGTAGGAAGATAACTAAAGACAATCACAAAGTTGCAAGTGCAATCCAATAGTACATGAGTAGAGTGTTGACATATGACATTGTGCCATGATCAGTGATTTATGACATCACTCATGACATCATTACTGACAACATCACTCACTGTGATATCACTAATTGGTGATGTTGAGGTCATCAGTGGTGTCACTCGAGGAATTGTTATATAGACAAATAATGTCATAGACATAGTGACATCATCAGTGATGTCATAAATCCTACCAGGCAGAGGGTATTAGCCGGTGAGGGCTTTTCATGCTTCTTCGCTCCTCTGAATATGTTGACACCTGACACCACCAAAGAAGAGCAGACACCTGATGAGCAGACACCTGATACCACAGCAGAGACACGTGGCACCACAGAAAAAGTGGAGAAATGCTTCCCCCAGTGGAAAGCATTGACACACGGACACATAAGCCAGTTGTTGGAGAAGACCGTGGAGGACGTTCACTCAGAGTTTGCGAAGATCCTGGGCTTCAGGAACCAGCAGACCTGTATGAAGGAAGCCGCCCTGCTCGACTACTACGTGTGCGGCTTCTGGTGGGCTAGAGAGGCGGGCTTCACCCCCACACAGACCTCCTTCACCATGGGTGTGCTGCACATGCTCCTGGAGAACATCAGCGAGAAACACATGGGCTTTGTGGATAACTTGATGGAGTTTGCCAAGGTCTTACGCGACATCACTCCACTTCTATACAGAGAGCAGGCCACAGGGCTTATAGATTACATCAGAAACGGCCTGTTTCACAAGTACAGACTGTACCAGCTCCTCTTCACCACACCCAGAGAAACCCTGCTCATCACCTGCCAGAGGACCATCGAGCTGATCGCTGAGCGGGCTTTCGCCCCATTGGAGGAGGGGAGAGCGGAGGGGGAGCCAGAGGATGTGGAGGCAGAGGAGGTGGAGGAGCGAGAGCCGACTCCTGCACCGGTTCCGGTACCCGCGGCTCCCCGCAAAACCCGCAAAAAATAAATCTGATATATTCATATGATATCAATTCACCGGTACAGGCACGGGTAAGAATGAACTCAATGCGGGCAGGCATCGGGTAAGAACAACAGGTGAACTCCGACATGGAAAAGTGCAATGGAACGGTCACTCAAGTGGGAAACAACATCCACCAAGCCTCGAGTTCTCTGAGAGAAACACACCTGACATCACAGCAATATGGCGTTGCACCTGGCCATCAGCAGAATGACCTTTTCATGTGACTTTAACCGACTATGCCCCCTGCTGCTCAATTCTGGAACAACTCCAGGTGCTTTGACTTTAAATGACTTCTCCACTCTTCATCTTCCCAATCTTAAGAAGCGTGCCATTTCTGCTGGACTGACAGCAGACAAAACATGGTTTGCAACCAGCTGGAAGCCTCCTCATCCTCCTCATCCTCCTCCTTAGATCTTGGAGCCTTTGCTTTGTCGATGTTGTCTACATGGAGCTCTCAACAGCTCCAATTCATATGGTGCCAATGAGAAGACATGAAGTGGCTGGTGTTAGTGGTGTTGGTGGTGTAGTACCGCTCCCCCTTGTTATAATTATTTGGTTTTTCATTATTTTCAATATGATTATTTTCTATTTTGTGTTCTATTACATTCTAATGTTTTGCGTTACTGTATGTATGATTATTACTGAAGGAATGCAAATTCCTTATATCTAATTTACTTAGTTCTCTATTTTGTGGTTGGAGCCTATTTTTGTGATTTTGCAATAACATTCTGTTATTGATGTATTAAGTAAGTCTTCGATTTTGTGGTCGGAGCCATTTGTGTTGTGATCTTTGCATAATATTGAGAATGCAATAATGTCAAGTACGTTTTTTTTCTTTGTTTCCATTGTTTGTAACTGCTCCAATGTTTTAAGTTATGTGCTTGGACCCCAGGAAGAGTAGTCTTTCACTTCGGTGTAGACTAATGGGGATCCTTATAATAAACAAATA
The DNA here is from genome assembly GCF_964638095.1 of Poromitra crassiceps. Classification (NCBI taxonomy): domain Eukaryota; kingdom Metazoa; phylum Chordata; class Actinopteri; order Beryciformes; family Melamphaidae; genus Poromitra; species Poromitra crassiceps. The sequence continues at coordinate 9,557,430 of NC_139639.1, forward strand.
ATAAACAAATAAACAAATCTGAAAGTTTATAATCCAATCACTTGCATAATATCTTTGTTTTGTATCGTTTGTTGACGTACAATAAAGAAAAATTTGATCGGCAAAAAAATTGAGCAGTGCTGGACTGTGTCCACTAGGAGGTGCTGAGGTGCTGGAGCAGTGTAGCACTGTGTCCACTAGGAGGTGCTGAGGTGCTGGAGC
>NC_139639.1:9562630-9620130 GCF_964638095.1 Poromitra crassiceps
GCCTTCGTGTTGCCTAGCGGAGAGTGCAGCACGTCGGCCTGGAATCTCCGAAGTGCGACCCCTGACAACCAAGCTCTCGGATGCGCGCGCCATTATCGCTGCTGTAAATACGATATCCCTGGAATGCGCGTTTTAACGAGCCAGTTACATTTCTTTGCATTCTTAGAGATTATAGTTTTTCTTTTTTGTTCATGTTTCTAACAATTGGCCAAGTTAGTAGTTAGTTTATGGGATAGGAATTCTGCCAGATGACAGGCACTAGGCGCCATTTTCTACTTCATTTGGAAGAGAAAATTATCCTGAAATGAAGATTTGATTGACAGCTGCATTTCGTAATATGATTGGTTGAAATGGGGTAGACATTTGATAGTACTAGGTGACGTCAGCAAACTGTACATTACTGTTATCAATGAAATCTTGAAAAATGAACTTTTGATGTGAAAAAGTGTGAAAAACTAAAGAAATTAGATTGTTGTGATTTTGTTTGCATACATTATTAAATAGGTGCACTGCATACCCAGGTATTTGAACTAAAAGAAAAGAAAAGTCATTTTTGGGTTCAGCTCGACTTTAAACCTCAGCGCTGTGTCTGTGTGTGTCTGTGTGTGTGTGTGTCTGTGTGTGTCTGTGTCTGTGTCTGTGTGTGTCTGTGTGTGTCTGTGTCTGTGTGTGTGTGTCCCTCTCTCTGCGCTCTCTCTCTCTCTCTCTCTCTCTCTCTCTCTCCATCTGTCAGTGTCTCTCTCTCTCTCTCTCTCTCATCCGCGCATGTGATGCTTCACCATTATATTAGACCATTAAATTATCAAATTAAAATGAACAGTCACGTGAAAGATCGCCCAACAAAAGCAACCGACGCTGAATTCAATCACAGATGGCCAATATATACGTCCCATCACCCAACCCTACTGTATAAATAATAGTGACCCGATAGATAGATAAGATAAGATAGATAAGATTAGAGCCCGACCGATATTATCGGCCGATATTGGCGATTATCGATATATCGGTATCGGTAAAAAATATATATATATCGGCCGATTTTTTATATATATATATATAAAGTTATAGACAGCATGGACAGCATGTTGTGTATATTTGATATTTTTTCTTAACTATTTGTTCTATTGTGTTTTTGTATTTCTAGTTATTTATAATTATTAAATTCCCAGTTAAGTTTACTGTTTCATTGCATTGAGTTTATTAATAAGCTGTAAAATATCCTGCCTACATCACATATTTCAATTCATGTCAACTCAATCATATCTTTGTCAAGTGTTTGATATTTGAGGGTTGCTGATGTGGTGCCTCCTCTGGTCGTTAACTCATTCACCGCCAAAGACGTCTTTGACGTGTTATCAGAAATAGCCCTCCCCGCCAATGACGTGTTTGACGTGTTTTTGTTTTTATTACTGCAGGGCGTAGTTCAAACACTTCCCCAGCCTCTGACATAGTATCAGGTCCCTAGCATCTAAGACAACACGTGAACAAACACATACCGCAGCTGTTGTTTTGAAATTGAGCAAGAGGAAAAGCAGAAAACGGGTAACGCTTCCTTGTGCAGACAGGAGTAACGCCATTGAAACCCCCTCGCCGCGCTGCACGAGCTGGAGTCGCCTTCCTCTGTGCCAGCCGGGAGAAAACGGGAGAAAGTAATCAAGAGATGTGTTTGATCATCGGAGGAATGAGGAAATGATCGATCAGTTTGCGAGGGCGGTGAGGACGTGTTGAATAGCCGAGGGGAAAACGGGAACGATCAAATAGCAGGGAGGATATGACAGGGAGACATGGACGAGGACGGGTGTACCAGAACAAATCAAAATAAACACACAAACAGCTAAGGCAGAAGCGGCAGTCACAGCAGCCCGCTGTCCTTCTCAAGAGCTATTCAGTTGGTTCATGAAATCGCTGGGCTGCGTTAGGGATGGGCATCGAATTTCGAATTTTCGAATAATCGTTGTTATTATCAAGGTCGACTTTTATTATTGAAATTCGAAATTCGAATTTTTTTTTTTTTTTTTTTTTTTTTGAGTGAAATGTTGCATTGTCTCCCCTGATTCTAAGTATAGTCAAATCGCTTGGTTTGAGCAAGTAAAACAATTTTTATAAGCATTTTAAGCAAGGTTTATGGAAAAATTAATGGCAGATGAAATCCCATGAAGAGGGAGAGGGGGTGACTTTGGCACCCCTTTGGCACTCAGACCTGAGCCTACTAAATATTTAATGAACCACTCATGATTGTCAAAACTGTTTTTTATTTTCGAAAATGTCAATGTCATGTAACATGTTCTTTACTTCAGTGGTGCAATGCTTGTTTGAGCTAAAAATCCACAGCAGAAGCGTTTTATATTAATTAATAAAGCCGTAGACTTAGAATCAGGGGAGACAATGCAACATTTCACTCACAAAAAAAAAAAAAAAAATTTTTTTTTTTTTTTTTACATTTTTTATTTTATTTTCGAAATTCGAATTAAATTCGAATTTGGCCAGCGAATTTCGAATAGTGTTTTTGCTAGAAATGCCCATCCCTAGGCTGCGTGCCCTCCAGTGTTGCTCCTGGCCAATCCCGGCGCCACAGGGCGTGGTTATTGCTTATCCTATGTGGGGTTAGAAATCACGCAACGAAGGGGGATCGTGTGTGTGTGTGTGTGTGTGTGTGTGTGTGTGTGTGTGTGTGTGTGTCTGTATGTCTGTCTGTCTGTCTGTCGGTGTGTCTGTCTGTCTGTCTGTCTGTCTGTGTGTCTGTCTGCACACTCACTCACACTGCTGTATTGTTGAATGTAAAAAAAAAAGCACTTCATGTGTATATATATATATATATATATATATTTTTTTTTTCATTTGTGTCATAACGAATAGTATTTACATGTCTGATGTCAATACAGTTCAAAATAAAAGAATTGAGAGCGAGTTCTGCTTGAGAATGTGTATTTTACAGAAATTGCCTTTTCTCCTGTTTGTCATCTCAGAGAGACCTTTTGGGCTAAAACAGGGTGTATATAAATGGATATAAGTAGAGTACAGAACATGCTAAAAGCTCACTTTTTTTTTCCTGGTGAACCCAGAGACATACATCTTCATTTTGAGGTATTGCAAATCACTCTGGTGCTAATAAATAATTTACTGTGGGTCTTGAAAGATGACCAACAATTATGAAAATCTTTGGCCTGTGCTAAATATTGGCAGTCCTAAACTGGCCATGAATGAGTTAAGGGCGCCTGTTCGGAGGGAGGGGAACTCATTGGAATATCGTGATCCTCCCACGTGCTATGTCCTACCGGTGAAGCTTCCCCTGTCAGGTGAAAAGAAGCGGCTGGCTAACTGCCCATGTGGAAGCATGGAGCCAGTTTTCGGCTCTCCCCAGATCGGCAGAGGGTGGAGCAGCAACCAGGATAAATAAATAAAAAATTAGCACTAATGGGGGATTAGCACTAATGGGGGATAAACATTTGATGATAAAAATAAAATAAAATAAAAATATCGGCCGATATTATCGGTATCGGTAATTTTTTATTCCCTAAAATCGGTATCGGTATCGGTTTCAAAAATCCCATATCGGTCGGGCTCTAGATAAGATATACTGTAGATAGGCTAGATTAGATATATAGATATACTGTAGATGGTCATGCCAATAAAGCGTAATTGAATTGAAAATTGAATTGAATTGAATTCTAGATTAGATAGATAGATATAGAAACATTATTTTTGAATTTACCTTTTCAGGTGAATTTCAATAAAAAGGTTGATGATTGCACATCTAATCATTTGCATGATGTTTTATTTACCGTAAATTCCGGACTATAAGCCGCGGCTTTTTTCCCGTTTTTTGGCCTTTTTTGGCCCCTGCGGCTTATATAACGGTGCGTCTTATCTATGGATTTTTTCCAAAAAAAAAAAAAAAATCTCTCTTTTTTAGCACTCTTTCTAACTATAAATCCACTTCTGTTTTAATTTCCTCTCTTGCCCTCTTTTAACAACATAACATAACATAACATAACACAACACAGGTAAGCAGAAAGAAAAAGACGAAGCAATCACGCCATGAATGAGGAAATGACTCACCTGCTGGAGGCTGGAGATACACGCTTGGGCTAAACTTTTACTCTGGAAACACTATCGATTAAGTCCGACATCGCTCAGAGGTTTTGAGCAGCTTGAAAACAAGTTTGAAAACGTGCAGAAGTCCATCCACTCACTCACTAAAGAAACTAAGGCAACCGTGAACAGAGTTTATAATGCGGAAAAGCGCATCCGCGCACTGGAGGACAAAAACAACACAGTGAGTCCGAAAATGGATAAAATGCAAAATCGAAACCCTGCACACGCAGGTTGATGACTTAATCAGCAGGAGTAAAAGAAATAACATTCGCCTGATCAATGTAAAAGAGGAGCTGAGATTGGTGACATGGACGCTTTCGTGGCAAAATCCTGTGTTACATCCTGGACCTGAAGGAAGGCGAGAAACCACCAGAGGTGGACAGGGCACACCGGGCGCCTCGGCCACGTCCAGACCCCGGCCTGCCACCGAGGGCCATCTTCATCTGCCTACTCCGCTGGCCCGACCGTCAACTCATCCTCCAGGCTGCGGGGAAGAAGCCCCTCACCTGGGAGGGTACGCGCTTTTTCGTCCGGCAGGACCTCTCCGCGTTGGTGCAACAGAAACGCGCAACATACAACAGCATCATCGAGTCAATGGATATCGCTTTGGCGTACTGTACCCAGCGAGACTCGTCATAACCAGACCGGACTATCTTTAGCACTCTTTCTAACTATAAATCCACTTCTGTTTTAATTTCCTCTCTTGCCCTCTTTTCACCACACCGCGGACACTGTGTGCCCAGCGGCGGAACAAGAGCTCAAAGTGAAACTGCCGAATATCTTTTGAGTTGGACTGGTCAATAGTACTGTGAGTAACTAAAATAAAAAAATAAAAAACGGAATTCTCTCTTCTTTAGCACTCTTTCTAACTATAAATCCACTTCTGTTTTAATTTCCTGTCTTGCCCTCTTTTCACCACACCGCGGACACTGTGTGCACTGTAAAAAAAACAAAAAATACCACAATGTGTGATTTTGTCTGGGGATTAGTGACCTGACTTTTGTTTTGTTGAAATGTTAATAAATGGGAGCTTCCCCAAACAGCCATCTCTTTCCCGACAATCCCCTCTGTGCACGAAGCCTTACATATGGTAATTAAACATCAAAACACCCGCGGCTTATAGACCGGTGTGGCTTATAGAAGAAAAAAATAGTCACCTTTGAAGGTGCGGCTTATAGACCGGTGCGTCTTATAGTCCGGAATTTACGGTATTTAAAGCTCACTTTGAATGATTTTGACTAATCATGTAGAAAAACAAAGATTTTAAATTTGTTCAGGACGGCTTAGATTTATTTTAGGACGGTTCCAGCACGACGAGATCACGACTCACGAGATCACAAGAAGTGATACGTTTTACCTTTAGTGATCTCTGATGTCTCCACGGTGAATTTGACAGGAACACAGCGCCGGGACCGGACTTCTGTTCTGTTGGAGTGATGATAAGTTACTGTGTCCACGTCATATTTAATAAGTAGATTTGTCAAGCTGTAGTAGTGCCTTAATGGTGTCCTGTGGCAGTCCAATTATCTTTGTTTGAGTGGCTCGTCACGGTGTCACTGGCTCTCACAGTCCTCTGAGTGTCCTTCACCCAGTCCATGAGGACACTGACCTGCTCTCACAGTAGGGCTGCTCGATTATGGCAAAAATCATAATCACGATTATTTTGATTGATATTGAGATCACGATTATTTAACACGATTACTCATTGACATTGAGAACATCATGAATTTATTGAACATTTACACTGGCTTTTCTTTTTAACATTGGATGTCTTTGGATTTTAATTGTAATTGAATTGAAAATAAATAAATAAGTGAAAATAAATAATAAAAGTGCAAAGATTTAGAAATAAAATAAAAACTAAAATAAATATACAGTATATGTAGGCCTGCTACTATGTTGCAGTGAACTGCCACAACCAACTGCAACTATTAATCTACATTCAATATGTTGGTAAACATCTGAACTACCGTAGTAGTCCTTAAACCTCAAAACTAACCAAATGAGAATGCTAGTAACGTTCCTTTACATTACATTAAATTACTTAATTGGCAGATGCTTTTATCCAAAGCGACTTACAATAACACGTTTAGGTTCATAATAGGCTATTGTTAATGTTTATCTGTGAGCTCGTTAGCTGTTGAATATGCGGTCGCATTGTAAAGAGTGTCCTGAATCGATGACTGTGTTGTGGCAGGAGTAACTAGATGGGGCTTTGTCTTTTTGTTCATTTAGTGTTATTTCTTGGTCATAGACCACTTTGTGAGTGGATTTCAAGTGATTAAACACAGAGGGAGAGGTCATGTTGCGGGGTGCAGCCACTACCGCGCATATCTTGCACTGTTTGTTCCAAGTATGTGGCTGTGATTGACAGGTGGATCAAAACTCGCATCGCAATTCCGCGCTGTATACTGTATTTGCATCGCTCTTGATGTGTGGACCTTTAAACTCGGCGAAACCATAGTGTTTCCACCCCACATACGTTGTTTTACCTCTCCTCTCGACCAGCGGCTCTCTTTCTGTGACTTCTGTCATCTTATTCTTGTGCTACCACAGAAATAAGCGGGGAGGAGAAACGTGCCGTGGCTCTCTGTTCACATGACAGTCATTCACAACTCGAGCTGAAACGAAGCGGTGTGTGTGTGTGCTTTGGGCTTTGGGGGAGGGGCCGAGCACACCGCTGCAAAGGAAGGGGTGCGCTTGATTTACAACACAAGACAGAACGAGAGTGACAAGAGCTGCAAAATTGTTGTATGTCGATTATCTTGTTTTCATAATCGTGGACAGCCCAAATCGTAATCATGATTAAAATTTGATTAATCGCCCAGCCCTATCTCACAGTCCTCTGAGTCTCCTTCACTCAGTCCATGATGACACTGACCTGCTCTCACAGTCCTCTGAGTCTCCTTCACTCAGTCCATGAAGACACTGACCTGCTCTCACAGTCCTCTGAGTCTCCTTCACTCAGTCCATGAAGACACTGACCTGCTCTCACAGTCCTCTGAGTGTCCTTCACTCAGTCCATGAAGACACTGACCTGCTCTCTCAGTCCTCTGAGTCTCCTTCACTCAGTCCATGAAGACACTGACCTGCTCTCACAGTCCTCTGAGTCTCCTTCACTCAGTCCATGAAGACACTGACCTGCTCTCTCAGTCCTCTGAGTCTCCTTCACTCAGTCCATGAAGACACTGACCTGCTCTCACAGTCCTCTGAGTCTCCTTCACTCAGTCCATGAAGACACTGACCTGCTCTCACAGTCCTCTGAGTCTCCTTCACTCAGTCCATGAAGACACTGACCTGCTCTCACAGTCCTCTGAGTCTCCTTCACTCAGTCCATGAAGACACTGACCTGCTCTCACAGTCCTCTGAGTCTCCTTCACTCAGTCCATGAAGACACTGACCTGCTCTCACAGTCCTCTGAGTGTCCTTCACTCAGTCCATGAAGACACTGACCTGCTCTCACAGTCCTCTGAGTCTCCTTCACTCAGTCCATGAAGACACTGACCTGCTCTCACAGTCCTCTGAGTCTCCTTCACTCAGTCCATGAAGACACTGACCTGCTCTCACAGTCCTCTGAGTCTCCTTCACTCAGTCCATGATGACACTGACCTGCTCTCACAGTCCTCTGAGTCTCCTTCACTCAGTCCATGAAGACACTGACCTGCTCTCACAGTCCTCTGAGTCTCCTTCACTCAGTCCATGAAGACACTGACCTGCTCTCACAGTCCTCTGAGTGTCCTTCACTCAGTCCATGAAGACACTGACCTGCTCTCACAGTCCTCTGAGTCTCCTTCACTCAGTCCATGATGACACTGACCTGCTCTCACAGTCCTCTGAGTCTCCTTCACTCAGTCCATGAAGACACTGACCTGCTCTCACAGTCCTCTGAGTCTCCTTCATTCAGTCCATGAAGACACTGACCTGCTCTCACAGTCCTCTGAGTGTCCTTCACTCAGTCCATGAAGACACTGACCTGCTCTCACAGTCCTCTGAGTCTCCTTCACTCAGTCCATGATGACACTGACCTGCTCTCACAGTCCTCTGAGTCTCCTTCACTCAGTCCATGATGACACTGACCTGCTCTCACAGTCCTCTGAGTCTCCTTCACTCAGTCCATGAAGACACTGACCTGCTCTCACAGTCCTCTGAGTCTCCTTCACTCAGTCCATGAAGACACTGACCTGCTCTCTCAGTCCTCTGAGTCTCCTTCACTCAGTCCATGATGACACTGACCTGCTCTCACAGTCCTCTGAGTCTCCTTCACCCAGTCCATGAAGACACTGACCTGCTCTCTCAGTCCTCTGAGTCTCCTTCACTCAGTCCATGAAGACACTGACCTGCTCTCTCAGTCCTCTGAGTCTCCTTCATTCAGTCCATGAAGACACTGACCTGCTCTCACAGTCCTCTGAGTCTCCTTCACTCAGTCCATGAAGACACTGACCTGCTCTCACAGTCCTCTGAGTCTCCTTCACTCAGTCCATGAAGACACTGACCTGCTCTCACAGTCCTCTGAGTCTCCTTCACTCAGTCCATGAAGACACTGACCTGCTCTCTCAGTCCTCTGAGTCTCCTTCATTCAGTCCATGAAGACACTGACCTGCTCTCACAGTCCTCTGAGTCTCCTTCACTCAGTCCATGAAGACACTGACCTGCTCTCTCAGTCCTCTGAGTCTCCTTCACTCAGTCCATGAAGACACTGACCTGCTCTCACAGTCCTCTGAGTCTCCTTCACTCAGTCCATGATGACACTGACCTGCTCTCACAGTCCTCTGAGTCTCCTTCACTCAGTCCATGAAGACACTGACCTGCTCTCACAGTCCTCTGAGTCTCCTTCACTCAGTCCATGAAGACACTGACCTGCTCTCACAGTCCTCTGAGTCTCCTTCACTCAGTCCATGAAGACACTGACCTGCTCTCACAGTCCTCTGAGTCTCCTTCACTCAGTCCATGAAGACACTGACCTGCTCTCACAGTCCTCTGAGTGTCCTTCACTCAGTCCATGAAGACACTGACCTGCTCTCACAGTCCTCTGAGTCTCCTTCACTCAGTCCATGAAGACACTGACCTGCTCTCACAGTCCTCTGAGTCTCCTTCACTCAGTCCATGAAGACACTGACCTGCTCTCACAGTCCTCTGAGTCTCCTTCACTCAGTCCATGAAGACACTGACCTGCTCTCACAGTCCTCTGAGTCTCCTTCACTCAGTCCATGAAGACACTGACCTGCTCTCACAGTCCTCTGAGTCTCCTTCACTCAGTCCATGATGACACTGACCTGCTCTCACAGTCCTCTGAGTCTCCTTCACTCAGAAACCAGAAAATATTCACAATTTAGAAGCTGGAATCAGATAATTTTGACTTTTTTCTAAAAATAAAACTCCAGTTTTCTAAAAGCTTATTTACAAATATAATATATACAAATCAAACTCCTCAAGATGTGAATATGTGAATATAAGTGAAGGTCAAATGAAGGAGGTTGTATCCAGAGACGATCATTAACTCTCATATTGTAGCGTGGTGGTTGTAATTTGTCGGTATATTGTTTCACATATCAAGCCTTTTGAAATTGTTTTGTATCATGTAACGTTTTGTGTGGGTGTGTGTTTAAACTCTGCATGTATATTTGATGCCTCGGTTCTGCAGAGAGCAAAGGAGGCACTAAGAGGCATTGAGAAAGTAACATGAACCCTGCTGTAGTGCTTATAATAATAATATCATAATATAATAATGTCCCTGAGATCTCTGGGGATTTAGAGCAGGGAATCTCCCGCTAAATCCTCTCCTTCCATCTCTGTGCCGATAAAAGGCTTAGGCAGGTAATTGTGTCTCGGCGCTGTTCACACCACTGCTCTCCCCCATGCAGACACCCACCACTTGGGTGTGGGCATTTCTGTCATATTTCTCTTCAAATATGGCACAAAAGTCCTGATGAGCTGATTAGATTTTGGTGGTCAACGTTCAAGGTCACTGTGCCCTCACATCCATCTTGTTAATGCGATATCTCAGGAACGCCTCGAGGGAATTTCTTTAAATTAAAAAAAAATGTCCACGTGGACACAAGGATGAACCGATGCGATTTTGGCGGTCAAAGATCAAGGTCACTGTGACCTCACAAAAAAAATATATTTTTTGGTCATAACAAACCACTTTTTACATTTTACTTATGAGTTTGGACAGACATGGATGTCAGTTGCAACTTGAGTTGCTGGCGGAGGCATAGAACTGCAAGGCGATTCTGTCTGGACATGACAGGCCGAGCTGAATGAGCTGAATGAACACGGGGGGGAGACATGGAGGCATGGAGGCATCATCTCCTCTGTGTGTTCGCTGTGCGTCAAAGCGCTCACGCTGACGCTCACGCTCACGCTCACGCCCACCCGACTCTTTCCGGCCAGCTCGTCTTTCTCCTGACGCCGAAACGTGAACCCTGGGATTTCATCTGAGGCGGCTTCCATTTCCTCCCATTGTCTGCCCTCCATGAATATTTAAATGAGACGAGCAGGCACAGTACCTCCACTATCTGCACCATGATCACACTTCCATTTGACCACAACACATTTATCACAAGGCACCGATTGTTTGCTGCTGAGCAGGGATTATCTGATGCCCTCTAATCTAGTGTAAATCATGTCTGTGAATAACCTCAGTCTGTGCTTCATGAGAGTCCAGACTAGAGCTCGGCCATATGGTTGAAATCAATATCACAGATTTTTCTCGATCACTACGTATCACGATGTGGTTCATGTATGCAAAATCATGTTAAATAATCAAACAAGCCGAATGGTCATGTTAGGTGTGATGTCAAAGAAAACTGAAATGCTCAAATAATATTCCCTCCATACCTCATTTTTATGAGAGTTTCTAAGTAAAATGTGCTCATCGTCATCAATTCAATGTGTCACAATATTAACATTATGTCATCACAATAAGATTCCACTGAAAGACGATAAACGATAATATTGAAATATCACCCAGCCCTAGACCAGCTGTTTGAAGACAATAGTTTTGTTTTTGTGGATAGAATTATCTGTGATTGTGAGATATGGCTTGATTTCAGATTTCATGTGGCATATTTTGTGTCCAAATTGGATATTGTGTTTTGGATTGAAAATCCAGCAAACATTTAGCAGCACTGTGGCCAAAGGTTTCTATTGTCTTCTTCACAAGCAGATGGTGCAGAGACATCAGGTGGATAGAGATGACTCTGGGATGTAGCACAGACAGGCAACATGCACGCACACACGCACGCGCACACACACACACACACACACACACACACACACACACACACACGCACGCAATACATTTTTTTGATTAAGTTGTGTCAGGAATACGAATTGTAATATCAGCTTTTAAAATTGTTTACATTCTAGCAACCAATTGTATCGCTAGAAATGTTTGTGTCTCAGAAATCAACAGAATTCTGCACAGTCAGAACTTTGCTTTATGACTATCAAACCGTATGGTGAAATCCTGCTGAAGTTTCCGTGAGCAAGATGCACGTTTGTGATCAGAAGCTTGTCTGTTTGAATCTGGAAAAGTCTGAGTGAGAAAGTGAGTGAAAGAGAAGAGCATGAGAAGAGCTTCTCCCTCACCTAACGAGCGTTTTGGGGTTCTTGAAGGAGGTACTTACAGCATAATGAGCATTTTGGGGTTCTTGAAGGAGGTACTTATAGCATAACGAGCGTTTTGGGGTTATTGAAGGAGGTACTTACAGCATAACGAGCGTTTTGGGGTTCTTGAAGGAGGTACTTACAGCATAACGAGCGTTTTGGGGTTCTTGAAGGAGGTACTTACAGCATAACGAGCGTTTTGGGGTTCTTGAAGGAGGTACTTACAGCATAACAAGCTTTTTGGGGTTCTTGAAGGAGGTACTTACAGCATAACAAGCGTTTTGGGGTTCTTGAAGGAGGTACTTACAGCATAACGAGCGTTTTGGGGTTCTTGAAGGAGGTACTTACAGCATAACAAGTCAAGTCAAGTCAAATTTTATTTATATAGCACCTTTCATACACAAGGCAATTCAAGGTGCTTTACAAAAAATAATCGAAAAAACAAGCAGCAAAGCAATGCACATATAAAAAACACATAAAAAACACAGCCGACAGTTTTAGTTAAAATATATACTCAAATTAACAAACATGAAACATTATTTCTGTTTTAAATAAGTTACAAGGCACTCTTCAGTATTATTATTACATGTACAGTCCATTTGTTGGAAATGTACAGGAATCTTTTTTTTTAATTACAGGCCGAGAGAGGCAGTAGTTTAGTAGCAGTTAAAAGCAAGAGTAAACATAAAGGTCTTTAGCTTGGATTTAAAAATAGGCAGAGTAGGGGCAGATCTAATGTGTTCAGGGAGTTTGTTCCAGTTATGAGAGGCATAGTGGGAGAACGCGGCTTCACCATGTTTTGATTTGGTCCTCGGGACAATTAGTAGACCAGTGCCTGAAGATCTCAGGGATCTGGATGGTTCATAGTGTAGAAGCATTTCAGAGATGTAGTGTGGGCCTGACCCGTTGAGAGATTTGTAAACTATTAGCAGAATTTTAAAGTCTATTCTAAGATTTACTGGCAGCCAATGCAGGGATTTGAGAACTGGTGTAATGTGTTCAGCTTTCAAGTTCAAGTTCAAGTAGTTTATTGTCATATGTATAATACAATGTATAATACAATGAAATTCTTTATGCTTTGAGCACCCTCAGCCTTACATACACAAGGACATGGTCACAAAGACCGACAGAAAAAGGGTGTAGACCTACATAACTATGTAGGCTACACGTGATACAGACATGTCTGTACACAGTACGTGTAGACATAACACAAACCACAATACACACAATACTTTCTTGGTTCTTGTTAGAACTCTAGCAGCCGCATTCTGAATGAGCTGTAGTTGTTTAATAGCTTTTTTGGGAAGACCATTGAAAAGACTGTTGCAGTAGTCTAGCCTGCTAGAAATGAAAGCATGAATTAGTTTTTCAAGATCTTGTTTGGACATGTAGCCTCTAATCCTTGCTATATTTTTTAGATGATAGAAGGCAGATTTTCTTATAAGCTTGATGTGGGAGTTGAAATTTAGATCAGAGTCAATAATAATGCCAAGATTTTTTACCTGGTCCTTTGGCTTCAAAGATAGGGATTCGAGGTGAGCAGTAACTTTGAGCCTATCTTCTTTTTTGCCGAAGACAATTACCGTAAATTCCGGACTATAAGACGCACCGGTCTATAAGCCGCACCTTCAAAGGTGACTATTTTTTTCTTCTATAAGCCGCACCGGTCTATAAGCCGCGGGTGTTTTGATGTTTAATTACCATATGTAAGGCTTCGTGCACAGAGGGGATTGTCGGGATCGATGGCTGTTTGGGGAAGCTCCCATTTATTAACATTTCAACAAAACAAAAGTCAGGTCACTAATCCCCAGACAAAATCACACATTGTGGTATTTTTTGTTTTTTTTACAGTGCACACAGTGTCCGCGGTGTGGTGAAAAGAGGGCAAGAGAGGAAATTAAAACAGAAGTGGATTTATAGTTAGAAAGAGTGCTAAAGAAGAGAGAATTCCGTTTTTTATTTTTTTATTTTAGTTACTCACAGTACTATTGACCAGTCCAACTCAAAAGATATTCGGCAGTTTCACTTTGAGCTCTTGTTCCGCCGCTGGGCACACAGTGTCCGCGGTGTGGTGAAAAGAGGGCAAGAGAGGAAATTAAAACAGAAGTGGATTTATAGTTAGAAAGAGTGCTAAAGATAGTCCGGTCTGGTTATGACGAGTCTCGCTGGGTACAGTACGCCAAAGCGATATCCATTGACTCGATGATGCTGTTGTATGTTGCGCGTTTCTGTTGCACCAACGCGGAGAGGTCCTGCCGGACGAAAAAGCGAAAAAGCTGCTTCTTCCCCGCAGCCTGGAGGATGAGTTGACGGTCGGGCCAGCGGAGTAGGCAGATGAAGATGGCCCTCGGTGGCAGGCCGGGGTCTGGACGTGGCCGAGGCGCCCGGTGTGCGGGAGAAAGGAGGAGGAGGAGAAACCGCCACCTCCACAGCCAGCCACCTCACACACCCCAACTGTTTAATAGTGCCCGGCTCGCATGCCTCTCGGTCGGCTGGCCGGACAATATGCACCCCGCTGCAGCAGCAGCTTCGGGAGGTTTTCTCACTGTGTTCGGGACTTCGGCTCTAACTCGGCCAGATGGCTGGACACGAGTGAAACTCTTCACGGTTGCATTATTTTCTTTAGTGAGTGAGTGGATGGACTTCTGCACGTTTTCAAACTTGTTTTCAAGCTGCTCAAAACCTCTGAGCGATGTCGGACTTAATCGATAGTGTTTCACGGAGTAAAAGTTTAGCCCAAGCGGTGTATCTCCAGCCTCCAGCAGGTGAGTCATTTCCTCATTCATGGCGTGATTGCTTCGTCTTTTTCTTTCTGCTTACCTGTGTTGTGTTATGTTATGTTATGTTATGTTGTTAAAAGAGGGCAAGAGAGGAAATTAAAACAGAAGTGGATTTATAGTTAGAAAGAGTGCTAAAAAAGAGAGATTTTTTTTTTTTTTTGGAAAAAATCCATAGATAAGACGCACCGTTATATAAGCCGCAGGGGGCAAAAAAGGCCAAAAAACGGGAAAAAAGCCGCGGCTTATAGTCCGGAATTTACGGTATCTCTGTTTTGTCTTTATTAAGACAAAACAAGCGTTTTGGGGTTCTTGAAGGAGGTACTTACAGCATAACAAGCTTTTTGGGGTTCTTGAAGGAGGTACTTACAGCATAACAAGCGTTTTGGGGTTCTTGAAGGAGGTACTTACAGCATAACAAGCTTTTTGGGGTTCTTGAAGGAGGTACTTACAGCATAACAAGCATTTTGGGGTTCTTTAAGGAGGTACTTACAGCACAAGTGTGGCCATTTTTCATTTTCCAGCAGACTGATTGAATCTCAACAAGTGCTTCACAATAGGGCCACTTACATCTCGCCTCATTTGGCTGCCAGTCTCCAATACATTCCCAACGGCCATAAATCGGCCAAAAGCTTTCTTCAACATTTTAAGAATCACTCTGTAATGAGATATATTTAATGTTCAGTTTATCCATGACCTGACAACTATTTTTTGACACATTTTACACAGCGTCACATGTGAAAGAGTAAGCAAAGAACCGCTGAAGAAATCAAAACTGTTGGAGAAAGTAAGCAAATTTTGATTTATACGTTTTACATGTACAGCCACATGACTCGACGAGTCACAGTTTTATTCTCTTGAGACTTGACTTGCTGCACGAAGAGAAGACTTGAGACTTGACTTGGGTTCTGGGGACTTGGGACTTCACTCTAACTTGTACTTTGATGACTTGAAAAGGTGTCTAACGTCTTGACTTGTCTATTGTGTTTGTGTAAATGACTTAGATTGAAAGTGATGAGATTTGTTCCAGCAGACGACTGAATTTAAATTCTGTTCTCTGAATTTGTATGGATTGATTACATTGATAGAAGTTGAAACAGATGATAGAAATCACACTCATGGTGCTCTTACCAAGTTGTTAACCTATTAAACCATATTACACTGAAAATATATTTATATCTATTTATATAGATATTTAGTTTTCTTTAAGATATTATTTTTCATTTCATTTATTGAGTTTAAAATTACAGGGACAGTGCACATTAATAAACATTTCTGTAAATGCGCCAGTTTAGCCAGCTTGGCTAATTTTCAACCGTAGTCCCTGGGCAGTAAGATGATAAAAACTGCTAAAACAAAAAGTACATTCAAATTAAATTAAATTGATAGTGGACTCTTGATTTGTTCAGACTTGACTTGTTCTACATTTGGACTTGAGACTTGAGTTATGTTTTAACTCCCTGGTGCTCTAGACATAGATCTAAATTTTAAATGGGGTGTTTCTGCAAAACAGCACGCATGGTCAGCCAAGCTCCTCTGGATCCAGACAGCAAAGGTTAAAAGAAACCTCCAGGAGATGTTTCCTTTGTTTCCTCGCAAAGAATTCTTCAGTCCAGTCAGATAATCTTGCTGACAGATTGCTGAAGTCGGGCAGAAGCGCGGGCCACAGCGAAGAGGACAAGACTCTGCTGGTATAAATGTAGATATCCGTCTGCTCAGGACCGTGGAGAAACCACGGGGAGGCTGCAAATTTATGGGTCATCATCTGTTTTTTAACTGCCAACCTTCAACCTTCAAAAAGCAGGACGTGCTAATGCAAGTCAATGAGCTGAATTCACCAGCGTGCCTTTTGAGAGCGTACACATTTCCAGCATGATTTCATTCATATCTATATGTATGGATGGACCCACAGGCACAGATTACAGCCATGGATCATTATGAAGACGAAGAGCCTATGAATCAAAACCTTTGCAATGACTGCGGTGATTGTCGTCGATCACTTTGATGGTTTTAGGAGGTGGAGTTGGGCTTTAATAGCAGTCATGACTCTGGAGTGTGGGGCTGACAGGGAAAGTGTATGAAGGCAAATTAAGAGTCTGAAGGATTTTACACTAAATCTGCCTCCCAGTGTGAAAGCTAAGAGTTACGTCCGCTACATTCAGCCAATGAATCGATAAGGAAAAATAATAGATGAATTCATCCTATCAAGAATCCTCCGTCCAGGTTTTTCCTTCACCTCTCCATTGGATCACCTTATCCTGTGAACGTGGTGTGTGAGCAGAGAGAGAGAGGCAGCGTAACCCTGTGAACGTGGTGTGTGAGCAGAGAGAGAGAGGCAGCGTAACCCTGTGAACGTGGTGTGTGAGCAGAGAGAGAGAGGCAGCGTAACCCTGTGAACGTGGTGTGTGAGCAGAGAGAGAGGCAGCGTAACCTGTGAACGTGGTGTGTGAGCAGAGAGAGGCAGCGTAACCCTGTGAACGTGGTGTGTGAGCAGAGAGAGCGGCAGCGTAACCCTGTGAACATGGTGTGTGAGCAGAGAGAGGCAGCGTAACCCTGTGAACGTGGTGTGTGAGCAGAGAGAGAGGCAGCGTAACCCTGTGAACATGGTGTGTGAGCAGAGAGAGAGGCAGCGTAACCCTGTGAACGTGGTGTGTGAGCAGAGAGAGAGGCAGCGTAACCCTGTGAACGTGGTGTGTGAGCAGAGAGAGAGAGGCAGCGTAACCCTGTGAACGTGGTGTGTGAGCAGAGAGAGGCAGTGTAACCTGTGAACGTGGTGTGTGAGCAGAGAGAGAGGCAGCGTAACCCTGTGAACGTGGTGTGTGAGCAGAGAGAGAGGCAGCGTAACCCTGTGAACGTGGTGTGTGAGCAGAGAGAGAGGCAGCGTAACCCTGTGAACGTGGTGTGTGAGCAGAGAGAGGCAGCGTAACCCTGTGAACGTGGTGTGTGAGCAGAGAGAGAGGCAGCGTAACCCTGTGAACGTGGTGTGTGAGCAGAGAGAGAGGCAGCGTAACCCTGTGAACGTGGTGTGTGAGCAGAGAGAGAGGCAGCGTAACCCTGTGAACGTGGTGTGTGAGCAGAGAGAGAGGCAGCGTAACCCTGTGAACGTGGTGTGTGAGCAGAGAGAGAGGCAGCGTAACCCTGTGAACGTGGTGTGTGAGCAGAGAGAGAGGCAGCGTAACCCTGTGAACGTGGTGTGTGAGCAGAGAGAGAGGCAGCGTAACCCTGTGAACGTGGTGTGTGAGCAGAGAGAGGCAGCGTAACCCTGTGAACGTGGTGTGTGAGCAGAGAGAGGCAGCGTAACCCTGTGAACGTGGTGTGTGAGCAGAGAGAGGCAGCGTAACCCTGTGAACGTGGTGTGTGAGCAGAGAGAGAGGCAGCGTAACCCTGTGAACGTGGTGTGTGAGCAGAGAGAGAGGCAGCGTAACCCTGTGAACGTGGTGTGTGAGCAGAGAGAGGCAGCGTAACCCTGTGAACGTGGTGTGTGAGCAGAGAGAGGCAGCGTAACCCTGTGAACGTGGTGTGTGAGCAGAGAGAGAGGCAGCGTAACCCTGTGAACGTGGTGTGTGAGCAGAGAGAGAGGCAGCGTAACCCTGTGAACGTGGTGTGTGAGCAGAGAGAGAGGCAGCGTAACCCTGTGAACGTGGTGTGTGAGCAGAGAGAGAGGCAGCGTAACCCTGTGAACGTGGTGTGTGAGCAGAGAGAGGCAGCGTAACCCTGTGAACGTGGTGTGTGAGCAGAGAGAGGCAGCGTAACCCTCCTGTGAACGTGGTGTGTGAGCAGAGAGAGGCAGCGTAACCCTCCTGTGAACGTGGTGTGTGAGCAGAGAGAGGCAGCGTAACCCTGTGAACGTGGTGTGTGAGCAGAGAGAGAGGCAGCGTAACCCTGTGAACGTGGTGTGTGAGCAGAGAGAGAGGCAGCGTAACCCTGTGAACGTGGTGTGTGAGCAGAGAGAGAGGCAGCGTAACCCTCTGTGAACGTGGTGTGTGAGCAGAGAGAGAGGCAGCGTAACCCTGTGAACGTGGTGTGTGAGCAGAGAGAGGCAGCGTAACCCTGTGAACGTGGTGTGTGAGCAGAGAGAGAGGCAGCGTAACCCTGTGAACGTGGTGTGTGAGCAGAGAGAGGCAGCGTAACCCTGTGAACGTGGTGTGTGAGCAGAGAGAGGCAGCGTAACCCCTGTGAACGTGGTGTGTGAGCAGAGAGAGGCAGCGTAACCCTCTGTGAACGTGGTGTGTGAGCAGAGAGAGAGGCAGCGTAACCCTGTGAACGTGGTGTGTGAGCAGAGAGAGAGGCAGCGTAACCCTCCTGTGAACGTGGTGTGTGAGCAGAGAGAGGCAGCGTAACCCTGTGAACGTGGTGTGTGAGCAGAGAGAGAGGCAGCGTAACCCTGTGAACGTGGTGTGTGAGCAGAGAGAGAGGCAGCGTAACCCTGTGAACGTGGTGTGTGAGCAGAGAGAGAGGCAGCGTAACCCTGTGAACGTGGTGTGTGAGCAGAGAGAGAGGCAGCGTAACCCTGTGAACGTGGTGTGTGAGCAGAGAGAGAGGCAGCGTAACCCTGTGAACGTGGTGTGTGAGCAGAGAGAGGCAGCGTAACCCTGTGAACGTGGTGTGTGAGCAGAGAGAGAGGCAGCGTAACCCTGTGAACGTGGTGTGTGAGCAGAGAGAGAGGCAGCGTAACCCTGTGAACGTGGTGTGTGAGCAGAGAGAGAGGCAGCGTAACCCTGTGAACGTGGTGTGTGAGCAGAGAGAGGCAGCGTAACCCTGTGAACGTGGTGTGTGAGCAGAGAGAGAGGCAGCGTAACCCTGTGAACGTGGTGTGTGAGCAGAGAGAGAGGCAGCGTAACCCTGTGAACGTGGTGTGTGAGCAGAGAGAGAGGCAGCGTAACCCTGTGAACGTGGTGTGTGAGCAGAGAGAGAGGCAGCGTAACCCTGTGAACGTGGTGTGTGAGCAGAGAGAGAGGCAGCGTAACCCTGTGAACGTGGTGTGTGAGCAGAGAGAGAGGCAGCGTAACCCTGTGAACGTGGTGTGTGAGCAGAGAGAGAGGCAGCGTAACCCTGTGAACGTGGTGTGTGAGCAGAGAGAGGCAGCGTAACCCTGTGAACGTGGTGTGTGAGCAGAGAGAGGCAGTGTAACCTGTGAACGTGGTGTGTGAGCAGAGAGAGGCAGCGTAACCCTGTGAACGTGGTGTGTGAGCAGAGAGAGAGGCAGCGTAACCCTGTGAACGTGGTGTGTGAGCAGAGAGAGAGGCAGCGTAACCCTGTGAACGTGGTGTGTGAGCAGAGAGAGGCAGCGTAACCCTGTGAACGTGGTGTGTGAGCAGAGAGAGAGGCAGCGTAACCCTGTGAACGTGGTGTGTGAGCAGAGAGAGAGGCAGCGTAACCCTGTGAACGTGGTGTGTGAGCAGAGAGAGAGGCAGCGTAACCCTGTGAACGTGGTGTGTGAGCAGAGAGAGAGGCAGCGTAACCCTGTGAACGTGGTGTGTGAGCAGAGAGAGAGGCAGCGTAACCCTGTGAACGTGGTGTGTGAGCAGAGAGAGGCAGCGTAACCCTGTGAACGTGGTGTGTGAGCAGAGAGAGGCAGCGTAACCCTGTGAACGTGGTGTGTGAGCAGAGAGAGGCAGCGTAACCCTGTGAACGTGGTGTGTGAGCAGAGAGAGAGGCAGCGTAACCCTGTGAACGTGGTGTGTGAGCAGAGAGAGAGGCAGCGTAACCCTGTGAACGTGGTGTGTGAGCAGAGAGAGAGGCAGCGTAACCCTGTGAACGTGGTGTGTGAGCAGAGAGAGAGGCAGCGTAACCCTGTGAACGTGGTGTGTGAGCAGAGAGAGGCAGCGTAACCCTGTGAACGTGGTGTGTGAGCAGAGAGAGGCAGCGTAACCCTCCTGTGAACGTGGTGTGTGAGCAGAGAGAGGCAGCGTAACCCTCCTGTGAACGTGGTGTGTGAGCAGAGAGAGGCAGCGTAACCCTGTGAACGTGGTGTGTGAGCAGAGAGAGAGGCAGCGTAACCCTGTGAACGTGGTGTGTGAGCAGAGAGAGAGGCAGCGTAACCCTGTGAACGTGGTGTGTGAGCAGAGAGAGAGGCAGCGTAACCCTCCTGTGAACGTGGTGTGTGAGCAGAGAGAGAGGCAGCGTAACCCTGTGAACGTGGTGTGTGAGCAGAGAGAGGCAGCGTAACCTGTGAACGTGGTGTGTGAGCAGAGAGAGAGGCAGCGTAACCCTGTGAACGTGGTGTGTGAGCAGAGAGAGGCAGCGTAACCCTGTGAACGTGGTGTGTGAGCAGAGAGAGGCAGCGTAACCCTGTGAATGTGGTGTGTGAGCAGAGAGAGGCAGCGTAACCCTCCTGTGAACGTGGTGTGTGAGCAGAGAGAGAGGCAGCGTAACCCTGTGAACGTGGTGTGTGAGCAGAGAGAGAGGCAGCGTAACCCTGTGAACGTGGTGTGTGAGCAGAGAGAGGCAGCGTAACCCTGTGAACGTGGTGTGTGAGCAGAGAGAGGCAGCGTAACCCTGTGAACGTGGTGTGTGAGCAGAGAGAGAGGCAGCGTAACCCTGTGAACGTGGTGTGTGAGCAGAGAGAGAGGCAGCGTAACCCTGTGAACGTGGTGTGTGAGCAGAGAGAGGCAGCGTAACCCTACTGTGAACGTGGTGTGTGAGCAGAGAGAGAGGCAGCGTAACCCTGTGAACGTGGTGTGTGAGCAGAGAGAGAGGCAGCGTAACCTGTGAACGTGGTGTGTGAGCAGAGAGAGAGGCAGCGTAACCTGAGCCCCAGCAGACAGGTCCAGATAAGACCCAAAGGCATCTCGTCTTCTCTGTCAGGCTGAGGGGGGTAATTCCAGGTGTGGACAGACAGAGCTGTAGGACAGACAGAGCTGTAGGACAGACAGAGCTGCTGCACCATTGGCTGAGCTTGGTCTCCATCACAGAGACAATGTTTCTAAAGGAGCTGTGGCAGGAAGCAGGGCTCGAGAGGTAAACCTGTAATGTAGCACGTAAGAGTTGGCCGTACCTGTTGAGGAATAGCAGACTCAGGAACGGCTCCTTCCCTCCGCTTTGTGGATGGAGTCTACCTCGATGCACCCGCAGATTGGGATTTTCGTTCCTAGGAACCTCTTGAAACCTTGGATCATCTCAGCCTGGCTTATGTACAAGCAGCGCTTACTTGAGCAGCGCTTTCCTCCTGAAGTCGGTACATATCTGAAGAATCTACTTGAGAGAAGACTTGGACATGAGTGACTTGTGAAGACCACCGTTAGGAGAAAATTCAAGTGACTCTACTTTGTTGTGAGGACCTGCGTATCGAGCAGCACCCTGCCATGCCATCCTCTTGTATTTCCCTGAGAAGGGTGGTCTTCAGGAGGTACAGGCAGGTTCCTCTGACGGAGGCCGATGGAGCCTTCCACTACCGTCGACCCGCAAACAGGAGATCTCTTCTGAACTGTGGTAGGTCGCATGCACCTCCAGGGTCTTTTAATATGCAATATTGAAAAGTGTAATTATGAACCGGTTTTATCCATCTGAGAGACACATGAATACTGTATGTGCATGTCGCTGATTTCCAAATGATTATTGTTTGTTTTAATCTGCTCAGTGGGTGGGGACTTACTACTGTACATCAAGACAATGTATTATCTATCTATCTGTCTATTGTTTCAATAAACAATAAAATCATCTTATGACATCACTGATGATGTCATAGGCATTGTGACATCATCAGTGATCTCATAAATCATCTTATATGAGCGAGTGACTGAGAGGCCATGCAGCAGCCAAGCTGCGGGCGAGGCCGTGCAGCGCCTGAGCTGCTTATGCGAGCTGCAGGGCCAGCTCGGCGAGCTGCAGGGCGAGCCCAGGAATCGAGCGCACGCAGCACGAGATGAAATATGAATCCATAGTAGAAAACGTCATTTTCTGAGTAAATCCCCACACCGAGTTACTTCCTTGTTTACCTGTAAAGAGCGCTCCCGCTGTACACAGCGCATGTGCTGTATGCTGCGAATGCCTGGCGGCCATGTTTAGAAAGTAATTCCAGCGATATATTTAACATAAAAAAAAGATAATTTATCTGCATTTGGATTAATATTTCATCGCGTGGTTCTCTACCTGAAGCACAACATGTATTTTGGTGCTATTAGATGTTTTTGCTTATTTTGAACAGGTGTACCATTGGCCTCCATTCTATGGTGATACTAACTAACTTCACGACAGTAGCTCACTGTATATTGCGTGGGCAGTGACGGTACTCCAGAAAAAGTGCCGTATGCCTTTAAGGGACCGTTTCTAAACACTAGCTCTTCAACACCCACACATTACTGCAGGAATCAAACCTGTGATCTTTTGATTACGGGACTGTTTCTAAACACATTACTGCAGGAATCAAACCTGTGATCTTTTGATTACGGGACTGTTTCTGAACACATTACTGCAGGAATCAAACCTGTGATCTTTTGATTACGGGACTGTTTCTAAACACATTACTGCAGGAATCAAACCTGTGATCTTTTGGTTACGGGACCTTTTTCTAAACACATTACTGCAGGAATCAAACCTGTGATCTTTTGATTATGGGACTGTTTCTAAACACATTACTGCAGGAATCAAACCTGTGATCTTTTGGTTACGGGACCTTTTTCTAAACACATTACTGCAGGAATCAAACCTGTGATCTTTTGATTACGGGACTGTTTCTGAACACATTACTGCAGGAATCAAACCTGTGATCTTTTGGTTACGGGACCTTTTTCTAAACACATTACTGCAGGAATCAAACCTGTGATCTTTTGATTACGGGACTGTTTCTAAACACATTACTGCAGGAATCAAACCTGTGATCTTTTGGTTACGGGACCTTTTTCTAAACACATTACTGCAGGAATCAAACCTGTGATCTTTTGATTATGGGACTGTTTCTAAACACATTACTGCAGGAATCAAACCTGTGATCTTTTGGTTACGGGACCTTTTTCTAAACACATTACTGCAGGAATCAAACCTGTGATCTTTTGATTACGGGACTGTTTCTGAACACATTACTGCAGGAATCAAACCTGTGATCTTTTGGTTACGGGACCTTTTTCTAAACACATTACTGCAGGAATCAACCCTGTGATCTTTTGGTTACGGGACTGTTTCTGAACACATTACTGCAGGAATCAAACCTGTGATCTTTTGATTACGGGACTGTTTCTAAACACATTACTGCAGGAATCAAACCTGTGATCTTTTGATTACGGGACTGTTTCTGAACACATTACTGCAGGAATCAACCCTGTGATCTTTTGGTTACGGGACTGTTTCTGAACACATTACTGCAGGAATCAAACCTGTGATCTTTTGGTTACGGGACTGTTTCTGAACACATTACTGCAGGAATCAAACCTGTGATCTTTTGATTACGGGACTGTTTCTAAACACATTACTGCAGGAATCAAACCTGTGATCTTTTGATTACGGGACCGTTTCTAAACACATTACTGCAGGAATCAAACCTGTGATCTTTTGATTACAGGACCGTTTCTGAACACATTACTGCAGGAATCAAACCTGTGATCTTTTGGTTACGGGACCTTTTTCTAAACACATTACTGCAGGAATCAAACCTGTGATCTTTTGATTATGGGACTGTTTCTAAACACATTACTGCAGGAATCAAACCTGTGATCTTTTGGTTACGGGACTGTTTCTAAACACATTACTGCAGGAATCAAACCTGTGATCTTTTGATTACGGGACTGTTTCTAAACACATTACTGCAGGAATCAAACCTGTGATCTTTTGGTTACGGGACCTTTTTCTAAACACATTACTGCAGGGATCAAACCTGTGATCTTTTGGTTACGGGACCTTTTTCTAAACACATTACTGCAGGAATCAAACCTGTGATCTTTTGATTACGGGACTGTTTCTAAACACATTACTGCAGGAATCAAACCTGTGATCTTTTGGTTACGGGACCTTTTTCTAAACACATTACTGCAGGGATCAAACCTGTGATCTTTTGGTTACGGGACCTTTTTCTAAACACATTACTGCAGGAATCAAACCTGTGATCTTTTGATTACGGGACTGTTTCTAAACACATTACTGCAGGAATCAAACCTGTGATCTTTTGATTACGGGACTGTTTCTAAACACATTACTGCAGGAATCAAACCTGTGATCTTTTGGTTACGGGACTGTTTCTGAACACATTACTGCAGGAATCAAACCTGTGATCTTTTGATTACGGGACTGTTTCTAAACACATTACTGCAGGAATCAAACCTGTGATCTTTTGATTACGGGACTGTTTCTAAACACATTACTGCAGGAATCAAACCTGTGATCTTTTGATTATGGGACCGTTTCTGAACACATTACTGCAGGAATCAAACCTGTGATCTTTTGATTACGGGACTGTTTCTAAACACATTACTGCAGGAATCAAACCTGTGATCTTTTGGTTACGGGACTGTTTCTAAACACATTACTGCAGGAATCAAACCTGTGATCTTTTGATTACGGGACTGTTTCTAAACACATTCCTGCAGGAATCAAACCTGTGATCTTTTGGTTACGGGACCGTTTCTAAACACATTACTGCAGGAATCAAACCTGTGATCTTTTGGTTACGGGACTGTTTCTAAACACATTACTGCAGGAATCAAACCTGTGATCTTTTGGTTACGGGACTGTTTCTGAACACATTACTGCAGGAATCAAACCTGTGATCTTTTGATTACGGGACTGTTTCTGAACACATTACTGCAGGAATCAAACCTGTGATCTTTTGATTACGGGACTGTTTCTAAACACATTACTGCAGGAATCAAACCTGTGATCTTTTGATTACGGGACTGTTTCTAAACACATTACTGCAGGAATCAAACCTGTGATCTTTTGATTACGGGACTGTTTCTAAACACATTACTGCAGGAATCAAACCTGTGATCTTTTGATTACGGGACTGTTTCTAAACACATTACTGCAGGAATCAAACCTGTGATCTTTTGATTACGGGACTGTTTCTAAACACATTACTGCAGGAATCAAACCTGTGATCTTTTGATTACGGGACTGTTTCTAAACACATTACTGCAGGAATCAAACCTGTGATCTTTTGATTACGGGACCGTTTCTAAACACATTACTGCATGAATCAAACCTGTGATCTTTTGATTACGGGACCGTTTCTAAACACATTACTGCAGGAATCAAACCTGTGATCTTTTGATTACGGGACTGTTTCTAAACACATTACTGCAGGAATCAAACCTGTGATCTTTTGGTTACGGGACCGTTTCTAAACACATTACTGCATGAATCAAACCTGTGATCTTTTGATTACGGGACCGTTTCTAAACACATTACTGCAGGAATCAAACCTGTGATCTTTTGATTACGGGACCGTTTCTAAACACATTACTGCAGGAATCAAACCTGTGATCTTTTGATTACGGGACTGTTTCTAAACACATTACTGCAGGAATCAAACCTGTGATCTTTTGATTACGGGACTGTTTCTGAACACATTACTGCAGGAATCAAACCTGTGATCTTTTGATTACGGGACTGTTTCTAAACACATTACTGCAGGAATCAAACCTGTGATCTTTTGATTACGGGACTGTTTCTAAACACATTACTGCAGGAATCAAACCTGTGATCTTTTGATTACGGGACTGTTTCTAAACACATTACTGCAGGAATCAAACCTGTGATCTTTTGATTACGGGACTGTTTCTAAACACATTACTGCAGGAATCAAACCTGTGATCTTTTGGTTACGGGACTGTTTCTAAACACATTACTGCAGGAATCAAACCTGTGATCTTTTGGTTACGGGACTGTTTCTAAACACATTACTGCAGGAATCAAACCTGTGATCTTTTGATTACGGGACTGTTTCTGAACACATTACTGCAGGAATCAAACCTGTGATCTTTTGATTACGGGACTGTTTCTGAACACATTACTGCAGGAATCAAACCTGTGATCTTTTGATTACGGGACTGTTTCTAAACACATTACTGCAGGAATCAAACCTGTGATCTTTTGATTACGGGACTGTTTCTGAACACATTACTGCAGGAATCAAACCTGTGATCTTTTGATTACGGGACTGTTTCTAAACACATTCCTGCAGGAATCAAACCTGTGATCTTTTGGTTACGGGACCGTTTCTAAACACATTACTGCAGGAATCAAACCTGTGATCTTTTGGTTACGGGACTGTTTCTAAACACATTACTGCAGGAATCAAACCTGTGATCTTTTGGTTACGGGACTGTTTCTGAACACATTACTGCAGGAATCAAACCTGTGATCTTTTGATTACGGGACTGTTTCTAAACACATTACTGCAGGAATCAAACCTGTGATCTTTTGGTTACGGGACTGTTTCTGAACACATTACTGCAGGAATCAAACCTGTGATCTTTTGGTTACGGGACTGTTTCTGAACACATTAATGCAGGAATCAAACCTGTGATCTTTTGATTACGGGACTGTTTCTGAACACATTAATGCAGGAATCAAACCTGTGATCTTTTGATTACGGGACTGTTTCTGAACACATTACTGCAGGAATCAAACCTGTGATCTTTTGGTTACGGGACTGTTTCTAAACACATTACTGCAGGAATCAAACCTGTGATCTTTTGGTTACGGGACTGTTTCTGAACACATTACTGCAGGAATCAAACCTGTGATCTTTTGGTTACGGGACTGTTTCTGAACACATTACTGCAGGAATCAAACCTGTGATCTTTTGGTTACGGGACTGTTTCTGAACACATTACTGCAGGAATCAAACCTGTGATCTTTTGATTATGGGACTGTTTCTGAACACATTACTGCAGGAATCAAACCTGTGATCTTTTGATTACGGGACTGTTTCTGAACACATTACTGCAGGAATCAAACCTGTGATCTTTTGATTATGGGACCGTTTCTGAACACATTACTGCAGGAATCAAACCTGTGATCTTTTGGTTACGGGACCTTTTTCTAAACACATTACTGCAGGAATCAAACCTGTGATCTTTTGGTTACGGGACTGTTTCTGAACACATTACTGCAGGAATCAAACCTGTGATCTTTTGATTACGGGACTGTTTCTAAACACATTACTGCAGGAATCAAACCTGTGATCTTTTGGTTACGGGACATTTTTCTAAACACATTACTGCAGGGATCAAACCTGTGATCTTTTGGTTACGGGACCTTTTTCTAAACACATTACTGGAGGAATCAAACCTGTGATCTTTTGATTACGGGACTGTTTCTGAACACATTACTGCAGGAATCAAACCTGTGATCTTTTGATTACGGGACTGATTCTGAACACATTACTGCAGGAATCAAACCTGTGATCTTTTGATTACGGGACCGTTTCTAAACACATTACTGCAGGAATCAAACCTGTGATCTTTTGGTTACGGGACCGTTTCTAAACACATTACTGCAGGAATCAAACCTGTGATCTTTTGGTTACGGGACCTTTTTCTAAACACATTACTGCAGAAATCAAACCTGTGATCTTTTGGTTACGGGACCTTTTTCTAAACACATTACTGCAGGAATCAAACCTGTGATCTTTTGATTACGGGACTGTTTCTGAACACATTACTGCAGGAATCAAACCTGTGATCTTTTGATTACGGGACCGTTTCTGAACACATTACTGCAGGAATCAAACCTGTGATCTTTTGATTACGGGACTGTTTCTAAACACATTACTGCAGGAATCAAACCTGTGATCTTTTGATTACGGGACCGTTTCTAAACACATTACTGCAGGAATCAAACCTGTGATCTTTTGATTACGGGACCGTTTCTAAACACATTACTGCAGGAATCAAACCTGTGATCTTTTGGTTACGGGACCTTTTTCTAAACACTAGTACACTCTGCCAGGTCTTCTCTGCTCTTCTCAGAGTTTTCCATGCTGGGAGAATCTCCTCCAGGCAGGCAATAAGTGCTATTATATCATAGTCACACACACACACACACACACACACACACACACACACACACACACACACACACACACACACACACGACACGCTCCTCCTTACAGCCATTCATTTTCACCTTCAGTGGTTGTGGAGGAGAATAATGAGGATGGAAATAGACTGTTGTCATATCTCCTCTCTCTCTCTCTCCAGCTCTGTCCTCAGGCTGCTGTCCTCGAACGCCCCGCGCGCTGACGCACACTCTCCACCAGGTGCTTTCTATTGATCTGCACCAGTCTGCAAGCATTGATGTTGCTCTTTAATCGTCACATGATGCAACCACACGACAACGCATGCACACACATGTTTGGTGGTGGCACACACACGTGCACACACGTGTGTGCAACCACATGACAACACATGCACACACGTGTGTGCAACCACATGACAACACATGCACACACGTGTTTGCAACCACATGACAACACATGCACACACGTGTTTGCAACCACACGACAACACATGCACACATGTGTTTGCAACCACACGACAACACATGCACACACGTGTTTGCAACCACATGACAACACATGCACACACGTGTTTGCAACCACATGACAACACATGCACACACGTGTTTGCAACCACATGACAACACATGCACACACGTGTTTGCAACCACATGACAACACATGCACACACGTGTTTGCAACCACATGACAACACATGCACACACGTGTTTGCAACCACATGACAACACATGCACACACGTGTTTGCAACCACACGACAACACATGCACACACGTGTTTGCAACCACATGACAACACATGCACACACGTGTTTGCAACCACATGACAACACATGCACACACGTGTTTGCAACCACATGACAACACATGCACACACGTGTTTGCAACCCCTGACAACACATGCACACACGTGTTTGCAACCACATGACAACACATGCACACACGTGTTTGCAACCACACGACAACACATGCACACACGTGTTTGCAACCACATGACAACACATGCACACACGTGTTTGCAACCACACGACAACACATGCACACACGTGTTTGCAACCACATGACAACACATGCACACACGTGTTTGCAACCACACGACAACACATGCACACACGTGTTTGCAACCACATGACAACACATGCACACACGTGTTTGCAACCACATGACAACACATGCACACACGTGTTTGCAACCACACGACAACACGTGCACACATGTGTTTGCAACCACATGACAACACATGCACACACGTGTTTGGTGGTGGCACACACACATGCACACACGTGTTTGCAACCGTGGTGCTGATGATGATGGTAGCTGGACTCCACAGTTTTCCTGCACGTGTCCAGTAAACAAAGTGGCACAACATTGCAGACAGTGAGAAATCTCTCAGTTTAGATTTGTTTTGTGAGCCTGCAGCGTCTGTCTGTGTTGTTATGTTTAGATTTGTTTTGTGAGCCTGCAGCGTCTGTCTGTGTTGTTATGTTTAGATTTGTTTTGTGAGCCTGCAGTGTCTGTCTGTGTTGTTATGTTTAGATTTGTTTTGTGAGCCTGCAGCGTCTGTCTGTGTTGTTATGTTTAGATTTGTTGTGTGAGCCTGCAGCGTCTGTCTGTGTTGTTATGTTTAGATTTGTTTTGTGAGCCTGCAGCGTCTGTCTGTGTTGTTATGTTTAGATTTGTTGTGTGAGCCTGCAGCGTCTGTCTGTGTTGTTATGTTTAGATTTGTTTTGTGAGCCTGCAGCGTCTGTCTGTGTTGTTATGTTTAGATTTGTTGTGTGAGCCTGCAGCGTCTGTCTGTGTTGTTATGTTTAGATTTGTTTTGTGAGCCTGCAGCGTCTGTCTGTGTTGTTATGTTTAGATTTGTTTTGTGAGCCTGCAGCGTCTGTCTGTGTTGTTATGTTTAGATTTGTTGTGTGAGCCTGCAGCGTCTGTCTGTGTTGTTATGTTTAGATTTGTTTTGTGAGCCTGCAGCGTCTGTCTGTGTTGTTATGTTTAGATTTGTTTTGTGAGCCTGCAGCGTCTGTCTGTGTTGTTATGTTTAGATTTGTTTTGTGAGCCTGCAGCGTCTGTCTGTGTTGTTATGTTTAGATTTGTTTTGTGAGCCTGCAGCGTCTGTCTGTGTTGTTATGGATGACGCAGAGAGGCTTCTTTGTGTCGTGTAAAGTGACACCGTGTTGTGAGACGGACGGACAGCTCGCGCCGTTACTGTTGACGGCGCTCACATTTCAGTCACTTCCTGTTCCTGTGCCTGAGCTTTCATCTCCTTCCACCTCCAAGATGCCATTCAGAAGTTATTCCAGCATCCAATTTAGGAAATATTGGCATAATATTCACGAGGAGATTGACCTGAATTGAGATTGAAAATAGGCTTTGCAAGTACATACATAATACAACAAATGACCTGAAGGAAGGAATTGAATTTGAATTGAGTGAAAGGAGGATAGCCCCGTCCGTCCAACAGACACAAATACAGAATTGTAAAACACAAACAAAACAGCACTACATCATACATGCATACGTACAAAATACAAAACAGCACTACATCATATATACAACATCATACAGCAGCACTACATCATACATGCATACAAACAGCACTACATCATACATGCATACGTACAAAATACCACAACATGGACATATTCAATCCAAATCTTACCATTATGCTTTATTATAACGACCTGCTACTATCTGCAACTTTTATAGTTTTAGATCATTTTGATGTCTCATGTTATCTCAGTCTCTGTCACCTCATTTCATTGAATGAATACAAACATTATGCTCTTGTAACAGAGCAAACACTGTCAAGTGTGTGTGTGTGTGTGTGTGTGTGTGTGTGTGTGTGCGTGTGCGTGCGTGCGTGTGTGTGTGTGTGTGTGTGTGTGTGTGTGTCTGTGTGTGTGTCTGTGTGTGTGTGTGTGTGTGTGTGTGTGTGTGAGTGTGAGAGAGAGAGAGAGAGACAGATCTTAATGAGCACGGGAGGAAGCAGAGAGAGCGTGTTCTTCATGCAGTGCTTCTGAGCACGCGTCATGCTACTGTAGCTGCTCAGCTGTCTTTCAGCAGATGCACGCTGTGTCTTCTGATGATGGCATGTTCTGCTGATGGGAGGTTCTGCTGATGGGAGGTTCTGCTGATGGGAGGTTCTGCTGATGGCACATTCTGTTGATGGCAGGTTCTGCTGGTGGCAGGTTCTGCTGATGGGAGGTTCTGCTGATGGCACATTCTGTTGATGGCAGGTTCTGCTGATGGCAGGTTCTGCTGATGGGAGGTTCTGATGATGGCAGGTTCTGCTGGTGGCAGGTTCTGCTGATGGGAGGTTCTGCTGATGGCAGGTTCTGCTAATGGCAGGTTCTGCTGAAGGCAGGTTCTGCTGATGGCAGGTTCTGCGGATGGCATGTTCTGCTGATGGCAGGTTCTGCTAATGGCAGGTTCTGCAGGTTCTAATAACGGTTGAATGGGGTTTCTTAGCACTGTGAAGGTCACCTCAAAGCAAGTGTTTGGCAGTGTGTTATCAAGTCATGTGACGCTTTATTGACTAACTCTGCTGGCGACTGGCAGGAAGTGACATCAGAGGAACTTATCTCCGCCCACACCCGTCTCTGGCACAGTGACGACCCACCATTCTCCAGGCAGGACTTTGAGCACTTTCATGTATATTCTCCCTCTTCCTGGTGAGTTGCACTTACAGAACTTGAATGAATCAGTCTTTTCTATTCAGATCAACATTCCTGGATGGTCAGAGCAGTGGACTAACTTCTGTACAAGCGATGTCAGGCCTTCACTAGGTGGAGCTCTTCTACAAGCTGCTGCTGTCTGTTTAAGTTGCTCAAAAGTCAAATGACATCTGTGCAGTTAATTGAGGTGTTTATAGTTGGGCGAGTACCATTAAGCCTGGCTGATGACAGTAACTGAGGGATTAGAGTAACTGATTACTTTAAGTGATTTAGAGTACTGCAGGGCACAGCCGTGCCTGGCCTTCATGTTGCAGGTAATTGCAGGATCTGTAATGAATGCGTTGCAGGCCGGGCTGGGGGAAATAGGCTCTGTGACGACGTTTAAAGACATTTATTAATCTGCAGGCTCCCCGGGGGCAGCCGGTGAGCTCTCATGCGCGCCGTGGAGGGAATGAATAACGGGCGAGGTGTTAAGGTGACCCAGCTTCACCTGCGAGGGCGTGAAGGTGCGCCACAGGGGGACTCTGGGAAAAACTGTCTGAGCAGGGGCACCTGGGAAATGAAGTCCTCCGCCTCTGTAAAGTTCATTTTGCGAGTGTGACGACTGGAGAGGTCGTTTGTCACACAGACTGTTGGAGGTAATGATGATGAATGGCGTTTACATAGTGCCCTCTCCTCTCGCTCCTTCAATCTTCTGAGCGTGGTGTGCAGTGTGCAGAGGAAACAGCTCACAGCTTACCGGTGATATAGGAGTTCCTAAAATGATGTTCACACAGGTTGATTAAAGTCCAGCTGAAGTGATTTTAGATCATACCATGGCCATAGAGTGCACCTATTTAACAATGTATGCTAAAGAAAATCACAAAAATCAAATTTTGTTGGTTTTCCACATGAAAAGTCAACCATGTTGTCTTCATTCATAACTTCATGCAGCTAGTACTATCAAAT
This sequence comes from Poromitra crassiceps, assembly GCF_964638095.1. Taxonomy (NCBI): domain Eukaryota; kingdom Metazoa; phylum Chordata; class Actinopteri; order Beryciformes; family Melamphaidae; genus Poromitra; species Poromitra crassiceps. The sequence continues at coordinate 9,595,687 of NC_139639.1, forward strand.
TTCAACCAATAATATCATGACATGACAGCTGTCAATCAATTCTTCATGGCCAAGAGAAAATTCCGAGCAGACAACATGGCTGCCTACATAGGCAGACTTTGCTAGCCTATAAATGTGAATATACTTAGCCAATAAATATGTAACATACAAAATAAAATTAATGTTAATGTCTTCATTTAACACATTGACTGCCAGCCGTTTTTTTCTTGCTGTAGGTAGCTTCTGCCAAGCCGTTTTTTGAGGATTGTGGCTCATTTTACAGGAGCCGAGAATTATTTTCTGCTTGGAGTTTGTGAACATACAATATCTCAAAAGTACTAATAGAATGTGTACTTTCTCTGTCTAAAAGAGTTAGTTTGTAGAGTTAGTAGTTATGTAAGCATTAGCAGTTGAATACAGCATGGTTTTAGCGTCAGAAAGAATATTCAGAGATAAACAGCTTTTTGTGAAATTCGATAGAACTGTCACTTTAACCATTCATTTTTGGCTCTCTCTCTCTCTCTCTCTCCCTCCCCCTCTCGCTCTCTCTCTCTCTCTCTCTCTCTCCCCCTCGCTCTCCCTCCCTCTCTCTCTCTCTCTCTCTCTCTCTCCCTCCCTCTCGCTCTCCCTCCCTCTCTCTCTCTCTCTCCCTCCCTCTCGGGAGGGAGACGCACTAGGTTTAATCCTAGTGAGAGGGGGAGAGGGAGAGAGAGAGAGAGAGAGAGAGGGAGGGAGGGAGAGAGAGAGAGCGAGAGAGAGAGAGAGAGAGAGAGAGAGGGAGAGAGCGAGAGGCAGAGTTGTTCAACTCCTCCCTCTTCTTGCCTGCAGCGGCCGTCACAGTCTCAGTGCTTTTGCTGCTGTCCTGTGCCTGTCGATCTGCACGGCTGCTGTTTGAGGAAGTCGGCATGGACTCGCTTGCTTCTTGGAGTTTTGGTTGAGAGAAGCTTTTGCGATTCTGGTCATATTTATGCTGCGTGTTTCAAAGTGTGTTCCACCTGTAATGTATTATGTAAATTTGCAATCCCGTATCGCCAGCAATCAGCGCGAAAATAAAAGCGCCTTCGCCAATCCACCTTCATGAGAATGGCTTCAGTCACACTGCTTTTTGCTTGCCTTCCTCCTTCCTTGTCGCCACTTAGTGGGTCGGTGGAATGGGTTGTACACGTTGTACACGTCCAATACCTATATAAGAGATGTAAAAGGCTTAGATGCACAACCTACCGTCAAAAAAAAAAAATCGATTTTTTTGACGAGTACACTCGTCGCTGGCAGTTAACAGCTGGATTGTGTTTGACGAGTACACTCGTCGCTGGCAATCAAGGTGTTAATATAGATGCAAATTACATAATTTACGTAATTTGGCTGATTAACTCACATTCCGAGGCTCGTCATACATTTGGTAGTCTCGCTAGCCAGCCTCTCTTCCTTTCCGTCAGAGAGTCTGGCGTCGTGGAAACAGGCAACGGGGATCAGCCCTCCCCTGCTCTAAAGCTGCTCTCCCATTCGAGCGGCTGTTTCGGTGGCAGCAGGATATCCGCTCCCCCACTTGCAAGCTCTGTCACGCGCTCTGTCATTGGCTCCGACCATGTCAATCAGCTCCCATGTGTGTCGCTGTAATGCTCCCGGCCGCCGAATGTGAAAACAACGACGCTAACTAGCTAGCTAGAAAGCTAACGGCAGAAACCTACAGGCTAACTCGTTGCTACACGCTGAAAATGGCAAGTTTTGAAGAAAATTTGGATTGTGCAATAAAGAAGTCCTGCTCGGCACAAGTTCCACCCCGAAACTATTTTCCAAGGGCACTAACGCTAAGCACCGCCCAAGACGAGGATGATTGGCTAACCCTTCAGAGCATTTTTTTCGCAATCCCACAATGGAAACCTGCAGCGCCAGACTCTCTGACGGAAAGGAAGAGAGGCTGGCTAGCGAGACTATACATTTGGAGACCGGCAGCCTCAGGGAGGAGGAGGCTGTCCGCCCAGAGGGAGCCACCTGCATGCATGCTCCTCTGCTCTGGGGCTCATGGTCCTCTGCTCTGGGGCTCATGCTCCTCTGCTCTGGGGCTCATGGGCCTCTGCTCTGGGGCTCATGGTCCTCTGCTCTGGGGCTCATGGTTCTCTGCTCTGAGGCTCATGGTCCTCTGCTCTGGGGCTCATGGTCCTCTGCTCTGAGGCTCATGGTCCTCTGCTCTGGGGCTCATGGTCCTCTGCTCTGGGGCTCATGGTCCTCTGCTCTGGGGCTCATGGTCCTCTGCTCTGGGGCTCATGGTCCTCTGCTCTGGGGCTCATGGTCCTCTGCTCTGGGGCTCATGGTCCTCTGCTCTGGGGCTCGGCGCGGTGAACCAGCTAGCGAGTAGGCAGTCCAGGAAAGTAAGTTGGACTAACTGGCAAGTTCTGAAAATGTGTGTAGTGTCTTTATTACTTTATTTCAGCTAAAAGGTATCGGTTGTTTGTATGCCTGTGAAAGCCAGCGATGCTAGGCTAATGTTAACGTTAGCTAACATTAGCCTACGTTAGCGGTTGGGCAAACACATGCTTGGGCAAACAACCAAGATAACTTGGTTTGTAGTACAACCAATGCTGGAATAAAACACATATTTTCAAAACTTACCACTTCAGTCCTACTTCCTCGCTCTCTTCCAAGTCCCAAATCCGATATTCCATGAGACACACACAGACAGCCACTCTGTTTGCGAGGCTAGTTAGCTAGCTAGTGGTCGTATACTGATGACATCACTAGCAGGAAACGACAGTAAACAGTAAACACTACCACAAGGCTCTCTGGGTATTATTGCGAGATGCGGCTCTAGCTGTGGTGAACTCTAAATATACCTCAGCTGTGAACCAATCAGTTCAACGTCATGGCTATCTGCCATATTTATGGGTTTTCATCTTTTTAGAATGGACCGAAAGGCTAAAGGGGGGGCGGTGTTGTGATATTTGTGAGAGAACATTTAGTCACTCGTGTTCTTTTCACCTCCTCTGTTCCAGAACGTTTTGAGTGCTTTGTTTTGGATATTTGTGTGGGAGGCGATGCTCACCTCGTAGTTACAGGTGTTTATCGCCCACCCTCCCGCCGCACCGAAATTGTCTCTTAAGCATCTTGGGAACCTTCTCTCTAATGATGTCTCTTCTGAATTCATAGTGTTAGGTCAGGTGACCTGAACCTTCTCTCTAATGATGTCTCTTCTGAATTCATAGTGTTAGGTCAGGTGACCTGAACCTTCTCTCTAATGATGTCTCTTCTGAATTCATAGTGTTAGGTCAGGTGACCTGAACCTTCTCTCTAATGATGTCTCTTCTGAATTCATAGTGTTAGGTCAGGTGACCTGAACCTTCTCTCTAATGATGTCTCTTCTGAATTCATAGTGTTAGGTCAGGTGACCTGAACCTTCTCTCTAATGATGTCTCTTCTGAATTCATAGTGTTAGGTCAGGTGACCTGAACCTTCTCTGTAATAATGTCTCTTCTGAATTCATAGTGTTAGGTCAGGTGACCTGCACTTGGATTGGCTTTCAGAGACTAGGGATGCAGAATATTGGATTTTTCCCCCCCGATATCCGATATGCTGATATTTTCAAATTCTTTTGACCGATTGCTGATACCGATATATATATTATATGCACACATTTTTTTCCACCTAATTTCAGAGAACACCAAGTTTCTCCTGTGGTGGAATTAACAGATTATTATTGAGCCTCGTTGAGGCTCTTGATGTGATTCTCCGTCGATGTGTGCATACAGAAAGAATCCAAATAAACTATCTGTAGTTGGAACATCCAGCCTCGGTCATAACATCTGTTCACTTCCGTCTCAGAATGACACCTTCTGCACATCTTTCTAGAATTCTCATGCTGCAAATTTTGTGTCTGTGTGTGTGTGTGTGTGTGTGTTTGTGTGTGTGTTTGTGTGTGTGTGTTAGGGGTGTCAAAAATAATCGATTATAAGATGCATCGCGATGCGGACGTGCACGATTCTGCATCGATTCACAAATGTCAAAAATCGATTTTTTTTTATTTATTTTTATAATCAAATAAAATATAATGGAAGTACATGCAGTTGTTTATTTTAATTATGGATCATAATACAATGCAATTCCAAATGCACTTTTATTTTAGAAGTAGCCACACAGTGAGAAAAAATAAAGTGAGAAAAAATAAATCATGTATTGTGGAAAAAAGTGATGCATCGATTTAAGATGCATCGAGATGCATCGAGATGCATCGATAATCGTACTCGAATCGAATCGTAGCCCTCTGAATCGTAATCGAATCGAATCGTGAGGCCAGTGAGGATTCACAGCCCTAGTGTGTGTGTGTGTGTGTGTGTGTGTGTGTGTGCGTGTGTGTGTTTTCTCTCGTGGTTCAGTCTTTGAACCTGGTGAAGTTTGGTGAGCGAAATGGTTTTCCTCATTGATCGTCTGTCAGAGCGACCTTTAGCTGTGCTCTGTCTGGCATTTCACTCATGACTTGCTGGCCTTTTTATGCTAGTTTTAATGCTAGTTAGAATGAAATATAATACTAATTTCACCGTTCAAATGAATGTTATAATGAGAAAAATGTTTTGTTTTGATCAGAATGGGGCGGGCACAGGCTGCATAACTAGGCTGATTTAGCACTAGAAAATCACAGGTTTTGAAGACCTGTAGCTGAGTAGTATTCACACTATTCACAGTATTTATTCACCACATTTTACTTTTGGGGCTTTGAATTTAATAAATAAAGTTCAAGATAAAGACCCTTTTGCCCCAGAATCAGAAAAAGTAACATTTGTCACCATCTTGCTTTTGAGATATTCACTAATATTCGCCTGGGGAGCCCGAAAAGCCATTAAATCAAGTTTAGTTTTAGTTTTTTCAGTTTGTTGTTTTACCACTTCAGCACTAAAGAAAAGGCTTTATTGGTTGACAAACATTTTCCTATGCAAGAAAAAGCCTGTAACTTCAGACTAAATAGTGACACAGGCATGCGTGCAGACAGACACACACACACACACACACACACACACACACACACACACACACACACACACACACACACACACACACACACACACACACACACACACACACACACACACACTTCCTTTCACTTGCCTCCCGTTCACATACAGACAGGAACACATCTGATTGTATGAATTGAACATGAGGAGCTCAGCTTGCATTAGGAAGCTAATTGTGTGGACTTGATACCTGCTGAAAGTAGCACAGAGCTGCAGGGCTGAACTGCTTTAGACTGCAGGCTGTTCACTACCTGCAGAGCCGTCAGAGAATATTCTATATTCAAATATATACATTGAAAGAATCGAAAACAAGAATATATCAGTTATCACCCAGCCTTCCCCAGTTGTATCATAAACTTAAACTTGTTTTTGCTGTCTGTCTTTTTCTGCCTTTACCGATGGAAAGTTGACTGGCACAGATTCACAACTTTTGTCATTTGCTTCTTGAGGGAATTTAGAGTTTGTTTGTTTTTTAGTATTTTCTCTGCCCAGGGGATCCCAGTCATTTCTGGGATTTGATCCAGCAGCCTTGAACGGTTGTTCTCTAATCTCTACCTTTCCACGAGCCTTTGTTTTCATGGATCCGTTCTTCTGGAGAACCCAACATGTGTGTCCTGTTCCTTGCTTCTGGAGAACCCAACGTGTGTGTCCTGTCCTTGCTTCTGGAGAACCCAACGTGTGGGTCCTGTCCTTGCTTCTGGAGAACCCAACGTGTGTGTCCTGTCCTTGCTTCTGGAGAACCCAACGTGTGGGTCCTGTCCTTGCTTCTGGAGAACCCAACGTGTGGGTCCTGTCCTTGCTTCTGGAGAACCCAACGTGTGTGTCCTGTCCCTGCTTATAGGCTGTGTTTCTGTGCTGTGTGTTGCAGGAGTGTGCGGCTGCTGTGGGCCGCTGAGGCCCAGGTACAAACGCTTGGTGGACAACATCTTCCCCGAGGATCCCAAGGTGAGTCTCTGTCAGTAGACCACATCCTTCAGTTACACTGATTCTTCTTCCTTCATTCATACAGCTCAGGTCTCTAGGCTCTCCCAGTGTTGCCAACTTGACGACTTTGCCACGAGATTTAGTGACTTTTCAGACTCCCCTGGCACATTCATTTCTGACAAATATATATCGACAAATTTCTAACGACAAATCTGGTGACTTTTTGTGACGATGGGTAACAATGTCAAAGTGTTGAATCCCAAAGCATTTGCCAAAAAATGGAGGTCTGATGATCACAGCTGTGCCTCCCACACACAGTGCAGCCCCCCTCCCTCTGCTGAGAGCGGAGACTGGCGGTTATGTATTGATATGAGCAGCCAGAGCAGAGACTGGTGGTTATGTATTGATATGAGCAGCCAGAGCAGAGACTGGAGGTTATGTATTGATATGAGCAGCCAGAGCAGAGACTGGTGGTTATGTATTGATATAAGCAGCCAGAGCAGAGACTGGTGGTTATGTATTGATATAAGCAGCCAGAGCAGAGACTGGTGGTTATGTATTGATATGAGCAGCCAGAGCAGAGACTGGTGGTTATGTATTGATATGAGCAGCCAGAGCAGATACTGGTGTTATGTATTGATATGAGCAGTCAGAGCAGAGACTGGTGGTTATGTATTGATATGAGCAGCCAGAGCAGAGACTGGTGGTTATGTATTGATATGAGCAGCCAGAGCAGATACTGGTGGTTATGTATTGATATGAGCAGTCAGAGCAGAGACTGGTGGTTATGTATTGATATGAGCAGCCAGAGCAGAGACTGGTGGTTATGTATTGATATGAGCAGTCAGAGCAGATACTGGTGGTTATGTATTGATATGAGCAGTCAGAGCAGAGACTGGTGGTTATGTATTGATATGAGCAGCCAGAGCAGAGACTGGTGGTTATGTATTGATATGAGCAGCCAGAGCAGAGACTGGTGGTTATGTATTGATATAAGCAGCCAGAGCAGAGACTGGTGGTTATGTATTGATATAAGCAGCCAGAGCAGAGACTGGCGGTTATGTATTGATATGAGCAGCCAGAGCAGAGACAGGTGGTTATGTATTGATATGAGCAGCCAGAGCAGAGACTGGTGCTTATGTATTGATATGAGCAGCCAGAGCAGAGACTGGTGGTTATGTATTGATACGTATAAGCAGCCAGAGCAGAGACTGGAGGTTATGTATTGATATGAGCAGCCAGTAGCAACACTGGGCTCACTGTAGTGCTGCACGATTAATCTAATCTAATCGCATCGCGATGTCAGCATGTGCGATTACATAACCGCAAAAGTGTGCGATTTTTCTTTTCACGTCTTTTTGAGTGTGTGTGAGAGAGCCTCCTCTAAACTAACGACGCAGCAAACACACGTTTCTCTGCCATCACACTGGGCATCAACACTAGCGGGAGACTTCTCCCATGCACTCCCGCAAATAAGTAATGTTATGCGCAACGCAGCACGGTTACATAATATCTTACAGAGAGGCAGAGAGAGAACATCCATGATCGCTAACGGCGAGCTATGCTAACAACTAGCTAGCTGTTCAGAAACACATGTAAACAGCCGTGTGATTAGTGAGAACGTCAGTAAAATAAGGAGAGAGCTGCAGGTGCTTATGCAGAACTAGTGCACGATTAAGTGCACAGTGGGTAATGACCCGCTGTGATGAAGAATATAGTGAGATTAACAAGGTTGATAGCAGCAAAACACTGTTGCAGCTGCCAGCAGCAGCACATCCAGACTTTTAACTAGCCTGTCACATGACGCCTTCATGGTCCCTCGATAAAGTCTGCAGATGCACGTTACCTCAACTCTCTCTCAAGAAGCGTCACGTGAGTGTGGCGTTTAAGGCCATCTGTCGCTACAAAATAAATAAACGGGGTGTATTACTGTATTACTGGACAGACATGTAACTAACTTTGCAGTCTGAGCCATCTTCTATGTGCTGTAACACAGTGCAGTTTCTATTTTTCTGGTGTTTCTTTTTTACATGTTTGGGACAGGCAAATGTCTCAAAATGTTTTATTTTTTTGTAAAGATAATTTTATTTCAAATTGTTTTATTTATTTAGTTTTAATATATTTTAAATTGTAACATATTTCATGTATTTTAGTCTGTGATAAGTGAAACCATGGTATTTTTGTCCAAGGTTATCATACCGTCAAAAACTCATGCTGGCACATCCCTATACCTCTTGTTTATTAATATCGCAATCACAATCGCAAATCGCAATATTGTCCACCCTAATCGCTAATCGCACCTTTCCCCCAAATCGTGCAGCACTAGCTCACTGCCAGAGAAGCTTTCCTCCAAACAATTGCATGAATGAGTCCAGTCCTTTTAGGCTTCAAAAAGGCAAAACATTTATAAAAATCCAGAAATGTCCATATGTCTGACAGCAGCACAGTGTGACACATTGTCATTTGACAAATGTAGTTATTAAAGGTGACACAGCTTTGATAAGCAGACCAGCACAACATATTAGCAGCTGTTTGGTTCCTCCACCTGTGTTTACTCAAACTAAATGTGTGCTTGGTGTCGTCTGGTACACAGGGGAGTGCTTTGACCCGCATCTCAAGGCTCTTCAGTATGAGCAAACATCTGCAGTGGAGACTGGTGGAGACCTTGTCACATTAATTATGACTTGCTGAGAGCTTGAGATGCTGAAGACACTCTGGGGACAGTCTGTGTGAAGACACTCTAGGGACAGTCTGTGTGGAAGCTGCTCCCCCTCCTCCTCCTGACGTCCTGCTGTGCTACTTAACAGCAGCCATTGTTCATTGTCATTTAAGGATACTAGTGCTGCAGTGCGGCGCTGTGCAGAGCAGAGCGCTGTTTGCTTGTTGATTCAAAGTTGATGCGTGTCCAAATTGCACCAAATCCGACAGTGCACATCCTTGTGTCTCCAGCAATACACCCGCCAAGTGTGAAGTGGATCAGACGAACGCTTCTCGAGATATGCGAAGGACACACAGACAGAGAGATTCCTTGCTTCATAGTATGAAGTTTGGTCATTTTGGACCACCTATCATCTCTTCCATCTCTGTAGTTCTTGGACCCACTGACCATATTGGCAGCTCCATTGCCTCAAGCTGCAGCAATGATTTCAAACGACATCATCAGTTTCAACTTAATCAATGTAATCATTCATACAAATTCACTAAACACAGTTTACATCGTCTGCTGGAACAAATCTCATCACTCTCAATCCAAGTCATTGACACAAACTCAAACACTCATTTGAAAGGTTGTCTGAGTGCTAAACGATGCCCTCCCTCCCTCCTTCCCTGTCCCCTCCCTCCCTGTCCCCTCCCTCCCTGTCCCCTCCCTCCCTGTCCCCTCCCTCCCTGTCTGTCCCCAGGATGGGCTGAGTAAGTCGGACATGGAGAAGCTGACCTTCTACGCCGTGTCGGCCCCGGAGAAGCTGGACAGGATCGGAGCTTATTTGGCTGAGAGGCTGAGCAGAGATGTGGTGCGACACCGCTATGGGTGAGTCAACCATAGAACCTGATGCAAAGCCAGCGAGATGCCTCCTCTGTGGTGCCATCTGATTTGTGACAGAAGAGTTGCCGTCACCAAGTAGAATCAATACACCAGAATGTGTCTTTTTGGTGCAGAGACATTTTTACAAGTTACACAGTAACATCTTCCGTGGTATCGAATACATCTACTACTAGTGGTAGGATAGTGGGGGAAAGTGGTAGGATAGTAGGGGTGGGGGGAAGAAATCGATACACCATAGCATCGCGAAATTTTGCCTGACGATATTGTATCGATATTTGGACGCCAAGTATCGATATAAAAAAAATAAAAATAAATCCAGGTCATGCCATGGCAGGCCACCGGACATCTGCCCGAAGCGCCCGATGTTGCAATCCGCGCCTGCAGTGGTGTATTGAGTCCAGAGAAGCTTAATAATGTAGCCTACATGTGGGGCAAAAACAAAACAAAACAAAATAACACTGCATGTTTTACTTCCGGTGAGGTCAAGGAAAAGGTAGGAAAACGAGTTAGACAATATATCGAAATATTCAATATAACGCAATATTCAATATATCGCAATATTGGCGATATCGCAATATCGCAATACTATCGTATCGTGACTCAAGTATCGTTTTAGTATCGTATCGTGGTAGGGGTGTCACAATATATCGTCCCACGAAATTTCGCGATAGTAAAACGTCACGATATGTATCGTTGAGATGAAATCTCATATCGTGAAAAAAAAAAAAAAAAAAAAAAAAAAAAAAAAAAAAAAAATTCAAAAGTAGACAAAGAAACGTCTTTGTTTGTTGAAGTTCAATGTGTGGAAAGTAGTTCAGTTGAACAAGTCTCTGAAGAGACACATGAGAAGTTATACAGGAGAGAAACCATTCAATTGAGTTTCTGGCAAAACTGTTTACTTGACAGGAAAAACTGAAGATGCATAAAAAATAGACTAAGAAAAGTCTTGTTGTTTGAGTTTGAAGAAAAACTGAAGATGCATAATGAGAATTTATACTGCTGAGAAACCTTTTAGTTCAAAGTAAATCTAAGTGACGGTGTAACTCATTCTATTTCAAGATAAGCCTTATCTCCAATCTCATGTTTTTTCTAGTTGTTATTGTAATAACAATTTCCCACAACAGCATGTTTTGTATTTGTGCATTTCAAATAAAATACTACTTTTCCAGTCATATATTGTCATTATTCAAGTTTAAAAAAATATTGTTAAAATCGTATCGTATCGTATCGTTATCGTGAACCCAGTATCGTGATACGTATCGTATCGTGAACTGAGTGTATCGTGACACCCCTATATCGTGGGCATCTGGTGATTCCCACCCCTATAGGATAGTGGGGGGAAAAGGAATTACCGTATAGTATTAGTGAAAATGTTGCCATTGTATTTAAAGTAAATTCCTTTTTCCACAGTCACCTCCCCCACCCCTCCTTGCTATAATATCGTATACCACAATATTCTGCTGGGACACATTACGATATCAATATCAGCCCTGCATACATGACTGTCTGCCACACATGGTAGGAGGAAACTGGAGCTCAGGTGAAGTGTAAGACATTGATCTGAAGACATCCCACATGATTCTCAAGCTACACTTTGGGTCTTCTAAGTAGTGACACAAAGCTCTCAGAACAGCTCTGTGATATGAAATGTCTTGTCTGCTTTTAGCCCTATCTGCTGTGATCTAATGCGCAGAGAGAAAATGCCTCCTGGGAAGTCATTAAAATGGGTCGATGGGACTAAGAATAGCCGGTTCCCTCAGGGGGGATTTGTAAAAGAAGAGTGGCAGTGCCAAATCAAAATGCCGCTTATAAATTATGGCAGGATTTACCTTTAATTGGGTGCGATTTTTTATTTCCCCCCTCAAGCTGACAGCCAGACAGCAAGAAAAACATCTAGACGGAGAGAGAAACATCTAGACAGAGAGAGAAACAGAGAGTGCAAAAAGCATTCGATGTGTCTCTCTTTCCACCTGCAATCTCCCATGTGTTGCTACCAAACCACTTGGTGTTGCCTCAAACACTCCAGGCTGCTTGTAGGCAAGACGATCAGCTCCAGGCTGCTTGTAGGCAAGACGATCAGCTCCAGGCTGCTTGTAGGTAAGATGATCAGCTCCAGGCTGCTTGTAGGCAAGATGATCAGCTCCAGGCTCCTGGGTTGAGGAGGCTGTTTCAGACGTTGTGCCCAGTCAGCTTACAGACATTTAGAAAACTATATAGAAGTTGCCAATCTCCTTGCTGGTGGTCTCATTTGCTGATGTAGGTCAGATGTGAGGCTCATATTAAACTTAGTGGAAATTGCAATATTCTGTCAAATCATTTTTAACTCATTGAGTGCCAGCCACTTTTGGAGAACGGACGCTCCCAGTGCCAGAGTTTCAGAGCGTTTTCAGTGATTTCTCGAGGCCCACAGAATATTGTGTGATATTACTATGTAAACACCGAACACGCACAAAGAACGAGGAGACTCTCTTCTATCATCTGCAAAAAAAAGTTTATTGATCCCATTTTCCGTTCTTTAGTTATGAGCCGGAGAAGATAGCTTGATTTAGCCAAAAACAGCAATTTTTTTCTAGAAGCTGAGATAATGAGCCTTTTGTGAAATTAAACATTTCAAGCACATCATTGACTCTGAAGCTAATATTTTCTGATATAATGACACCTCAAAAATAATTTCCTTCAATAAAAGAGTGAAAACAAAGGAATTTTGTTTGGCCAAATAATATGTTTTAGCTGCAACCAGCAGCGCTGGCCCCTGCGTGCGCAGACCCTACACCTTCTTGCTGGTCTTGATTTACTGCTGGTGGGCATCAGATAGCCTATTCTAGCTTGTTTGCTCTCTATGCATCGAGCCTGCTGCTGCCTGGGTGTGTGTGTACTGTCAATGGTTGTATGCTGTAGTGCCCTGCGTGCCCCACCCCCCTCCTCCTCCTCCTCCTCCGTGGTGGGAGGAGTCGAGTGTCTCTGCTGCGGTTTGCTCTGAGTTTGATCTGCACTGAAAAGTCCGCTGCCTGCATCCCCCCGCTTTTTTACAGCGTGTCCTCGGCTCCCAGCTGAGAATAATGTAACTTTTCAGAAAGACGCTGGTGTCGCCGTGTCGGCAACTAAATCATATGGATGGACTATCGCAGCGGACACGGATGGGGCTCAATTGTGGCAGCAGATGACTGCTGTTCACAGGCACAGCTAACGTTATGCTTCAAGCATATCGATGCGATTTCCGTTTCCTCATGACTTCTTCTCTCTTTTCTCCTGGCCTTTGTCTAATCGGGAGGGCACTGTCACCACCTAAGGGTTCTGTAAAATAGGTTAGACACATTCAATAGCTCCCATATTGTAAGAGGCGATGTAAGAGGCTTAGATCGTCATCCCCCCGTCAAAATATGAATTTGGAGTTATTGACGCCATTTGGCGTCGCTGGCAGCCTATGGTAAATTTCTCCTGACGCCATTTGGCGTCGCTGGCACTCAATGTGTTAACTGTTGCCAGTCTTCTACTGGTGACCAGTAGCCTCGGTGCAGTGCCTTGCTCAGTGGCTCGTGTCTGTGTGCAGGTACGTGGTGATAGCCATGGAGGCCCTGGACCAGCTGCTGATGGCCTGCCACTCTCAGAGCATCAAGCCCTTCGTGGAGAGCTTCCTGCACATGGTGGCCAAGCTGCTGGAGTCCAGAGAACCCGACCTGCAGGTCCTGGGAACGAACTCGGTAAGAAGCTAGCTGAGAAGCTTGGAGTTGGATTCTTCATGTATCATTTTAACATGAAGAAGTTATTAGCATAAGTCATGACCTTTCATCTTTGCCTTCACACCATATGATTGTCTAGTCGTGGTGCAGAATTCCTCCATCGCAGCGGAACGTCATCAGCTGCTGTTTTCATTCTCCATTTTGATTTGTGGCACTCTGGATGTGACAGCTGTGTCACGTGTCACATTGCCAGTGACGTAAAGGACCGTTTGAAAACCGTGAGAAAAAAACAAGTTTGAATTGCATTTCAAACCACGTACAAATATGGCTACATTTTGAGTTGAGTCAATTTCCGTGTGCTTTTTTCTCTGTTCGTATTTGATCAATTCAATTTGACTCCAATCTGGATCTGCCAAAAATCAGATTTTCTGGCAGTCTGAACACTTCAAGATTTTCATCATTCAAGACGTTTATTGTCACTCCGGTTGTACAAGTACACTTGTGTGAAATTCTTAGGCTGGGGGGCTCCACAGGACATACAAATGTAAGACAAGGAGCAAATACAAAATACCACAATACATACTGACACACATGGTACAGCACAACAACAGGCCGTCAGATTCAGAGCAAAAAGGAAAGGTGAACAAACGACAGCCGACAGCTTGATGTTAACGTTAATGTTAACGGCTTCACACCTCATTTATTTCTACATTGGCAGCGGAAATGGCCGTCTAACCCATCCTGTGAAACACGTCTGCCTGTGCTAATTAGCATTAGCCTCGCAAACAGCTACCAAATGTCAGCCTCATTTCTCCCTTCAAGGCTTCTGAAGGTGAAGCTAAAGTTTTGTTTTCCTCGCCCTTGTCGGCTGTTCATGTGAGCAGGAAACGGAGCCGATGGTTTCGATGCTAAAGCCTCTGCATTATTTATCTGTGCTATTTAGACACTGGCAGAGTGGAGGCGGGGCTGTGGAGGCAGGTAGCTGGGGGGAGGCGGGGCTGTGGAGGCAGGTAGCTGGGGGGAGGCGGGGCTGTGGATGCAGGTAGCTGGGGGGAGGTGGGGCTGTGGAGGCAGGTGGCTGGGAGGAGGCGGGGCTGTGGAGGCAGGTAGCTGGGGGGAGGCGGGGCTGTGGAGGCAGGTAGCTGGGGGGAGGCGGGGCTGTGGAGGCAGGTAGCTGGGGGGAGGTGGGGCTGTGGAGGCAGGTAGCTGCGGGGAGGCGGGGCTGTGGAGGCAGGTGGCTGGGAGGAGGCGGGGCTGTGGAGGCAGGTAGCTGGGGGGAGGCGGGGCTGTGGAGGCAGGTAGCTGGGGGGAGGCGGGGCTGTGGAGGCAGGTAGCTGGGGGGAGGCGGGGCTGTGGAGGCAGGTAGCTGGGGGGAGGCGGGGCTGTGGAGGCAGGTAGCTGGGGGGAGGCGGGGCTGTGGAGGCAGGTAGCTGCGGGGAGGCGGGGCTGTGGAGGCAGGTAGCTGGGGGGAGGCGGGGCTGTGGAGGCAGGTAGCTGGGGGGAGGCGGGGCTGTGGAGGCAGGTAGCTGGGGGGAGGCGGGGCTGTGGAGGCAGGTAGCTGGGGGGAGGTGGGGCTGTGGAGGCAGGTAGCTGGGGGGAGGCGGGGCTGTGGAGGCAGGTAGCTGGGGGGAGGCGGGGCTGTGGAGGCAGGTAGCTGGGGGGAGGCGGGGCTGTGGAGGCAGGTAGCTGGGGGAGGCGGGGCTGTGGAGGCAGGTAGCTGGGGGGAGGCGGGGCTGTGGAGGCAGGTAGCTGGGGGGAGGTGGGGCTGTGGAGGCAGGTAGCTGGGGGGAGGCGGGGCTGTGGAGGCAGGTAGCTGGGGGGAGGCGGGGCTGTGGAGGCAGGTAGCTGCGGGGAGGCGGGGCTGTGGAGGCAGGTAGCTGGGGGGGCGGGCAGGTAGCTGGGGGGAGGCGGGGCTGTGCAGGCAGGTAGCTGGGGGGAGGCGGGGCTGTGGAGGCAGGTAGCTGGGGGGAGGCGGGGCTGTGGAGGCAGGTAGCTGGGGGGGGGCAGGTAGCTGGGGGGAGGCGGGGCTGTGGAGGCAGGTAGCTGGGGGGAGGCGGGGCTGTGGAGGCAGGTAGCTGGGGGGGGCAGGTAGCTGTGGGGAGGCGGGGCTATGGAGGCAGGTAGCTGGGGGGAGGCGGGGCTGTGGAGGCAGGTAGCTGGGGGGGGCAGGTAGCTGGGGGGAGGCGGGGCTGTGGAGGCAGGTAGCTGGGGGGAGGTGGGGCTGTGGAGGCAGGTAGCTGCGGGGAGGCGGGGCTGTGGAGGCAGGTAGCTGCGGGGAGGCGGGGCTGTGGAGGCAGGTAGCTGGGGGGGTGCAGGCAGGTAGCTGGGGGGGGGGGGGGGGGGGGGGTAGAGACTTTAGTTGGGAGCCGCGTTAATTAAAATTTTCCTCACGGTGCCGGCTACAGAGCCGAGACGGTGCGTTTAATTTGGGTGTTTGTTTGTTCGTAATGATTTTACATCTTAATTGAGCAAAATGAACCAGTGGTGTTTGTTCTGTTGGCTGATTATCTGTTTAATGAGTTTGTTTGAGCTGTCTTCATTAGAACAACAACGCCCAGCACAACAAATTACTGCTATTCAGTTGAGAGACGGTTTGAAAGTATGGAAGCGTATCGCATGCATCATTCAAATGGAAATGTAATATGTCCATGTAATCTTACATTTGAATTTAAATTTCCCACTTGTATTCAAATTAAATAATAAACAGGCTGTTAAATTCGGTCACTGTGTCTTTAAGGCTCATTCATATTAACAAGCCTCTGTTCTGATTGGCTAACCTTTTCAAGAGTGAAATGTGAGGCACCGTGGCCTGGTGGCTACAGGTAGGCTACTTTCACCATGTTTAGATAGACAATCCAACACTTTTAAAGCCAAAGAGGGAAGTGGAATCCTGCTTACACCATATGGGACCTTTGAAACTACATTTCCCATCAACGCTGTTGCTTCCTTTTCAGTTTCAGTTTTACGACAAATTTCGACTTTCTTGACTTGCAAAGTTATCTTTTAAATTGACAAACATGTACTTCATGGCACAATTCATAAACATTTTTCAACACTGATGCGTATGCTGAAGCAGAAGTAGGTGTGACTTTGGCTCTATGAGTCACAGACAGCAGACTGGTTAAACTGCTCTAAGCAGCATGTGTCTAAGAGAATGTCTTCCTCCGATCTGCGCTGCCACAAATTTGCCATTTCCAAATGTATCCGCCAATTAAGTGAATGAACAGGAAGTGGCAGAGTGTGACGGCAACACGTGTCACTTCCTGTTTCAGCACAGAAGACAGTAGCCAGTGAGTCAGACTCCCCGGGGACCTCATGCGGGGGTATTTATAGCCTGAGGGCCAGACGTGTCAGGGTTTTGTCAGGAATACTGCCGAGCTGACGTGGAAGCACCAGTCTGTCTCATGTGTTTGCCCTTTTTCCACACGTTTCATCACACGCTGCTTATATGTGTATATACTAGGGCTGTCAATCTTCACTGGCCTCACGATTCGATTCGATTACGATTCAGAGGGCTACGATTCGATTCGATAACGATTATCGATGCATCTCGATGCATCTCGATGCATCTTAAATCGATGCATCACTTTTTTTCCCGAATACATGATTTTTTTTCTCACTGTGTGGCTACTTTTAAAATAAAAGTGCATTTAGAATTGCATTATATTATGATCCATAATTAAAATAAACAACTGCGTGTACTTCCATTATATTTGATTTGATTATATAAAAAATAAATAATAATAATAATAATAATAATCGATTTTTGACATTTGTGAATCGATGCAGAATCGTGCAGGTCCGCATCGCGATGTATCTTATAATCGATTATTTTTGACACCCCTAGTATATACTGTATATACACACACATATACACACACACATATATATATATATGTATATATCAAGGCCCAAGAAGAAATTTAAAAGAAAATAATTTCCCCCTAATAAATTATTTGTATTTGTTATTTATTAGTTTTTATTCACTGAAATAACAGTAATATTGTCGCTAAATTGTTCAGATATTGGACTCACTTTGTTTCAGCAAATATGGGGTTAAATATTTGGACCAGCCTCCACCAGCAAATGGTATTTGATTGTCAGCAAGCCAACAACCCTTCGCGAAGACCCGACTCTAGTCATGACATGAGGATGACAATTTTGATGACAGGTGTCTTAACCAATCAGAATATCATTTAGTTGTGGCGTTAGCCAATCACAATTAGTTGAGTTGTGGGTGCGATATTTCGAGGGATTCACGAATCCAAGCCAACCAGGAGACGAGACGGACGACAAGGAGGGAGGAGTTTATGATGATGTGGTTGTGACATGGAGTTGTGATGAGGAAATGGACGCGCAGCGGTAGTTTTTAAAGGATTTAATCTGGAGCTGTCAAGCTATACATTTCCAGGCTAGCTTGGAGGGCTTGCTTGTTGCTTTTCAAGACAATGGGTTTTGTCATCAAGTGAACGTCATTGGTAAGTTAAAACATTTTGTTTTATTGCTGGTGGCGCTGGAGGCTGGGGCAGCTGATGTCAGTGGGCAGGGGGAGTTTTGGACCTGTCCCCGGGTTTTAGAGTTCGTTGTGCTTGTAATTTCGGAGTCTTTCTGTGTATTGAGCTAATTGTTAAACTGTGGTTGTGTTACTGACAGACTGTAAAGAACCTGGCTGTGGAGACAACTCATAATAGTCTGCCCTCACCAATGCTTAAAACGACACACGCACAGAGATCTCAGACTTGCACGTACAGTAGGCCAGTGATACTCAACTGGCCACATGTGGCCCGCGATGGAATTGCAAAAAAAAAAAAAAATTACAGTGCACCTGAACGCAACATGCAAGATGGCCCCGCCTCCTCTGGCTGTAATGCAGTAATGGCCCCGCCTCCTCTGGCTGTAATGCAGTAATGGCCCCGCCTCCTCTGGCTGTAATGCAGTAATGGGTTCGAGGCGTCGAGGGGGAACGCCACTTTAGCGCACGCCAGCCGCCGGCGCAGCGCTCAGCGCGCTCCGTCTCGCCCATTACCCCCCAGAGAGGTTAGGTCCAAAATGGAAGGAAATTACCAGGTACCAAGAGTGGCTTTTTGTCACCGGAGCCCAGCTGAGCGGAGAAGCACTCTGCTGCAGTGGCCAATGATAGGGTAGCTGATGGTGGGCAAGTGGCGGCAGATTATAGCCACGCCACTCGAGAGCAGCTGAGTGCAGAGAGAGAGAGAGAGGGAGAGAGGGGTGACCTGAGGGTCGGCCATGCTTGTTTGGAGGGATGGAATTATAGGCTGGGGGTGGGGGGGTCGCTGGGGAGGGGGGGGGGGGGGGGGGGGGGTTGATGGGAGGGGGGTCATGGTGAAATCTCAGCACATCTGACACGTGCTCATGCTCAACAGTGTGACTGCTGTGAGATGCTCTGTCTCTGGCTGTAACTGGAATGGATCACAATTCCCTTCATTAGGCTTATAGGCCGATACGCATTCATATAGAATATCGCAATATTTGCCACCATATACGATATTTCTCACAATATGGAATAGCGAGACAAGAGGACCATTATTTCCCCTCAAATCTTTTTCAGGCCTGGATGGACCCACTGAAGACAAAACCTGAACCGCCCCGGCGCACGGGATGGCTTGGGTCAGATGGTGCAGCAGGCGGGCGGTCTGCAATGACTTTATACTTTTGGTTCACTCTGTGGTGTATTCAAGACTTGAAATAAAGTGATCGCAAGGAGGAGGACTTCATAATAAAGTGTATTTATTGTTGAATAAATCAGCTGTGTAACTTATTGTAAAACATTACAGGGATTTAAACTTGTGGAGAATGATGTTGTTGGGTGACAGATACCAGGCAGACACAAAACACTGGCTGGTATCATCTATTTGGGATCAGAAACGGTCACCTGAGCTGGTTTTCATCAGTGACATAATGACATGAGCACATCATGAACACAGTGTGCAGGAATCATTGTTGGCCGTTGCCTAGCAACAACACATCGGGAGGATACATTGGATGTTGTAATGTGACGTTACCGCAACAGCGATCATTTAGGCAGTATGGATTATAACGTTACTGCACACGTGGAAATATCCAGTGTTACCTGCTTGTCGTACAAGTTACAACACTGTTTTGTCTTTGCTAAGCAGTTGTTTAGTGAGCTACTGTAGCTCTGTGGCCATCTGCCATTTCCACAAACATCACTTCCTACATTCATCTCTCTCCCAAACAGCCCTGCTATCGTATTTCTCAATCGAGACACACCCCTTGACACGCCTCCTCATCATCCACCCAATCACAAGTCGACATTCACCTCACCTGTTTTCGTCCAACCCACTCCCTTCCAAATAACTAAGGCGTAGCCTAAAACTAAGATGGCAACGACTCCCCACAAGCAGGGAAGAAGCAGAGACAGTGTCCCGCAGAGACAGTGTCCCGCAGAGACAGTGTCCCGCAGAGACCGTGTCCCGCAGTGACCGCGCTGTTTAAAACTGCATCGCAATGTTGTTATCCCTCACTATGGAGGGCTGCTCTATTTAATTGCACTAATTATGAATTCAGACACTTAACTCATTGAATGCCATGGACGTCCTTCGACGTCCAATTAAATAGTGACGTAGAATGCCACGGACGTCCTTCGACGTCCAATGCGTTTTTTGACGGTGGGACGTCGATCAAAGCCTTCCGCAGCTCCTGTACAACTATAGTAGCTATTGAAGGTGTATAACCTATTTTACGGACTCATTAGGTGGCGACAGTGCTTGCTCGGTGCAGTCCAGATTAGAGACAGGTCCGAGAAACAGCCTAAAAGCCGTGGATCAAAGACAAACCGATGCATGCTCCCAGAGCCATTTGCTCTGTCGCGGGAGCTGACATTGGCTCCGAACAGGAGTCAATCCGCGCTCACAACTGAGCCCCTCTGTCCCTGTCTGTCTGTCTGTCTGTCTGTATAGTTTCTCCACCCGATTAGCAGCCAGGAAAGCAGCCCCTGACGCCAAACCATTCAGCAATCCGGGTTGGCTCTTCCCTGCTGTGGCGCTGAGAGCCGACAGCAGCACACAAACGCAGCACTCCGAAAATATAATGGTTGCGTGAGGCTGTGTGCAGTGTGGGGAGGAGTTTACGGGGGGAGGGGGGGAGGGGGTGGGGCACGCAGGGCATCACACAACAACTACGTCACTACATCAGAAAATATTATCTTCAGACTCAGTGAATGTGCTTGAAATGCTGCATTTCACAAAAGGCGGATTATCTCAGCTAATAATTTGAAAAGCCTGAAAACGCTGAAAACAACCTATCTTCTCCGGCTCATAACTAAAGAACGGAAAATGGTATCAATAAACTTTTTTTTGCTGATGATACAATAGAGCCAGCTCGTTCTTGTGCGTGTTCGGTGTTTACATAGTAATATCACACAATATTCTGTGGGCCTCGAGAAATCACTGAAAACGCTCTGAAAACTCTGGCACTGGGAGCATCCGTTCTCCAAAAGTGGCTGGCACTCAATGAGTTAATTCATGATCATAATTCATCAACATGGTATAAGTTGCAGCTGGAGAGATACTGGAGCTAAATACCTTCCTGAACGACAGACCTTGACGAGCTCAAATTAGCTCCACAAAATGTGCACTTAAATGAATCGGTTAAAAGAAAACCTCTTTAGAGGAGCTTCACAAAAGGAAAGTTTAATTACTTGCATTTATAAATGATGTTTGGTGAAGAAGAGGACGCCATCATTATCAAACCACAGAAGGGTGGTTGCTTGGTAACAGCCAGGAGACAATAGACTGGCAATGCATGACGATGTTGGGATACTACATATTGCAGTGATGCATTGTGTCCAGTCAAAGTCTCTTGCTATATACATGGTACTTCACACACTCAAGTTCACACACTTAGAGTACAACAGACACAGACAAAAATGGCAAAAAAAAATATATATATATAAAATACTTAAAACACAGAGAACACCAAGTAAGACATGAGGTAGAAGCAATTGAATACCATAAACAAAAAATAAAATGCCACAAGTAAAATACCATGAACTAAATAATACCTACTACCATGAGGATAAAAAACTTGATCGACAAACAGTCTGTAGTGCCTCTAGTGTAGTGTGATTGGAATCCACCTTTGTTTCAGTCTCTGTGTTGCTGTCTTTGAGTTTAGATCCTTCATGCACTTTATACTTTTCACTTTCAACAGGCGAAGCCCGAGTCTCTCCCTGTTCACACACACACACACACACACACACACTCACACACACACACTCACACACACACACACACACACACACACTCACACACACACACTCACACACACACACACACACACACACACACGCCCGAGTCTCTCCCTGTTCAGTGAGTCTCTCCCTGTTCAGCGAGTCTCTCCCTGTTCAGCGAGTCTCTCCCTGTTCAGTGAGTCTCTCCCTGTTCAGCGAGTCTCTAGCTGTTCAGCGAGTCTCTCCCTGTTCAGCGAGTCTCTCCCTGTTCAGCGAGTCTCTCCCTGTTCAGCGAGTCTCTCCCTGTTCAGTGAGTCTCTCCCTGTTCAGCGAGTCTCTCCCTGTTCAGCGAGTCTCTCCCTGTTCAGTGAGTCTCTCCCTGTTCAGTGAGTCTCTCCCTGTTCAGCGAGTCTCTCCCTGTTCAGTGAGTCTCTCCCTGTTCAGGGAGTCTCTCCCTGTTCAGCGAGTCTCTCCCTGTTCAGCGAGTCTCTCCCTGTTCAGCGAGTCTCTCCCTGTTCAGTGAGTCTCTCCCTGTTCAGTGAGTCTCTCCCTGTTCAGTGAGTCTCTCCCTGTTCAGCGAGTCTCTCCCTGTTCAGTGAGTCTCTCCCTGTTCAGCGAGTCTCTAGCTGTTCAGTGAGTCTCTCCCTGTTCAGTGAGTCTCTCCCTGTTCAGTGAGTCTCTCCCTGTTCAGTGAGTCTCTCCCTGTTCAGTGAGTCTCTCCCTGTTCAGCGAGTCTCT
Organism: Poromitra crassiceps; assembly: GCF_964638095.1. NCBI lineage: Eukaryota > Metazoa > Chordata > Actinopteri > Beryciformes > Melamphaidae > Poromitra > Poromitra crassiceps. Next base: position 9,617,764 of record NC_139639.1, read on the forward strand.
CCCTGTTCAGTGAGTCTCTCCCTGTTCAGCGAGTCTCTAGCTGTTCAGCGAGTCTCTCCCTGTTCAGTGAGTCTCTCCCTGTTCAGTGAGTCTCTCCCTGTTCAGCGAGTCTCTCCCTGTTCAGCGAGTCTCTAGCTGTTCAGCGGCAACAAACGACCAAATGAACCAACGATAGTCAACGTCAATCATATAATCTGGTCTTCTTTACGCTAGATGTGTCTCTGGAATGTCCTAAGACAGATGATGCTAACACACGTCTCCCTCACCTCCCTCTGTCCCATCTGTAGTTTGTCAAGTTTGCCAACATCGAGGAGGACACGCCCTCCTACCACCGCCGCTACGACTTCTTCGTGTCCCAGTTCAGTGCCATGTGCCACTCCACTCACGAAGACACAGAGACACGGACCAGGTGAGGAGACCACACGGGGACACTCTGTTTACTTGGGACTTGGGGAACTGGGGACTGAGGACATGTGGTTGAAGTTAGTACAATGAGAACATGGATTGCATTGATTTGGAGTACCTGACATGTTATACATCGTTATACATAATTGATGATTAGTACGAAGGCGTTTTGCAATCTGCCCCCACTGTCCCACATGAGACCTCCTCCTCTGCTGAGGGGGAGTGCTCGAGTGTTGGTGCGAGCCCGGGGATGCTGGGATTATGTCCAGCTTGGCCTCGTACCTGCAGTACCTGCACTGGCCTCTGTAAACAGCGCCACTTCTCACTCCTTTATGTCATCAGTGCGTTTTTGGGCAGCAGTTGGCTGTAGGTGGTCCTTTATGTCATCAGTGCGTTGGGCAGCAGTTGGGCAGCAGTTGGGCAGCAGTTGGGCAGCAGTTGGCTGTAGGTGGCGAGGAGGAATTCCCCAATAGAATTTCCCCAGTGCTGATTGGATGAGGCCTCCAGCAAGGTCACCTGACCCGCCCTGTCTCTCATATGACTGCTCAGATATGTGTTTGTGGCAGAGAACAACAGAGAGGGGACGCAAACAGAGGCAATCTGGACTCGGGCTCGGGCTCGCCGTGCTCGGGCTCGCCGTGCTGTGATTGGCCGAGGCGGTGTGAGCCGATCCTCGCTCTCCACACTTTGTTGAGGCGTTTTTTTATCTCCCCATTAAAGCTGACCCACAGCACACAGGCTCCTGGGGGCAACTGGAGGGTGTGTGTGTGTGTGTGTGTGTGTGTGTGTGTGTGTGTGTGTGTGTGTGTGTGTGTGTGTGTGTGTGTGTGTGGGGTGGGGGGGTGTGAATATACTGAATATATAATATAGTGAATATATAATCTACTCTGGTGTCTCGGGAGGGGAAGTCAGACATATGGAATAATTTTGAATTGGTCGTGGACTCAGAAGGCGACACGACAGGGTTTGTGCAGCGCACAAAATGTAAAGTTCTGCTCAAATATGACAGCAAGAACATGGGTACATCCACCTGTGTGTGTGTGTGTGTGTGTGTGTGTGTGTGTGTGTGTGTGTGTGTGTGTCTCTCTCTCTCTCACCCCGTTGTGCTGTTTGATTTGAGCTGCCGCCAACTAAATGCGCTGCGTTTTCTGACAATAACGACTCATGATTTCCCCCTTTCTTTCTTTCTTTCTTTCTTTCTTTCTTTCTTTCTTTCTTTCTTTCTTTCTTTCTTTCTTTCTGTCTTTCTTTCTGTCTTTCTTTCTTTCTTTCTTTCTTTCTTTCTTTCTTTCTTTCTTTCTTTCTGTCTTTCTTTCTGTCTTTCTTTCTTTCTTTCTTTCTTTCTTTCTTCTTGGTCGGTATCGGGCTTCAACTCACTCTTGAGTCTCCAGGCCTGTTGAGATGTTGAGAACGCCAGCATCAGTTCCCATAACAGTTAGATTCGAGGCAGACATTGAAGCAGCAGCTGGAGGAGCAGCTGGTTGAACTGGGCAGATCCCAGTGTGAATGTGTGGAACTGGATGAGACACGGCTGAAAGAGAGAAAGTAGCTCAGCAGCACCTCTGCTGGACCGGCCTGGGGCATTCACCACTACTGCATTTTAGTAGTCATCGAATACTCCCAAAAAGTCATCGACTACTATGACGTCACATCAGATATAGACTAGATTAGTCACATCAGATATAGACTAGTCACATCAGATATAGACTAGTCACATCAGATATAGACTAGTCACATCAGATATAGACTAGTCACATCAGATATAGACTAGTCACATCAGATATAGACTAGTCACATCAGATATAGCTTCTTTTTTTTCACCCAATAAAAACCATCAATTGTCAAAAAGGTGTCTAAAACAGGCAGTGAAGGGTTCACTAATGTAGGCGGGACTAACCTGGGGGTATGTGAAATAGCAGAGTCCTGATTGGCTCTGAGAGGCTGTTTACTAATGATTGGATA